>NC_084677.1:19308426-19623896 GCF_028389875.1 Rhea pennata | reverse complement strand
GGTGCAGGGTTCAGAGGGAACATGATCTGGACTGCCTGCAGAGCCCGAGCACCCCTGTCCTGGGCTGCTCCCAGCTGTGTGTGGACTGTGTGTGAGGCAAGCAAAGTGGGTGCTCTGGGCAGATGGAAGGCGCAGGACAGTGTTGGCGCTTCAGCCTTGTTCTGTGGCTGCACTCCTGCACCCTGCACTCCTGATGGACAGTACATGGCTAGAGCTCTCTGTGCAACTATGAAGGGAGAAGATGGGCACAACATTTCCCCAGCAAAGTGCCTGCTCTTTCAGCCAGGTGCTGCTGCTGTGGCTGCCATTTTGTCATATTATTCCTTTATGTTTAGAAGTAGGAGAAATTACTGGAGCAGGTAAGAATCAGAATCTCTGAGGAATCCAGCACCTTTTTTGGGGAACTCAGAACAAGAGCGTAGAAATCTTCCAGGAGACTGGTTCATTTTTAATGATGTAGGACTATAGTTCGTCTGTTTAATTCAAACTGAATGACATAATATCTTTCATTTGGACTTATTACCAGCAGAGCAGTTAGTCAGTTGGAAGCAGTCCTAGGGCAGGGCATTTTGTCATTATTTTAAATTTTCTCTATCTGACAAAATTGAAGGCCTTAAAAAGACTAGAGCCATTGTAAAGGATAGAGCATCAGAGAATAGGTCACATAGTGTATTAAAGAATGAAAATTGATTCATTCTTTCCTCTGTTGAATAAGCAGCTGTACTTTGGTCCCTGTGATCCATGAAATAAGCTGTCAGGGAAATAGGAAATGTGCCACATTTGAACTTCACTCATTGATTCCATTCTGATCTGAGGTGCAATATTAAAATACATTACAGTGGGCACAGAAGCTGCAGCAGTGAGAGCAGCCAGGTCTAGCTTGCTAGTCAGTTGTCTGGGCTATTTGTTACGAAATTAATCAGTGCTTTATGATGCCAGGACTCATTTACTTAGGTCATCTGGTCAGAGCCAGCTAAGAGGAAGAATTTCACAAAAGTGGCATTTGTTAGTTTTAAATAAAATCAAAGAGGCTATGGAGGAGGCTCAAGAGGAGTGGTTCTAACAAGGTCTATTAGCCTTTTTATTTGGAGAAACAGTTTTCAGGCAATTCAGAGATTCTGACAGTAATCAAAGTAAGAAGGGGTAGCAGCTATTCCCAGAATAGAGGATTATTAGATAGAGCACGTTAGGCCAATTAGAGTCTCCAAACCTAATATTCTGCTTAATTGCAAAATGAAATGAAGGACATTCACTTTACACATAAAAGCCATACCAAATTTCATTCTGTATGAGAGACCACACCTTCTTATTTTGCACATCTTTTCCCAAATAAAAAAATTAATGTTGTAATGCTGTCCATAAGTAACACAAAGAGGCTTGCCTACAACTATTATTTGCTATGGTGAGTCTGTTTCACCAACACTGTCTTTTGCTTCTTTTGTGGCATCTTACAGATTTTATTAAATATCAATTTTTTTACTGCTTTTGTTTTATTTGCCTCAAAATTGGGATCCATAAAGATGGATTTTTATAATTAAGGTAGAAGTGAGAAATAACTCCCTATATATAATTTAAAACGTTGAATTTATAGATGCTATCTAACTTCTGCTTTAAATCACAGGAACAAACTATTCCCCATTAGCAGTCCTAATTAAATCCATTTTTCTATGAGTCTTTGGCAAATTCCATTTTAGTAAAGTTGTATTAAGCTATGTTTTATTTCTTCTTGCTTTGCAGAATTCTCTATTTGAGATGAATAATAGGCAGAAAATGGTGTGTGATGGCACTGTAGATTCCTAAGATATAGCATGAATAAAATATATTGTTCTAGAAAGCTGATGTAGGAACCCAATTGAGAATTTAGAAGCATCTTGGCTACTGGAGAGTCAGGAATGCTACCTGTCTGGCCTGGGGAGTTTATATATGGTGCATGAATTGGAAAACCTCTTGTAGCAAAGAGGCTGTGGAAAGGTGGAGATGGCTTGCAGAGTGAAGGAGAAAGAAAGCACTGAAACAAGTAGCATACTGTTCCCCACCTATCCAGCATGTTCTGGTGGTGGACCCCTGAGCTGCTATCTACCATCTTCTATGCCATACTGGTGTGCTCGGGGGAAAGAGTCACTCCCTATACCTTTTATAAGGACTAAGCACTTGCAAAGGAGTGCAGAAAAGACACTTTAAGAGGATGACCAGCTCTGCCTTTTTCCGATATGTGCAGTCACATGGAGATGTGCTGTCTATAAGCCTGTGCCAAGCTGCCTGTAATGCCTGACTCTTCTTTGTATCTGACCCATCCAGCAGGGGCCATGCTGCTGCTGAGCTCAGAGCTATTTCTGCATGGAGACCAAAACCTGGCCCGGTCACTGGTGCTGTGCACAGACAGCTTTGTTAGAGTGATGCTCACTGACAAGTTGGCTGAGGAAGCCAACAGGTGAAGCTGCTTGGAATAGCCCCTCTTTTTGCAGTCCTTATGTGTGAAGATTAACCTACCCGCAATAACCTGCAACAGTCCTAGTGCAGCAGGCTTACTCCTATCCTCGAGCGGCTCCGTCATTCATTTACTGTAACGATTGGCTTCAGCCTTCGATTTCCTCCGTGGAACATATTGGAAAGAGAGAGGCTGAGCTGTGAACATTAATAACAATGAATAATAACAGAATGAGTTCCACAAGCTTTACCAATCAAATGAATCAACAATCAGGCTAGTTTCGTAAATAAATAGCTGGGGGGGATTAGACAATAAGGGAGTCAGTCTCCCTTACCCTCTCTTCCCCTTTGCTGACCTTGTGGGTCATGTATGCCTTTCCATGATCCACCCTGGAAGAAGAAGGAGGTAGAAGGAACGAAGGAGCAGACAACTTGCTACCATGCTGCAGGAAGGCATACACCCTTCTGTGGCAGGGAGGTGGGCCCTGCTTTCACTCTCCCTCTAGCTCATACTCAGAGATCACTGCTGGCTCTAGCAGCTATGTTTGCCACCTTCAGTTCACTGCCTTCATCTCTGCAGTATCCTGCAGAGCGCCTGTGGCACTGCATAGGCAATGGGGCAGAGTCTGTGCTGACTTGTATCCCCTGAAAACACAGGCAGGGTGTGAATCAACACAGAAGTTGGTTCCTTTAGAAATGGAGTAGCTTCTTCATGACTCAGTAGAACATTCCTCTTCCAAAGTCACTGAAGTAAAAGCTGGGAAGGATCTCTTAGGTTATTGTATATTTCCCTCAGGACAGAGTTTGGGGTGCAAGGTGGGGCTATCTGTCTCATATTTTGCTGCTCTCATGTTTTGCTGCTCTTTAGATGAGCTGAACCTGGGCTAGTTTATAACCTTTTATGCAGATCCAATTCCTGTGCCAAGAGAAGCAGCCTTGGGCATTAGGCCTATACTGTAGCAGCAATGAATGGAAATGCAAGCTTCGTTCAGTCTGGCTTGAACTCCAATATAGAGCAACTTTAATTTAGCTGAGGGGGTTTGAGGATAAGCTACAGATGTGTTCATTCATTTAATGAAGAGAGAATGAAATCTTCTGTAATCATGATTAAAGGAACCGTTAATGTTTCTTTCAGGGTTTTCTGTTACCAGAAAAACAGAGATGCGTCTTTGTCTCTTTGGAATTTGCAGCAAATGTCACTTGCCTTTATTATCTGGGCTGTTTGGAGTAAACCTAACGAACTTTCATATTTTAAATAACACCAACTATTTTCTAATAATGTGCCTAGGCACATGATACCAACACAAAGCACAACTGGCTCCAAAAGAAATCACAGAGGGTAGTTGCAGGGGGTAAAACCGAGAGCTATTGTGATGAGGATCTGTGCAGGATTTAGGTTGCCTGGTAGGAAAAGATACCTCCCCTCCAAAGGTACAGGGATTTCACCTCAAAGACAGAGATGCTGAACCTCATTCCAGCGTGTCATCTCACCATTTCCTGCTGCTTTTATGTGTTCAGGTGACTCTGCTCCTGTCTCTGAACCTCCTCCACCCTGCCATGCCTGGCATGTAGAAGGTTTCACCAAGCTCCACATGTTCAGGCTAATTATACAGTGCACAGCAAATGCTTATGGTGAGCAGCCTTTAGTACAAGAGTATTTCTGTGCTGCTTCCCCCATGTCTCCTTCTCTGTGACCACTGGTTTCAGAGTGCAAAGGTGCTGTATGGTCGCACTGTGTGTGTGTCCAGTCTCTAAGTTAGAGTGCAGTGATGGGGCTTCAGGCTGTCAATGGCATTTCAGTCACTTTATTTTTTGACAGTCTGTCAGTGCAGCCACCCAGCAACTGTGCAGCTCAGCATTGCTGAGCATACCTGCTGCCACTCTGTGCAGCCTCCTGGCCCTGCTTTTGACCTCTGATGTATACTCACTCCTTTGGGCTTCCTTCCCAGGTTGCTGTCATCCCGTGGGTCAAACAGGGCTTATGACAGTAAACTAAAGGTCATCAGAGAAAGCACTCTGGACTACAGTGGCTTCTTGTGCTATTGATGTGTGTTTGCAACATGGGCCAGAGTTGTCCCTGGGAACCCCCCAAAGCCAGTGAAGTGACCCCACGGACATGTACTGAGTTGAGTGGCCTTCTATAGTTTTTGCTTTCAAATTGGTTACTGTTGTGCAGCATTTGAAGCTATTTTCTCTAACTTAGTGCTGTTACTTTGCATCTTGTATCTGGATTTTGGTGTGTTTGTTGTCCAGCTCCACTAAACCCTCCTCTTGGTATCTTTTCGAAGTAGACGGGGTGCTTTGCAGGACTGAAGCTCTCTGTCTTGTTCTCCTGCAGCCCTTGGGCCTCTTTGCCTTTCCAGGGTTACTGCAGCTATGGATAGGTACTGAAGAACAACTTGTAAAGTACCGTGTGATTGTTAATCTTTGTGGAAGTGCTATTCCTGAGATGCAAACAGTGCTCTCTTTTTTGTCCTGATTGTACATTGTGTACTTATTTCCTGAGGACTACTGGGACACCTTTGAATTGCTCCTTTAAGTCAGATATACCTGACAGTTGATATCCAACCTCCTGATATGAGATGGAAGTGCTTCTATTTCCACAATAATATGCTGGCTATTGCTATTTGAGGCCAATGCTTGCATATGATCTCAGGCTGTTCAAGAGGACTGTGTATACAGCTCTGGCAACACTGGGCTTTGTTACCTTAATTCTGTAATTGCTCTGACCTCACAAGCTGGACAGCAGAGTACAAATTGGAGAACTGTGATCAGAACCACCTCCCACCCCAGCTACTTCTTGTGTATGTATTGTTGCAGCAGCAGCTCCAGGTTTTGGATGGAGCTGACATGCAAAATGATGGCCAGTCACATCTATTAAGGATTTGTGGACTGCTTCTTAGACAAGTTAGGCTGTGAGTCGTGTTCAGGCTTAGTGCCAAAACAGTGCTTTACATTACATTCTGTGTAAAACTCTCCTGCAGTTTTGAAAGGTATGATATCCTTTTTTACTGCCTCCCTAATCTACTACCTGTGTTGACAAATAGCTGCTGCTTCTTTTTCCAGTGGTGGGTAAAGTGATCCAGCATCAACAGTAATGCTGTAAAGGCCGTTGGATTTACAGAAATAAAACAGTAGTAATGATTTCATAAAGATGATGTTAGCAATTATGAACTCGGTCAGTAAAAAGGCCTGTTCAGTCTGTTCTGAAGATGGTGCTTGCATTTGTGTCTCTTCCTACTGTGACTAACCACCGATAGGATTACCACTGAATAAACATTCAGCAAGTGGTCCCAGGGTGTGTCCTACTGGGCCTTTGTGAGTGAGTAAATGAGTCATAGCCACGATGCTACAGTAGAGCACTAGCTGTGTTTGGTACCTGTTGGTATGCATTATCACTTCATTGGGTTGGTAAGTTTGTGATGTCTTGCTCTAGCTGTCTGCTGGATTTCCCTCTTTAGCCACTATCTGGTTTTAGTGCTCTCAAGATGACTACAGGGAAGATGTTAACTCTTTTTCCAGACCATATTTGGAGTTCTTGGTCTTGACAGATGCAGTCCCTGCGTTTTGGTAACACAATGAGAGCTCACTGGGGAGGGCTCACAACAACATAGGGTCACAAAGCATCCTTGAAATGTTCTCAGGAGGTTTTTCAATGTGTAAAGTATTTGCATATACTGTAGCCCTTAGCTGTTACCTGGTGTTACTGCAAGTCGCTAGTGAACTGGAACAGACGAGAAGGGGTAACAGTGCTGGACAGATCTCACCATGCCTTCCTCTGTAGCTGTAATCTGTATTATAGATGCAGGCAAGGAATTACAGTTTGCAACACATGATTCATAAAACAGACATGGAGGAAATGGAATATACCTGTTGATGGGTCTGATTCTATCACCTGTTTATACTTCAGGTGTTGTGTATTGGCCGGTTGAGGGCCTTGTAACTCCTGTGAGAATTTACCTTTTTGTTCCAGACTACTGGGAAAAAGTGAGGGCAAGACTTGGAAAGAAAGCAGAGGCCCAGTGCCACACTGAAGACTGAAAACAGCAGGCCTTCATCTCCTTTATTATTATTTTTTTCTTTCTCAATCAGTATAATTTTCTCTTCTCCTTTTCTTCCCTGCATGTCTTCAGATGTTTAATAGTTTTCCTCCTGTTTACACTGGGACTTGATGATCTGTTTGGATTCTATCTGCACCATAATTATATGTTCATCATGGTGTAATTGTGTTTTTCTGAAGTGGTTCTGTGCTTGTAACTTTAACTGGTTAGGTGCTGTGCCAGATGGGAGTGCCTGAGCTCTGCCTGTTACTGCAGTTGGCTGATCTGACGAGTTCTGTCTGCATGTGTGAAGAGCACATACTTTCTGAGGCATTTGCTGTGTTAGTGGTGACTTCTCTCTGAGGTTCAGCCCAGGTGGGCAGTCAGTTCCAGTCCCGAGTCAGCTGCTAGCATGCTCTGAGTTCTCTGTCCATACAGGAGGGACAGGTCTACGTATTTGAAATGTCCTTTCCTCTTCCCCTCCTGGATGACACAGGGAATGGGAAGCAGTTGAACCACTGCTGTTGTCCTGTTTACTTCATAGATATGAAGCTCATCCAGGATAGTCTATTCTCTTCTGCCATCTTCCCACAGGACAACTTCACACAATGGTCTATGGTTTTTCTCTTAAATATAAATTCATGCAAATGAAACTGGACAAGCCATGGGCGCTTAGTGACTCCAGGTGGCCATTTCTGCCTTACAGTCATTCCAGTAGCAGACAGCGACCTTGTTGGCTTTGTCAGGAGCTGTAGGACATCTCTCTGACAGTGCTCCATGTAGGACAAATACTGCCCTTACTGGCTGCAGCAAGGACATGCAGCAGCTTCAGACAAACTTGAATGTGCCACAGCTGTCAGGATATAATCATGCGGAGGAATACTGCAGGAAGTTTCCAGCTTCTTTATGCATAAATAATCTTAATATAGTTTTACTTCCTTTTTTTATTGTCTGAGTGTGTGCTAAACCTTGATCCCTGCTTCTTAGCACCAGAGCAATTTTGAAGACTCTCTTTTCTATCTATCTCCATTGTTGTTGTTGTTGGATGTTGGTATACAAATGCCAAAATAGCTTGGGAGTCTTTCTCTTACACTCTCTGCACACTGGAATATACATTTATCTGTATATACAAGTGCTGGCATTTGTCATCTTGTATTGCTTTTGTGGTCTTCAGTTAAGATTTTCTATCCAGCCTCAAGAGTTTTCTAATTCCTAATTAAGATTTCCCTAATGTGCTCACATTCTAAGACTGTAACAGTATTCTAAAAATTAGGTATGATGATAAATATTTACTGTAAATAATTATATGAACCTCATTGTCTGTAACTTGCTGTTTGTTTTCTGGAACATGAAAGCCAGATAGCAGCTTAGTCACAGGGCGCTTCATCTAGCTCCTCCTCTGTATGAAGTCTTGCAGTGTCTCACACCTGTCAGTTCACTTCATTATTCATATGTGACTGTGCCAGTCCAGTGGTGGGAGATGCAGATTGTACGTAAGTTTACAGCTTGGAGAGAGTCAGTGCTGAGGTGCATCTGGCATGTTGCATCATGGCAGAGGGACTGTTGTGGACAGAACACAGGGTTGAATGGGCCAGACTGGATCATGTGGTGCAGAACAAACAATATTGGGCTATACAATGGGAAGGATGTCATCTAGCAAGATGCCTTGCAGAGGTGAGACTCCACCAGGCAGTGAATTTCAGCTGATCTGTGCGTGTGTATTCTGTTCCGGGACTCTGTGCACCAGAGTCACCTGGCTCGTACCAAAGTCACCTGGCTGGTACAGATGGGGCTCTCTCTCACTGTACCTGGCATGTGGGTCCCTGAAGGTTAATCTGCAGGTGTATCTGAGCCTGAGGAGGTCTGGGCATGGACCTGCCAACTGAATCTTGAGTGTGATAGATTGGTAATGAGCCCTATGTAGAGACTGAGGCTACACTACTGCTCCAGACTCTACTGTTTCTGCTGCTCTGGGCTGGGCTGGATTGGGTGAGCGGGGCCGCTATGCTGGCTGCAGCTGATGTCAATGTGCAAGGCTCAGACCTAAGAGCTCTCTAGTAGAGGACAGTGGAGAAGAGAAGAGAGTGCTAGCAAAGAGCTCTCAGCAGCAGAAGGCAAGGCACACTGTGCTCAGCCCTGATGCACCCTTGGATTGTCTCTGCTAGCAAAGAAGTGGAGCATAGATCCCAAAGGCAAGTCCTCTGCTCTAGGGATCTCTCTCAGGTGGATGTGAAAGTGAATTGAACGTGTAATAATGTCATTTAAAAGTGATCTGTGCAGATATGAATTATTAAATCTGTTAGCGCAGGGCTACCATAATGAAATGTCAAATTCTTCACAAAACCAAATCCTATTAAAAAGAACCAAAATTAAAAGCAGAGTAAATTCTAAAATTATGGAACTAAGAGAAATTAGGGAACTGTTTTATTTAGAAATGTGGAAATTATGAATGAAGAAGTGGTTTAGTGTCAAAAAGGGCTTCAGAGAGAGCAAATGGATTTAAGCCATGTGGCTGTGATTATATCAACCTCAGCATCTTTGGAGCTGGGAAGAAAGCTAAGCAATGGGAACAGAGCTGAGCAGCACACAAATCCCAGCACAGACAGGACATGGAAGGAACGTATCAGATTTTCATTCCATGACAGTGAGTGGGCAGTGCAGATCTGAGTTTTCCAAGTCACTCAGCAGGCAGCACAGAGCTAAGAGATAACCAGCGGGATCATCTACTGGGAAATCCAAGATCTCCTTGCTTTGGCCTGAATCAACTCCCAGGAAATCAGAAGGTGTATTGCAGGACACTAGAAAAAAACAAAACCTAAGAGTGAGTAAGAAAGTTATACCCCGAGTTTGCCTTTTGAGACTGAGGCTTATGATATGAACTGGTAAAAGATGTAGAAACAAGGTTAAAGAGAGACTTTGATGGATCATTTCACCTCCTGGAATAACATTTATCAGTATATAGTATAAATTTGCATATGTCTGAATTTGTTGATAACTCTCATATTTATGTATGTTAGCATTTGTATTTTTGCGCTTCTGAACAGCAGAACAGAAAGCTGTAGAGAATGACATTTTAGTTCACGCCTCTCCAGTTACCAGCTAATTTCAGAGAATGTCCCACAGTCATACAGCACTTTGGAAATATATTTCAGTTGCCCATAAATTCATTTCTAAAGCTTCAGAAATGCCTTTTCCTTTAACCTTTTCAGTGATCCAAAATGCAACATGTGATTTGTGAAGAGGGGTGAAGCTTTGTATCCCTACAAGCACAGACATAATCTTGTTTGAGAGTATCTGAGTTTATACATTGTTCATCCGGGCACATGCATGTGCAATTATGGCAAAACATGAGTAACTTCCACCGATATTGTTGCCCAGGGGGATACACTGAGAGGCAGGAAGCTTAGGTTTTATTCCTTTAGCTGGTGCTGATTGAATACATGATCTTGGGAAAGTAATTTGACCTCTCTGTGTGTTATTTTCTCCAGTAACAAAATGGGCATACAGAAAATCATCCATTTATATATATCCATCTCTATATATCCACTAGAAGTTTAAATTGAGGCAAAAGGCAGTCCATAGATTCTGAGCAGAAACATACAAAATATTTGAGTTTGATGCCCGAGTCACTGGTATGTGTTTGATAAAAATCCATTTTAAAAATGTCATTTAAAAATCCCATATATGGCATAGAACTGTGGCACTTACTTAGTATCTGTATTAATGTGTTCAGTGTATAACAAATCCTTCTGCACTGTAGTTCTCTTGTGGGCTACTGGTACATCTTTCCATGTTATCCATGCCATAAGGTGACAGAGCCATCCAGTAGAAACTGCTTGCCATTGGGTGATAGTGCTTTATTTTATGTTTGCACACACACGTTTCCCAAATTGCTGAAGACTATTCTATCTAAAGCTCTTTGAAATGTTTTCAGTGAGATTATATAATTTGTAAAAATATGATTTACTCAAGCAGGTTTCTTGTCTGCATGTGACTGATCATTTGTTGCATCTCCTCTTTTCAGCTCATATCAAACTAGTGCAATGTTTTACTGGTCTCTTTACTGAGCTAATGGCATTGTTGTTCACACCTTCCTGTGCATGTGTTACAACATCTTCTCATACGTATGATTAAAAGGCAAAATTTAATTTTACAGAAATTAATTGTGTTGGTAAAATGGTTTTAAAACACACTGGAGAATGTTCTGTCACCTTGACTGATGAAGGTAATGCCACAAAATGAATTTTGTTGACAAAATAATTTCAGGGTGTTGATAAAATGCATTTTGTCTTCAGAGTGAAAAGTACCAGACTGACAAATACTATTGTCTTTAGAAGTGTTTTTTCAGCTGTCAATCAATTCTTCCCTTTATAAGCTAGCCAATGATAGTTCTTCCTATCTGAAAAAGCTTTAGTAAAAGATAGCAGAAAGCTCTGAAGGACAAAATAATTAAACTTTGATTTGTTGCTTTTAAATTGAGAACAGCTTTGTTACTTTGATGAACAATGATTGGTTGTCTGCGAAGTAGAAACAGGTGGCTAAGCAGTTTGATGCAGATTTGACATGCATTGTAGGGAAACAGAGGGTGGATTCAGAGCTGGGGTTCTTGAAACAGCTGTTTATTTGAAAACTTATTGTTAACTATTTGAATATAATGCAAGCTTTTAAAATAGCTTTTCTGCAGTTTTCGTGAGACATTTTAATGTACTTTAAAGTCTCATTTTTTCTTTCTTTCTTTATTATTTTTTTTTAATCAAATGAGAGAATGCATACATACAGCTTTCTGCCTAGAGTACAAACTGTTGGCTGAGGAGTGGGCCACAGGAGCAAAGGCTGAAGGTCACTCAGCTCAGAGGAGACAAGGCGGTTGGAATTGCCTTTCAGGGCACTGCAACGTGCCACGGAAGCTGAGGAGGGCTCTCAGTGCACTTTGTCCTGCTAGTTTGTCTAGGGAATGCAGATGATGGTGGCGGCTGCCTGCAGAGCTGCCATGGACATGCCTGAAGTGCTTCTTGGCCTGCAATGCAGGCGAGGCAGTAGATGTGCTACTGGGTGAGAGGGCAGAAAAGCAGCTGGCAGATATGGGCCCAGTCAACAGCAGTGTGCAGATGATAGCAGGAAGACCTAGAGAGCACTAGGATATTTGATCCTGGACAGCAAGTGTTCATGTTTAGTGTCTCAGTTCAGCTTTAGCAGCTGGTTCCTGTGGCTCTGCCTATGATGCCAGCACCCCAAGTGAGGTCTGTGCCTGTCCCTTGCCATGCCAGTTACATTTTGACTCTTCCCACTGCTGCCAGAGGGCCCAGGGTTTTATCTCACTCATTTCTAGGATGGAAGACTTTTCCAGGAAGGCAGGCTTAAGGCCCCTGGCTCTGTGCACACCAGACAAGATAGACAGAGGCTTCCCTACCTTCTGCTGTTCAAGGTGCTTCTGAAAGACAGAGGCTGCAGAGACAGCTGGTGGTGTTTCCGAAGTGTGCTGCAATAGAGGCAGCTCCTCTGGAGTTGCATCTTGTTTCAGAGTCTGCAGGTGTCAAGACATCGCATCAGTATTTTGTGTGATGACTTGGTGACAGTAGGTTGATGAGGAGCTTGTCTCTGGAACTGCTTACAAACACTGGTATCATCAACTGGTGCAACCCTGATAATAATATGTACATGGAAAAAAATCTCTTACGTCTTCTCACAGAATCACAGAATGGTTGAGGTTGTGTAAGGGACTTCTGGAGCTCATCTAGTCCAACCCCCCTGCTGAAGCAAGGCCACCTAGAGTACATTGCACAAGATCACATCCGGGCGGGTTTTCAATATCTCCAGAGAAAGAGACTCCACAACCTCTCTGGGCAACCTGTTCCAGTGCAGTTCCTGGGAACTTTCAGCAGTTCCCAGGAATGCTAGGCCTTTTACTATGCCAGCTGGATCAGACCAAGGCCAGAAAAACACTTCTGAGTTTGATGTGATTCTGTTTTTTTAATTACTAGACTCAAAGTTCTGCCTGATAGAGCTCCAAGGAAAGTTACCAGGTAGGGGTAATTGGAGTTGATGTGATTTTGGCCACTAAGTGAATGGAGCTGCTTCTCTTAGATTCTGGTTCGGGAAAGGACCTCTTGAACTCTCTACCTGTTCAGCTGCTTCCCAGGAGGGTGATGTGCTAGGATTTTTTCTGAAACCCTCTGGTTTCTTATTGGGATTTCATTTTGATATCCCCTTTTGTCTTGCAAGGAAGGAACAAAATCATGTGAGTGATATGTGTGACCTGGACCCTACTGGGATTTTTGGAGAAGCTTAAACTCAAGGAGATAGTCTTGTGATGAGGTAATGATGCTTTATTGCCAGGGTTCTGTTTTTTTCCTTATCAATAGCGGCATAACTAATCACATCAAAGCATAAATGACCTTGTTGAAACAGCTAATCTTAGTCCAACGAGTGTGCCACTCCCACAAGTCACTGGAATGACACTTAGCATAATAGCTCCTTAATAAGTGGAACATCTGTTCTTCCTTTTTGAAATAACCAATGTGTCTTCCTCATTACCTTTGCTTACTAGCACCAAAATGAGCCAGCCTCCCCTGACATAACACTCAAACTTTTCCGCTTCTGGCTGGATGAGGCTTTGAAAGCTCTGACAAGAAAATAAGCAATCAAAACTATAAATCATCTGAAATCCCAGTTACAATTAATGAGTGATAATTAACTAATGGTCGTTAATGGCACTAGCTAATAAATTAACAAAAACATGGTTTCTCTTTTGGAATTAGGGTAATAGGGAAGCTAATAACATCAATTACGTCTTTGGTCCTGCTTTTAAGGGAAGACTGTCTTTGCTTTAGGAACAGTAGGACTGAAACCCTTGCAACAAGCAGAGCACAGTGGATAGTCATTTAAAACATGCTAACAAATACAACAGCCCTCAGTTACCATCCATTCAACCTGCATAAGTATCTGCTCTTCTTGCAGCAGTGTGCAAGCTACTCTAGCACTGTTTCCAGAAAGACAGGAGAAGAGATGGGCTTCCAGAGGGGCCTGGAGCTCATTGAGCTCTAGTTGTCTTCTGCTGAGGAATATGCCTACTCTGACACTCCAACGCTGTCAGTCTGGGTTCTTCTGCTTCTGGCAGGGACACTGTCAAGGGCAGAAAGCCTCAGGTGACAAGAGTGCAAGGCCACGTTAGTTCTTGTTAGGCCCAAACCAATCCCTCCAGTTTTGTTCAGGATGGAAGGGAAGTATGATGCAGCCATTCCCCAAGGCAACTGAGATGTCTGATTATTATTTGCTAATTGAATATCAACACAGCCATGCTTTCTCCTTCCATGTCATCTGTCTTGAGCAGGCAGGTGGTGGCCTGGCTGCTCCCTGCAGGCACATGCAGAGCAAAGAGAATCATTGCATGCCTGTTAATCGGCTTTCAGTTCACATCTGCCTTTTAGAGTATTTTCTGCCATACAATCACAGCAATGCTAGAATAACACCTTAAAACCTATCATTTTTATGGGGACACACATAGTAGGAAAGGTCTGATTGTCCATGCATACATATACCATCACTGGCTATTACCCAATAAAGCTGTCAGATAGAGAAGCATCACGCAAGTCTTTGAACAGTATCTTCCCAAGTTTAAATAGAAAAAGCTCCTCACAAATCATTTCTTGTAGAAATAAAGAAAATCAACACAAATTGAACAAATGGATCAAGGTTGTTTCCTATAGAGGAGCAGCGAAACAGGGTGTGTTACCACAGGTCCTGCCTTTGGGAAGGCAGCTTATTTGCTATTCTAATCAGCCTGACAGACTTGCCAATAGCCCTCAGCTACTAAATGCTGATGTAGACTGCATACATTGTCTTCTCCCAGGATTTGCCTTTTATTCCAAAGAGAAGCAGAAGCCCTGTGTCCTCCCTTGGAGCTGACAGGTCAGTAGCTGCCAGGCAATCCTGTTCTCTCTGCTTCTTCCACAGTGAGAAAATCCTTTTGGCATAATGACAAATGTGGAATAATGAGCAAGGTGTGAATGAGCTGCTCTGGTGCCCTCTTGTCTGTAAATGCTGTTGAAGCCATCCTTTACTCAGCATAGATGCACCCAGAAATTCTAGGCTTCACCGTTCAATTTTTGCAGCAGTTCTTGGCCCCCAGAGAAGATGTAGAAACCACTTTCATTTCTCTGTAGTTATTAGGAACATAGCGCATCCGTTGTGACGTACTGTCTGTGCTTCTGAGGCTCCTGCACACAGAGCCATTTGTAGTTCACTCTTCATAGCATGAATCCCACAGTCCTCCATTTAATGGATGCCATTTAGGTTGAAAAGTAAGCTGCTTAAATGCTTTGCTTTCTAGCATCTATGTCCTGTTAAAGCCATTTCTCACACTCTCTCAATTGCTCCATTTTGTTAGATGAACATGTTTAGAAAGAAAGAACAAGGGTTTTTCTCTCCATCAGATATTTATAGTGATGGCTTATGATGTAATCAATAGAGTTTGCAGAATTCCACCCTGCACCATCACAGCAGTATTTTTCAGAGTGATACTTGTTGCTAGGACTGACAAGATAAAGGTGAGTTAAAACAAATTGCACATTATTGGCTTCTATTCTGCTGTTGAGATGGATAGAATTTCATTTGTTCTCTTCTGCAAAGGGAAGTTCCTCTCCCTCTTCCTCAGCAGAGAAATAGCAGCTACTGAAGCAGACAGCAGTTCTTACAGAAACAGTGACAGGGACAGAAATGTGCTGAGGTAGAGTTCCTATCCCCATGCCCTCTGCAGCTGACCAAAGTGCCCTGCCCCAGCTCCCAGGTGCACGTCCATCCTGTCTCCACAGATTCAGAGCATGTCATGTACAAACCCCTCTCCAGTCTTTGCTCACTGAGCTCCTGGGCAATCTCCAGAATTCAGCATGCCATTACAGACCATAGAGGAATATGATCTGAGCTCTCCTCTACAGCACCCTCCAGGAGATGTTGTAATAGTCCACACCCATAGTTGCCCATTCTCCTTGCCTCCAAGTACCACTGCAAGGAGAAACACTTTCAGAGAGATGGGATCATGAGACAGTTCTATCTTGCCCATCACAGCCAGCCCAATTTGCATTGGGCCTGAAGGATGCTGATAATTTGTGAATCAGTGAAGAAATTCTGCCTCACGTTCAGGCGGAACTTCCTGTGGTTCAGTTTCTGCCCACTGCTTCTTGTTCTGTCACATGGGACAACTGAAAAGAGTTTGTCTCTGTCCCCCCTGACACCCTCCCTTCAGGTACTTGTACACATTGATAAGGTCCCCCCTCAGTCTTCTCTTCCCCAGGCTAAACAGGCCCAGATCTCGCAGCCGTTCCTCACAGGGCAGGTGCTCCAGACCTCTGGTCATCTTTGTAGCCCTACGCTGGACTCTCTCCAGTAGCTCCAGGTCTCTCTTGTACTGGGGAGCCCAGAACTGGACACAGTACTCGAGATGAGGCCTCACCAGGGCTGAGGAAAGGGGCAGGATCACCTCCCTTGACGTGCTGGCAACAGTCTTCCCAATGCAGCCCAAGATACCATTGGCCTTCTTGGCCACAAGGGCACATTGCTGGCTCATGGTCAATTTGTCATCCACCAGCACTCCCAGGTCTTTCTCTGCAGAGCTGCTCTGCAGAAAGTCAGCCCAGAGCCTGTACTGGTGCCTAGGGTTATTCCTCCCCCGGTGCAGGGCCCTGCCCTTGCCCTTGTTGAACCTCAGGAGATTCCTCTCCACCCAACTCTCCAGCCTGTCCAGGTGTCTCTGAATGGCAGCATAGCCCTCAGGTGTATCAGCCACTCCTCCCAGGTTGGTATCATTGGCAAACTTGCTGAGAATGCACTCCATCCCCTCATCCAGGTCACTGATGAATAAGTTGAACAGGAAAATATTCAATATATTCAATATGCACATGTGTACTATGTGCTGAAGAAAGAGATAATAGGAGCTCTTCTTGTAAACAGGAATGAAATGAAGCCTTGTCAGGAAACCACATGCTCTTTTAGTTGATGAGGAGTTAAAATAATCTTGCCAGAGATCTGCCCAGCTAGACTCAGCACAAGATTGTTGGGCAGTGTTAATAACTTCCACATGGCTCCTTTGTGCTTGGAAGTACCTGACTTTGTCTTAGTCAGTGACAGGAGAGTGGGATGCTCTTCAGGGCATAACAACTGCATTAAAGAAGATTACGCTATCATTGCTCTGGAGGGAACTGCCAGGAATTGTTGCTCATTGCTCTTGGCTGAAAGGTATCTTCACTTTTTTATTTTATGTTGTAGGTATTTTTAACAAAGGTGCTCCCTGTCAGTGGAAGGCATAAGCTTTGCTAAAACCAGGGAAACCCTAGCAAGGAGAATGTTGCTCCTTCATTCCCTTCTTGCTGTTCTGCTCTTCTTGGCTACTGTGACCAACTAAATGCCATTTTCTCACCTAGGAGAAGCAGAGCCTTCCTATGAAGGTTTTAAGAAGTGAATTTCTACCCAGAGAAGGTTCCTGACCTACCACAAATGCTGTTCAGAGATAAGACCCTGGAAGCAACAAGCAAAATGTGCCTTGGCCAGTAAAAACTGATGGTGCCCCAGATGGGTGTCCTGGCAGCACACTTCTTCCTGGATCAGGAATCCACAGGGATGGAGTAGCATTAAAATCATGAGATACAGAAATACAAATGTGCAGATCTCTTTGCTTCCCTTCTTGTTTTTGAACAAATGAGTTATAAATTCAGTCATGTTCCTCAACTTGTCCTTGAAATGAGGAGAGGGAGAGGATCTGGTGTTGGGATTCGGAGACATACAAGTCTCATAAAGTTCACAGTAATATACTGAAAACTAACATCTCAGTTTCCTACATCTAGGGCACTCCTAGGAAGCCTTTTAAAGAAAAGACATATTATGATATACCAAAAACTTTCCTAACTAGAAACAATTGGCCCATCCCACCTCAGTACAGGAAAAGCAAGAGAGAAGCTCTGCAGCTGTAGCACAGAGTGTAATGCACTCCATAAACTTGGAGTGCACCTGTGACTGAAGGATAGTGTGATCCTAGGGTGCTCACACATCAGCTTCTACTTGTACTGATTTCACTGGGAAACTGTCTGTGCAATGTCCAACTGACTTTAGAAAGTAGTGTCTGAATTTCTGTCTCGGGGAAGGGGCAGAAGGTAGCTCTTGTCTGTGACCCCTGTCTGTTGCTCAGGAGCCAGCTGTGGGATCAAAGGCCATTCAAACCAGTGCCATGAGGATTCCTGTGATGAATGCTGTGTCTTCTGCCACTACTGGAATGGGCAGAACTTGGAAGTTGCTGAAATACAGTAATCAATTTTTATTTAAGTTTACTTGACATTTCCAAGCCTTTTGATTTCAGCAGGAAGGAAAAATGGCATTTCAGGAAATTCTGATTTATGGGCCAAAGAACTTGTCTTACTTGTCTTACTGCCCCTAGGAAAAAAAATGAATTTCTTAAAGGAAAAAAAAAAAGAGCTATGAGCATGAGCAGAGGCTTGGCAAGTAGAAAGGAAGGGAGTGAGGGATCAGACATTGGGAAAGAATGCGAAGTGCGGCTTGTTTTGTGTCTGCTTAAAGCCCAGTTCTTTACTGGGAGGAGTCACAGACTCTGTGTGTCTGCACAGCTCCTTGCTTCAGTCTGTGAAATCTGAACTGAGGACTCCCCCATTTAGAAACTGTGAGAGCTGCAGAGATTAATTAAATTATGTGATTGCTACTGAAAAGGCTGGTTACTGATCTGAATACCCCTGGAAAGCTGTTTATCAATAAAGACATTATTTAATTTAGCAAATAACAAAGAGTAATTTTCAAATACTCTGGAAAATAAATTTCTATAGATTTTTAAGATACTGAAAGGGATGGATCATCATTATCTGATATCAGGAGTTATTTTTCCTAAGTTAGTTTAAAAAAATGCAGGTACTGGTAGGTGGGAGGAGCGGCAATCCTATGTAGCCTTCGTGTCTTGATTGAGAACATCTTGGGCATAGAGACAAGAAAGATTCTTCCTCCTTCCTCTTAGGGACACAATGGCCTTATCTCCAAGTCCAACATCCCTAAAATGCCTTTCTAACCACTACATGGCCAGTATTCTTTGTGACAAGTCCCTGATCAATGTCCTCCTAGGTGCTGAACAATGATATGCACTGCCAACCCCAGGCCCTGGAGAGCCCAAAGCTCTCCCTGGCAGCTTGGTCGTAATTTCAATGGTAATAGCCTACAGCTCCACGGGTGAGGGAGGCTTTCACAGCCACATCAACCAAAGCTCTCCCTGGCAGGTTGGTCCAAATTGCAATGGTAATAGCCTACAGCTCCATGGGTGGGGGACGCTTTCGCAGCCACACCAACTAGAAATCTGCTTTTATATTTATCCAGAAAGACTTGAGATCATTGTCAGCCTTGGCCCTGAACCATCTTGCCTTGGGAGACATGTCCAGTATAGCACTTGGGGCTGCCCTTGGCATTGCAGTCCAACATCAATTAAGGAAACTGAGCAAGGAATGTACTACGTGCACATACAGCAAGTGCAAGGTATGGCACTTGGGCAAAGACCCGTGAACACCTTCTCTCAGTGTGCTTTCTGGTGGCCACTATGAACTTTACTGTATTGTCAATAGGGATTAATCACTATTTGATAGCATCTATGTGGTGCATGATCTCCTACTCCTGCATTAAAGGGAACATAGACAATTAACTGCCCTGGGTAGAGCTGCCTGCTGCCCACCCTGAGATTCACTCATTCTGCATGTGGCTGCTGGGTGAACAGAGGTCCACAGCAGCACAGCCAGGCATGAGTATCCCTTTCCTAGTTCCTTTCAGATTTACACAGACCCTTGTGAAGAGCAGGTACAGCCATCCTCTTTACTGATACTGGGAATGTCTTGCACCTCCAGTATTATCCAATTCCATTAAAGAATATGTTATTAAGTGCAGGACCTGAAAGTGCCAGTCAGGACTAATGTAGTAATAAAATCACATCATAAATGCAGCAAAGCTAAAGTGCTACTCTGTGAAACAACTTAGCCGCATATCCCATTTCATGGAACTATAAGGAAGTACCACAGATACCTTCCCCCATCCCATTCAAAGGGATCTCATCTACTTTGAAAGTCTGTATTTTTCCAGAATATCAAGAGTTTGGTTTCTCTGGATATGTCTCTGAATCCAGGAGCCTTTTGTGTGTGCTGTACAGGGCTCTGTCCTTGCAAACATACTCCCTTCATTTTCAGGCTAGACAGACTCTGTACCTGCTCTGTGTTCACTCTGCCTTTGTATTTGTATCACTGTTCTATTGCAGCAAAATGCTGCAGAGAGGAGATGAAAAGAAGCTTGGAAGTCTGTTTCTATGAAAGTGTGAATTTATTTTTAAATCTGTTGAATTATTTACTTTGTCTGGCTTTCTTTAATGACAGGTGAATACATTTATGACATGTTCTCCTTCCCAAGGCAGCACTTTGCATGAAGGGAAATAATTGCATGCAGAGTAGATGCAGCTGATTCTGTTTTTCAAGTCAAGTTTCAGCTTTGCTGAAATTTCAGAAAGAAAGAAGCATTTTATAAATTAAACTCTGCTTTGTGTGCTTTATTTTTAAAGAAGGCTTGGCATTTAAATAGGCAGCAGGAACAGAAAACAGACATACTAGATGAGGGAAACTTGTCTTTAAGGATGTATTCCTTCAGCTATCTGTAGACAGCTGAGATAGACCAGTGTAGCAGCCCATCAGCTGTGTGAGGAAAGTGTAATAGACTCCAGCAGCATACCAACACCTTTGGCAGGAATTGGGTTTAGTGGCAAATTGCTGGTTTATGGCATGAGTTGCTGTTTTGAACTGACAGGGTGATTAAACTGGTTACTCTTGTCTGCGCATGCCCTGTGCACTAGCAGAACCTCATTCTGCTTCATAGCAGTTTAGATACTGATACTGTTACAGCTAAACTGAAAAGGATCCTGCATTTCTCTGTCTGCACTGTATACCCAGGTGCACCACTGGCAGAAGAAGTGAAGCTTTACTTCCTGGGAAAAATCTACTAGCAGCGTACATTGACACACCAGTCGCCTTTGTTATTCCAGCTGAGACTATAGTTGATATATCAGTTCTTCTTCCCTCCAAAAGGTTGGAATGATCTTACATTAACTGTTACAGTACGAGAAGTCTCAGGAGTACAACCCTGGAGATGGATAGGTGCAGTGGGCCAGAGCAATGGAACAGAGCCTGGTTATACCGAGAGTGAGAAATCCTGCATGGCCATTCAGCAGATAGACTGGGCATCAGAGAGGTGACCCTGGCAACTGCTTGCCAGCCCTCAGTAACTTGGCCTGGCAGGTAGCTAACATGGAAAGGGTCATAACTAATTAACCTCTCCATCAAGCTTGGTTTCTGTCCCTGGGATGGCAACTCATACATGATGCTTCAGGAGACAGCAGCCCCCTCCAGCTTCCAGTGCTGCTCATAGGCTGTGTGGTCCCATAGAGCTCAACAGAGAGCAGATCTGCTTTAAATGTGTCCTTCTGGTATTCTGTAGTTCTCACTGTCCAAGTCCTTAAGTCCCAGCTGTTTCACTTCAGTCTGATGGTGATGACCATGAGAACAGAGGGAGAATTGCTACTGGAGAGAAATTGCTTTGGGTGTCTACTTCCAGGAAAGCATCATGTGCTGAGCTGAGTGACTTGCAATGTAATACGTGTCACTTTTCATCTGCAGTTCTGGTGCTTTTAACAAGATAACTATAGTTTGGCAAGTCACATAGCCTGAGCAAATTTACTGCTCTAGGTCTGGTTCTGAAGAGCAATGACCACTAGATGCCCCATTATCTTTTAGGTCATGTGAGTATGAAAGAAACACTCATCTCATGTATCCTATAGCTTATAGACCGTATCTGATGGTTGAATATAAAATGAGTTTATGATTTAGAAGCAGAAAAGGTTAACTCTAAATAATAATCAAGAAGTTAAAATGCAGAATAGAAATGTTGCTTTAGTTTTTATGGGTTCTACATAATTTTGCCTCCTTCCCTGAAGGATTTAGTATAACTCAATGAGAAAATTGCATTCCAATCCCGTGGGCTGCTCTGCCGTGACTGAACTGAAATGAGGGGAGATACATGAAGTAGTTTTAAAGAAACAATTCAGATGGCTGCCTGCTGGGGGAAGCAATCTGTGTCCGGGCTGTACTGCCTGTTGAGCAGCATAGAGGTAGGAGAACAGTGGGCTTATGGGGAGCAGGGAGGAAGAGACTATGTTCTCTTGGAGCTGTAATGCATTGATGCATTGATGGGCCTGAGGGCCCCTGAGGGCACAGCGGCCTCTGCTCACTATTCCTGCCCCTGGGATGGGACATTTGCTGAGAGCTGCTGAGAAGGAGCAGTTCAACAGATGGCTTCTTGTTTGGAATGTGATACTCATTATAAATGTGTTGTTGGCTTGTTGATGGCAACTTTACTTTCCTAAGGCTGTTCAGCACCTAGTGCCATGGGTTGAGATCTCCTGGAAGGGTGGAGTACCAGTGAGAGATCTTGTTGCCTCAGCCGTATGGCCATTGCTTCTGTCCTCCTGCTTAGCCTTGAGGTGTTTGCTGTGCTCCAGAACTTCCTGAAGCTGTCCCATGAGCTCATGCAGAATCAAGGTGTGGCATTGTCTGTCCCACACTTGTCAGCACATGGGCAAGGCACTCTGCCGTGTCCTATTGTGAATGCTCTGCAGCACACACAGTGGGCAAGAAAGAGGCTTCCTGAAACTGGGACAGTCTTAACCTCTGGTCTTTTGGAACAGAGCGATTAAAACTACAAAATAACTATGGGTCTGGTCTGTAGCTTGGAAGGGCCCTTGGAGGGCTGCTGAGTGAGAGGGACAAGTAGGGCTTGTCTCTCCTTGCAGAATTGGCACTTCCTGGGGCTTGCAGTGTTGCTCAGTGCTCTGCAATGCTTGCCTGATGCCCAGTAGAAGGAGCACTTGGACGTATGAGGCACACAAAGGACCTGGGTTGTTACTCGGTGCTGTCATTCCAGGCATTTTGATGAAAGAGAGGGACTCTGACAGTTGATTCTTGTAGAATTTGAATAAAAAATAAATTGATGTCTTTTAAAAGAACAAAACCACAGAAAAGCTTATGTAAGCACCCTGGGTGCACTTTTGAACAGAAGAGCTACTTGGGTTGAAAAGTTGCTGTGACCATTTAGCACTGGGAACTGGATCTTTCTCGCCATTTGTATCTGCCAGGGCTCCAGAGTCTGCGGCAGCTGGAGGGCTGAGGGTTTCTCCTGTGTTTCCTCCTGTTTTCCTTAGGGCCTTTGTTAAAGTGGCAGGTTAGAGAGCTAGACAGTTCTTGGTCTCTTTGCAGCTTTTAGCTTTGCTCCTAGGGATCAGTGTGTGCTGGGCATCTGTTCCTCAGTTGGAGTTTGCTAACGATGACATAAGCATTCTGGATTCTTTGGAGGAATTTGTTTGCAAAGATCCTGGAATACAGGAGCAAATGTCTGGAAGGAAAATGCCTTTCATCATTCAAGATAAAGAACATCACAAGGCCTTGGAGACATCACTTCATTCATGAATTAAATTACAGGAGTCATCTGGTGTCAAATAAGTTTCATTTAATAGGTCACTCACTTAGATAAAGCTTCTGTAGAAATCAATATCTCTTTCTCCAGCAATTGACAGCTGACGACATTGAAAATGGCATTTTTCACACAAGGTTTATTTAATTTTAGTAGGAAGAATCCCTCCCATACCCTCTGCTTGGTCTGGGCAGCACTGGTACAAGGTTAACAGTCTCCTGAGGTGGAAACCTTCCCTATCCTTTTTCATGTGGATAATTTGAGGTCAATTTGGCACAGGCTTGCCAGTGCAGTCAGGATGCCATTGGCAGAAGGCTGCTGTATCACAGGCATGTTCACACCTCGCTGAAGGAGTTAGTAAGTCACTGCATTCTCTCTTACAGCTGGGTTTGGCAGTACAAGTGCCTCATTAAGTATCTTAGCAGAACAAGACTTTCTCTAGAGGCAGACACCTGTGTGCTGGGAAGACTGGAGATTGCAGAAAGGATGCTTCTGTGTTCAGGGCTAGATGCATCTTGTAATTTCAGATCCCTTAGGAAAATGGGACACCTTTGTTCAGTGTATTTTATTTTAGTCTGATAGTGTCCCATGGAGAAGGGAGGAGACTGGCAACTTTCTGCATAATCTCCCAGGAGTACTGTGTGTAGGAATGAGAGCTGTTATTATTCTTACAATAGCAAAATAATTGTTTCTGAACACTTGCTGTTTCCTCCACTTGCTTTTCAGTCTTAAGCAATTTCTAAGGTTGACACACCATCTCCAGTCACATTTGTCTTGTTGTGTGGCATGACTGATGGAATTACATCTGACATTGTCACAGCGTTTTGCACAAATGACTTCAATTGTAGGCTAGCAGATGACCCCTGAAATGAGCAGCAGGAGACAACAGTGCCCTTAACTTCCTCCACAGGGAAGAGTTGTTGGTTGTCAGAGTAACGTGTGGCCAGTGACAGGTTTTTCAAGCAAATGCTTTTCTGTTGGTTGTGTTCAAGAAGCAGTGTTATTACTCCATTCTTGCACAGCCTGCACGTGGACTTTTCCCTATCAGCATTTTTCACTACCAGGTATCACCTGTGACAGAGGAAGAGAGCTACTATGTTGGCTGTAGACTTCTGAGTTTGATAAGAGTGGAGAATGCATGAAGTAACAGAGGTCCCTTTTCCTTCTCTCTGTCTGTTGATACAAGTGGCAGCAGCCACTGTGAAGTACTGAGAGGTTTAGAGGATTGCAGGATGGCCAAGCAATCTCAGAGACAGGCTTGGTAAAGATGCGAATCCTAGCAAAAAAAGGAAAGCTCTGTTGCTCCCTCGGTATTTGTTGCAGGGGGTGGCAGGTTGTAGGGAGCTTGGAAATGCTCCTCTTGAAGAAGGTGGCAACTTAGAGATGCTGTGCATGGAAGGGATATGGGTATGCCTTGGAGGCAAATTAAACAGTGGTAAGAGCAAAGGAAGTGTTAGGGATACTTAGCTCTGGTGAATGTCCCGTTCACCAGACATGAGAACTAAAACTGAGATAGAAGTTTCTTTACCTCTGAGCACACAGCTGCGTGTTTGAACTTGTTCACAGCAGCCCGGAGGAGACCGAGAGCCATGGGGATAGCAGATGTCCACTCTTACCCTGAGAAGCAAACAGCAGTTCACACGAATGCTCACCAGGGCATGAGCAAGCTGTGAAGCAGCCAGCGATGAACTACTGGCTGGGCCTTGCTGCTGGAGCATACGGTGGACAGCTGCTAGGACCCACAGAGGCAGCTCCAGCTTGCTTGACGGTTTCTGGCTGCATATGTGAGAGGCCAGATGATCTGTGAGAGCAGCACAGCGGCAAGCAGGACTATACACTCTGATGGCATGCTGGTTATGCTAAATCTCCGGTCTGAGAATATAGAACAGCACTTTCAGGATATATGTGCAGCAACTTGCTGCAACTAATCCAGAGCTGATCACAGTTCCCTACTCCCTGCCAGACAGACAAAATTAGATGCTATTTAAAACCACCCAAGCTTTTAATGACCCCTCTCAGACACAAACTGACCATCTAACTTTGCACGATTCACTGAGATTCCATTTTACTCAAGGAAATAAAAATAATAGTTTAAACCATTTCAAATATAGCAGTAAATCCCTAACAACATTAACCTTTTCCAAAGCATTAAACTGATCCCTAGTGGATTCGCAAAGTTGCTGTTAGGAGGAGGCATTAAATACTCTCTCCTGAACTTCATGTTCCCAAAGTAAATAACAAGCCTCACCAAGTGTGGGGTTTATTAGCTTTCTGACTGGTGCCTTGCTGTCTCCTTACCCAATTCTGAATCATCAGACATTAGCACTTTTTACGTTAAGAAGGCAAAAGTTCATGCACAAAATTGCAGATATGAAGAGGGAGACTAAAGTGATGTCTAGGTTCAAAGACAGAACAGCAGCAGCTTCAAGAGAGCATGAGAACAGAGGAGAGCAGTCTGGCTTGTACAGCCATGCAGCTTTCTTTGAAGAGATCTGAGACTCTGGTGTTTGATTGTCAGAAGGCCTTGACTGAAGACAGCAATAGTGGGAAGGGTTTAGGCTTCTGGTGTCCAACTCATTCAGTATACAAGGTCAGATGCAATATTTCATTTTGGTGCACTGACCAAGAGAAGGGGACAGGGACCTCTCCTGCATTACAGAGGATGGCCCCTGTAAAGGGAAAGTGACTTAAAGGAAATGTCTTTTAGATAGTAACACTACAGTCCTGCCCAGGCAGGTAAAAACAAACCAGGGCCTTTTTACTCAGCAAATACTCCTGGCTGGGCACATATATCTGGGTCAATTCTGCAAAATGAACACTATCATAAGAAAAGCTGAGAGAAAGGAAGAATGTAAACACAACTGTGAATAAAAACTGGAATTGTTTAAAGGTGCTTTAGCAGGTACCTCAAATGTTCATAATTTCACATGTCATGAAGAAGACATCTCCAGTTAGCAAGCATCTTGATCTAGAGAGAGAAAATGAAGGAAGCAATTAAAACATAAAAAGATATAAATACATATCTCAGTGGGAAATGATGAAGCTGATAAAAGCTTTTTGGCCATTAATCTGAGAGAAGGCACTGGTATCAATGAAAACTCTTTGGGTTGAGGTTAGGAAGAAAGTATTCCTTAAACATATCAGAAACAAATGAAATACTAGCCACGGTTAAGCTGAGGTTTGGGTCTTGATTGGCAGTCATGATGTAAGAAATGCTGGGGTATCTGACAAATATTCCTGTTCTGTATTTGAAAATAAGTGAGGTGAACTATTTGCATCCTACAGAAACCAGAGGGGATGATAAGCTGGGGCTAGTAAACGTTTACATCTGCAAGACAGTTAGTATGAAAGTTCTTTGAACCATTAATGTTAGTTTTTAACAAAATGTAGCATATTGGGGGAGTTTGAGAGGCCAGTAACAGTAAATCAGTTACCAGCATATGGAAACGGTAAGAAGGGAGGCCAGGAGCTGTGGGCTGGTGAGGCTGACAGAGTTCCTGTTACACAGAGAAGGAACAGAAGCTGCCTCCCCACAGCAGTGCCTAAAAGAGCTGTGTCTTCCTTGTGTGTCCTGCATGCTTGGGCTGGATCTCAAGGCACCTCTGCATTTATCTTACCTAGAGCTGAGGAAATCCTCTCCTCACAGCCCAAGATCATGTGATAGGAGCAGGTGAGTAGGAGCTGGTGAGGGGATTATAAAGAGAGGCTGATGCTAACAGGAGGGTTTGCAACAGGGGTGGGGCAGATGTAGGTAGGTAGCCAGTATGGAGCAATGCTTCCTTGACAGTGCCCTCAGTGGGGCAAGAGGAAAGGGGTAGAGTTGGCTGGGAAGGGAAGTGGGAGTACCTACTAGCAGAGACTGGTCTGAGATTGGGAAGGCAGGCAGGTAGGTGAGTCTGTCCTAGGAACCAGAACAGATGGAAGAGGTCTGCAGAGGATCTTGTTGCAACCCCCTGGAGCATTGCAGCAAGGCATTTTGTCCTCTGTGATGAAGACAAGTAAGGATTCTTGGAGCTGAGGAGGAACCTTTGAGATGGCTTTTTCTCTAATTGCAGAAATCTGTACTGGGCAAACAGCCCACTGTAGGATGGGAAGCTTGTCTGGGTACCTCAGCTGCAACCCAACCATTGTGGTGGAGTTAGGAGTTGTCACAGCTCATCCTTGCCTGGTCTGCTATGAAGACCATTGGTGTCCCTGCTAGCAGTAGGTAGTCTTTAAAAAAGTTGCAGATGCTAGCTGATAATGGAGTGTAGGTGGAAATAACAAACTGAATCCCCTCTGGTGTGGCTTGGTGCCTCCCTGTGGAGCCTGGCTCTGTGCTACAGACCCAAGGGGACAGAGCTCCTTTTCTCTGGCCTCCTTCAGTCATCACTGTACCTGCCCTGCTGCTGTGCCACTTCCTGGAATGCCAGTTCTGTTACTATTCATAAAGTGCTGGGAGAGCAGCTGCAACTGCTTATTGTTTATCCAATAAGGGCAGATTGCTTTCTAGGCTGCTGCAAGTGCTGTTAAATGCTGTTTAGAAGAAAGCACAGGCTCATATCCTACCTAACATTCCTAATGCTCGTAATTTCTGTGAGCAGTGATACTGATTCCCAGGGCTGTGCTGACTATAACACAAGTGGACAGCAACTGGTAGTAAGACCTTCCTAACCTTGCAGTGTTGGGGCCCCTGAAGATGCTGAGTGATTTGTGTGTTCTCAGCAGATGTAATCTGGCGATAATAGAGCTCTGCAGGTTGTGCTTGCTCAGAGGTGTGGGCTGGCACCCTGTGGGAGGACTTTCTTGTCAATCTGGGGCAGACTGGAGGGGTGAGATTGGGCCCCACTGCTGACAGTGACATTCTGCCATAAATGGCTGATAATGTGTTAATAGCCTTTTTTTTAGTAGCCCCTCCCCCCATTGTTTTTCAACTAAACAGCCGACAATTAACAAGCCTGTTAATACATTCGTCTCAGGCTTGTTAAATATCTGATTACCTTTGACATTAACTGGCTTACAGTACAACAAAAGCATTCTCAGCTCTGAGGGATATGACAGTCAAAATTGTTGCCATCTGTTTTTTATTGGTAAGGAGGAGAAAGCTCCTCTGTCCTTTGAGAAGATATCACAATTGGAAAGGCTTATTTTAACATATATGGTACATAATTAAAATAAGACTGTTTCCCATCTTTTCGTTTCAATAGAGCTTTCAATAATGCAAAGTTATTTTTCATCTGAGCATATATCTGTGAGATTAACCTAAACCAATGGATTGGGCTGCAGTTTGCCCTCCTGATAGACAAGGATAAACAAAACCACTACTAGCTAAGGAGAGAGATCTAGCAGGAAACAGAGCAGTATTGAAGAATGTCATTTTCACAGCTGCTTTTCTCTGCCAGATTAAAAAGAGAAGCCTCTGCAAGGCACAATGGGAAGAAAATACCATGGGAGAGGTTTTATTAAGAATCAGAGGTAATAGTCCTGTGGAGACAGTCTACTAGTGTTCTGCAAAGTGTTATGATGCTAGATGTTAGCATTCAGATATCCTAAGTAGGCATTTCTATGCATTGTACTAGGACTGATAAGTTATTTAAACACACTTTCCTCAAACAGTCTGTATTCTGTAATGCTCTGCCAGTAAGTACATATCATTGGGAAGTTTATTCCAAAGTAGAAGAAAGTTCACCTTCCAGAGAAAGGATATATTTAATACTTAAAATATGATTTTTCAGAGAAATGAATGGATTAGTACACTGGCATTGGAGTGTAATCTCTGGGTCCTGGTCTGTGCAGAGTAAGAGGCAGAGTAATAGACTGCTACTCTGGGGACCGTTTTTCACATATACCCTAAATAGTCAACAAAGCTTTCTTCATGAGTATTTCAGCATTCTATTTGCCTCTTGCAGTTGCTACAAACTTCTAGGTGGTTTTTCTCCTATCCGTTCACCTTATTTTCTGCTCTTTCTGTCCGTCTTGCTGCTTCTCATCTGCTCCTTCCAGATGGGCTTGGCTGCATGTTTGCTTTGCTCTGGGTCACCCCCAACTGCCTCGTTGATTACAACTCCCCTGATAGTTGCTCCGTGGCTTTTCTGCCAGCTTGAGACTGTATCTTGCCCATTGTTTTTCTATCCGAGTAAGTGTACCCTCTACTTAGGAGTACTGGGGCAGGGGCTTAAGCATGCTCCTCTTGCAACTGCAGTGGAGCTGCAGCCTTGATCGTAGGGCCCTTGGAGGTGATTCTCTACTGAGGACCGAGCTGTGGCCATGGGAAACACTGTCTGGCTTTGTCCCACTCTCAGGCATTCGAGGTTATTCATCAAGAGAGGTGCTCTGGTTACCCTTGCAGAAGTCTGCACCATGTTTCTGCTTCAAGAAGACTGTCTCTCTCTGTCTCTTTTCTGCTCTGACACAAGTCCCCCTCATTTTTTGTTTTTATTTAGATATTTTAATAATGGGAAGCAGACAAGCAGAGGAGAGCTTCTAATAGTAAAATTAGTGATCTTGCTTCCCATTCAACACTTAGCAGAAGAACTTCCTGAGTCAACTTCTTATCTTCCTGAGCAGCTGTCTCCAGTTCAGCAGTGGTAATAGGTTAGGAGCCTGTAGCTACCATATCCTCGCACACGCAGCCTGCATCTCGGAAGGTGTATTTCATTGGTAGTATGGCTCTGAGTCAAAGCCATTAGTCCACAAAGTGAGGAATGGAGTTTATGTATAAAGTGTGTGCATGCCATTGGACAAATTGCCTGAAAGAAAGTGGAAATAACATTTACAGTTGGCCAGAACAGCCTCTTAATTTGATTTGACATTTATGATTTCCCTTGCATTTCTTAAAGAGGCATCCTTTCTTGCTGCATTTAACTAACTGTTGTCCACCCAGTTTCCATGCCATGCCCACTGCTGGGCATGTAATGCCATGGTGCAACGGTGCCCCTGGCCCCCAGACCTCGGCTTTTGCCCTCCTGCTGTATGCCTTGGCTGCCCAATAGGGCATGAGCACTCCCTGCTTCCTTTAGTGCTGCCCAGCAGTAGCTGTCCCTGCCTGGAGACTCTGCTTGGAGCTCCCCAAGACATGGTAACAGCTAGCAGAGCTGCTGCCACATGAGGAGAGGAGGACATGGGAGGGTAGGCCGCTGAACACAGCACCTCCTGACAGTGGTGGGCTGCACTGCACATGTGGGCTAGGGGAAACACTTGCCTGTGTTGTCTGGAGCCCCAAGCAGGTGCTCTGGTGTTCATCTGTATTCCACATTTATTGTTTGTCTGTCTTCCAACCCCTCTTTAGTGCTGTCACTTAAACCGGCTTCTGTAAATTTGAGTGTTGTTTCAGGGTCTGCAGACTCAGCAGGTCTTCTCTTCAGTTACACTGTTTGCTTTGCCAAGACTGGATTAAAGTAGAAGTTGCAACACCATTGCAGCTGTGGGGAGATGTTCACCTTGTGACACTGGCTTTCAAAGCATTCAGAGAGCTGTATGTTGGGCAGAGCTGTGCCCTAAGTCACATGGCACCCAGACTGCCTTTGGAGGTGAAGCAAATTCCTGAGGGAACTGAGACTGCCCAATCTGAAGCAAAGATAGGACAGAAAATCAGGAGACATTTGCAATGTACAGACAGGAGACCAGGCTACCAACACTGATTAAACAGGGCTGGAGGGAAAGATGGGAAGAAAGGTAACAAGTGGATTAGGGACAGGGAGGGAACTGGGAAAGGTAATGTCCCTTTCCTCTCTAGAGCACAAGCTCCCCCGCGATGCAGAGTGAGCCCTTCCAGACTCCCCAGCTGCACTCAGCTCAAGCCACTTTGCCTGGACGTTGCAGAGTCATTAGCATGGACTGCAGGGACAATTTGGCATGTTCAGCTAACCACTGGAACAGGTACTTGCAAATCAAGGACTTTATCTCTTGCTCTGATGCACACATGTAGTGGACATATGCCTCAATTTACTTGTTTATAAGGTGTATTTCTGCTTTGTAATGCAGATTTATTCTCTCCATGGAGCCAATCTATAATGCATAAGAAGGGACCATATTTGGAGAGGTATGATAGGGGCACTGTACTACTCTAGCCTGCTCACACCATTCCTTAATGAAGTGAGTTTCAGAGATTTACGGTCAAAGAAAAAATGCAGATGAGCCTTTCATAAATGGTAACATTTAAAATTCCTGCTGCTTTGAAGCTGGAGGCTGAGCAGATGCTGCATGTTGCAGCCATTGCCCTCCTGAGATCATGAGTTTTAATTCATTTCCATTTATGTCATCTGTTCCCTGTGTGCTGGTGTCACATTGTAAAATGTACTCAGCTCCCAGGGTACCTGTGGAGCAAATGAGTTCATGTCTCTGTTCCAGCTCATCGTTTCACAGTGTGTTGGGCAGCACTGTTGAACCTCTCTATTGACTGGACATCTAGCCATGTTCTTACACTTTCTGCAGCATAATTTGGGGGGGGGGGGTGATAATTGAAGAAGTTAGCAAGTTTTTCAGAGAAAAAGAGCCTTTTGGGGGCCAAACCACTTTCCTATGTGATGAAACCACTGACCTGAGCAGTGCTGCTTCCTGGAGCCCACTTACATAGGTAGCAGGCCCTGTGCTCTGAGGACTATGACGAAAAATTTCTTTCCTGTGAGAGTGACAGAGCACTGGAACAAGTTGCCCAGAGAGGTTGTGGAGTCTCCTTCTCTGGAGATATTCAAAATCTGCCTGGATGCGATCCTATCTATCTAACGTGCTCTAGGTGACCCTGCTTGAGCAGGAGGGTTGGACTAGATGACCTCCAGAGGTCCCTTCCAAACTCAACCATTCTGTGATTCTGTGACTCGTATGTTTTTGGAGCTGGAATAGGGGGTGCCACAAATAAGTTCTAAGGGCAAGTCAGACTGAAGTCTGCCACTTTGCTGAGGGCCAGTCAACACCTTGAAAGGAGGAAGAAAACCCTGGGGGAGCCAGGAGGAGGGGAAGCTCTCAGGTAGCCTGCAGGGGCAGAGGTCTTGTCAGCTGAGGAACAGGGTGGTATATTGCACAAATAGGTTGTCCAGCTCTAGGTAAGTGTTCTGGAGGTAGATGTGAATGTGGGTACACAAGGAGCTTCTCATCCAGAACTGCATTAAGCATTGTCTTTGGGACTCCAGAGGGCCTATGAAGGAGAGCTGGAGTGCCTCATGGGCTTGCATAAGCTAATTATTGGCACAATTTGAAATGCCATTAGGACAGAGGAGGCTCTTAAATCTGCCCCAGGACAGATCCTTGCACTTCTTGCATTTGAATAGATCACGTGTTGCTCCCTAGCACAAGGTTGCATCTGCAACACCGGACTTCTTGGTTTTGGGTAAAAGAAGAAGGCTGTGTATGCTTCCTTTCTAGAACAGATTTAACCAATATAGCTTATTAAATGTCTTACACTGCTTGTTTGGTCATGTTTTTGCCTAAGTAACAATGTATTTTCCATATTATTATACCGGAGTGAAATGGCAGTGTTTGATACAGCGAGTTCCTTCAGCTGCCCACAGTCCAAGCCTAGGCTTGGTGTTTAACATGCTGCTGCAGAACAGACACATCCTTTAAGCATCAGTTAGAAAGAGATGTGGACTGGGTTTTTTTCCTTCAAAAAATGACATTTTGAAGTAGCTTAAATCTACCACTTTTCCACATTTTCTCAAAGAGAGATTTCGTCTGGCTAGTGTACGTGCTTTCCATGGGAAATTATTTATGAACTCCTGAGTCCCTGATCTACTCTTCTTGATGTAATAGCAGTAGATCTGGAGGAATGACCAAGGTTAGCTTTATAGTTTCAGTTCAGATGTAGCGCCAAGTTATTCAGTGCTTCATTTTGCTAACACCTGAACCAAAGAACAATTTGTCTGAGCAAAATCCTTCAGATTATACCCAAATACCATTTTGCCAATAAGACATGCACCTGCTGCTTCAATCCCAGAAGAAATCAGCATGTTTCATTTCAGAGTTGCCAATTCTTTGCTCTCCCTCCTTTTGCTATTCTTACGAAGCAAAACTTTTCTGGAAAGCAAAACAGAAGGACTGTGGAAAACCTTGTGTCTATTTTAGCTAACACATCCTGCTCAATTATGAACAGGTAGACCATCTCATTGTAGGGCATGATCATGAGGGTTTAAGTAATCAATATATACTAATGGAATAGGGCATATTCTTCGTTTGGGTTTACTCCATAATTGGCCTAGACTTCTGCAGTCCTTGTGGAAGATGTAAGATGTGACCATATCATTACTGTCTTTGCTGGGCAAATGCAAAGCTGTAGCTCAGCTTCTTGCTCGCAGCCAGTTATCTATCCTGGCACTTGTATAATCATAATACATGCTTTATTGCTTGTCAATATTTTAACCTTTCTGACATATTATCCCCTAGGGCAACTGAGCAACCTTAATAATATAGCTGATAATTATCCTCCACATGAATAAAGTTATCAGTAGGGTCCTGTATAAATCACATAGAAAAGATGACAGATTTCACTGGCTGGCCATCACAAAAATGAGAAGAGGCACAGATTGTGACAGCTTAATGGGGAAGGTAATAAAACCAACAATAAAGTCATTTATAATATAAGCAGTGATTCTCAGGCCTTCTATTTGTTTTCATGCTAATAGAAGATAAATGTCAGATTAGGAACAAGACCTGAAATTTCTATTAAAAATATTTGGAAAATGTCATTAAATATCAGCAATTCACAGCTCAAGAAGTGGCAGTATGGGTCTTAATTACCTGCATGAGGTCCTTGGAAGCAAAGTGGGGATAATAGTATTTGCTTCCCTGTCTCTTGGGGGGCTGTGAGGAGTAATGTTTCTGCAATGCTGACAGCATCAGTTTCCTGTGCTGGCTGTCTCTGTAGGCAGCTGCTGCCCCTCAGTTTTGGAAGGAGCAAGATACTGCTGAATGCTGAATGCCTTGGCAGGAGGAAGCCTTCTGGCTGCTGGTGGGGAGTGGGACAAAGACCCTGCCATGGACCCCAGATTGGGTCCATTGTGACTGTTTTGGGGGGCTACATGTTTCACAAAGAACTTGATCTGTTACTAAAAACAAACAAAAGACTTTAGTGCACTTGTGAAAGGGTACTGCAGCAGTAATGCAGTGGTGGCAAAGGAGAAGGTGCATTACAATCTATTACTGATACCAAGGCGTAAAGTGTATTCACTAGAAATGCATAAAGGACTGGTCTTTGCATCTTTAAGTTATAGGTAGGCATTGCTGCAGAGCCACCTGGAATGCATGCTGTGAAAATGCACACATGCAGCCCTCAACATTTGTACTCTGCATTAAAAAAATGGAGTGAGCAGTCAGAGGAATACAGAGTGAACATAGGGATCTTTGGGAGCGAAGAGGCTGAGATTCCCTGTATGAGACCAGGTGAGTGAGAGAAGGATAACTGCAGAAAGAATAAGCAGAACAGAAGGGTGCCTCCCTTGTTCTCCTGGGGAAGAGCCTGGGCAGGTGGTGGGAAGGAGGATGCTAGTGCAAGTGGTGCCATTGTCATTGCCTTGTGCCACGCAGGTGCTGGTGATCTGGAGCAGATCAGGACTGGCATGGTGCTCCCAAGCAGAGAGGCACTGGTGCTACCTGAGTATAGCCCCTGAGTGCAAACTGCCGGTGAAGCCCACTCCACTGTGGCCGGGAAAAGCAAGCTATTCCCAGAGAATAGCTTGGCCTGGCTCTCCTGGCTTTGGACAGTCTCTTCATCATTAATCTTGAGGCTGAGATTGATCTGAGGATGTCTTTGGGATTCAGGCAGTGGCTGGGGAAGAGGTGGGGAAAGGTGAATGCAGGTGTCGTATTTGTGTCTGCTTTTAACATTCTTAGTGCATTCTCTAACTTGCACTGCTGCTAAAGATCCACTTCGAGGTCTGAGCCCTCGTGTCTCTAATCTAGTGAGAGCTTTATTGATCAAGTCCTGGCATTTGATCCCCTGAGCTGACTAGTGTTGCACAAAATGGGTAAATTGCTGCTTATACTTTAAAACAATCAGAATATTTTTAGTGCATGTAGACCTATATGATAAATACTGAGGCACAGCTGGGATGAGAATGCCAAAAAGCAGAGGGATAATTAACATCTGGAACACTACAAACCAGCTCCCCAGCTTAAGCCCTGGAGGGATGTGATGCATTTATCATGTTGCTCTCTAGGCTGATGCTACAGCTCTGGGGTGTGAGGTATTGAATTACAGTCGCTAGAAAATATTGTTTTGGGAATGTTGAGAAGAACTCGTAAACAATGTGCTGGAAGGTGACAGATATATTTGCAGCTTCATGCAGTGCTTTCCCAATAAAAGAGCCATCCAGGGTGTTCCTGTCGCTGCCCTGCCTGTCAGAATTGGAAGGCAGCAGGCTCTCTCTGCCAGGCCATGGTGGGGGGAGACAAAACCCAGGAGCCACTGGTCTTGCCTAATCTTGATGACTTTTTTCTTTAAATGATTATTTTATTACTGAGTGCAACACTAACAATGGCAGATGAAGCTCAAGCTTAATGAAGCACCATCTGTGATTCAGCTGTTGCGGAAAACAGCATACAGAGAGCTCCTTACACTGGCTTTGGACACAGTCAAGCCTGAAACACCCTTTCTATGCTTTCCTGTCCTCACTGTGGCATCAGGGAGGATGCCATGGAGGCTCCTACTCCAGGGCTACTCTCTACATGATCTAGCCAAGGCTGGTGATCTCCATGTGTGCTTGCATTGAAAGAAACTTCCCAACCACGCGAAGGTTGGGGATGGTGAAGGCAGCAAGGATCTACTTTGTAACATGCTTTCTTGCTTATCCCCCATCTTCACAGGGAATCATTCAGAAGCCTTTGCTCTAGGAGGATGCTTCACTTCTGTAAAACTGCCAACAAGTCATAGCAATGTCCCTCTGAGTCAAGTTCATGGCTTGCTTCAGTGCTGCCTACCTCTCAAGCATCCTGCTTAACCTCACAGCTGGCCTCCACTACACAACTGCTCATGTGTGGAGTTACTCAGCAAAGCACTCACCAAAGTAAGTAAGACTGAATAGTAAATTCTCTCTCAAATGCTACGTTCCTCTGACAGCAGAAAATACGGGCTCAGTTACTTCATTTATTAAATGGGTGGCTCCCATACCGCTGTAATGAGCAGTATCTGTGCTCAGTGGGTGAACAGGAGGTTAATGGCCAGTTCTTCTCTCTGTTTGTGAAGGGGGGAGTTTTAAGATGGTCTGCTACCATTTTAAGGAAAAGAAAAAACTTCAAAGAAAGTTTGAAAGATGTAAACAAGAGCTGTTTACATCTGAAAATCTGCCAACAATAGTATAACTCTTCTAAAGAGGCTTTTCTGCATATGTTGCAAGCAGTTCCAGTAGTACTGGAGCTAGACAGTCTTGGGCCTTCATGCCACACAGGGACTCTGCTTTTGGGTGATGTGCTAACTTGAGATGCTTTAGTAGTAATTTAACAGATACTTTTCTTCATAACTCCTTTCACTGTCATGCAGAGAATGAGGTGGTAGATGGCTGCAATGATGGGAAGGCCTAAGGAGAAGGATTTGTTCAATGTCTCCAACAGAAGGCCTATAAATCCTCCCTCTGATGAGTGCAGTGGATGGCCTGAGTCTACAGAACAGTGTGTTGCATGGAGGGGCAGGAGGGCTAAGGAATGTCTCTGAAGACACTGAGCATCAGCTGTGTGACCTTTTTAAAATATAGTAGAGAACTGAGACAATGTCTCATGTCAAAGTGCAATTTGAAAGCTACTTTTCCTCAAAATACAGAACACACTGAGTTATCTGCCTTACCCAAAGAGAATGTTAGCATGAGGAAATGCAAGAAGTAGGTATTTATGAGGAAGGAACAATAACCAGTGTCTTGTTTCCTGGAGTGTTTTCTGTCACCTGCTAGGCCAGTGTCACTAACTGTGTCTATATGCCATGGTACCTTACACCTTACAGCACCTTACATGGTAGCATGTCCAAGGCTGAGAAAGGGACTGAATACAGCCAACAGGACTGCCTTGAGCTGGACAGAGACTAGTTGGCTCAGCTACTGATAGCAGTATTAGGCACAGACCTTGGGCAGGAGGTGATGGGAGAAGATTTTGCCATTTTGCTCGTATGTTTGGTGAATAAGCTCTGCTTAAACAGTGGCAGGAGCAGTGTCTAGCTCCCATGCTACACCAACAGGCCTGAGCAGCCAAGTGATGTGTCCCAGCACATATATGACGGCTGCTGGCAGGTTAGATGTGCTGGCACAGATGAAACCTCTCAGGAGACTTTCTCCTACAGTTTGTAATTCTGTGAGCTGAGATTTCCAAGCAGACAGGAGGTATTGCTGGAGCAACAAGGTGATGATGCTGACACATTCAGTTATTTGGCCACTGGCCTATATTGTAGTAAAGAGACTCCAATGCCGTGTGTTCTTGTAGCTTCAGCAAGACTTAATGCTCCCAGGCATTGGAGAATTGACTCTAGCAGAGGTGCTGTAGCCCAAAGTGCTGTTCCAGCCACCAGTGCTGCACAGGGCTCCTTTGGAGATCAGGGCACAGAAATCAGTCTTGTGATGTTCAGTCACAGCAAGGCAAGGGGCTAGCCTCTTACCTGACTGGCATGGCTGCTCTGGAGCTGTGCAGAAGTGGTGATGATGCTACAGCTTTCATTCATGTTTGGCATAGTAAGTTTTAAAAATGACCTGTTGTGCATGCTGTTTCTATAGGAAATGATGGATTGGCCCTTGGGGACAGCGGAGAGGTTTTATTCGGTTGTCAAGCATAGAAAGCTAAAATAACCTTGAATAAAATAGGTAAATAAACAAAGCTGATGAATCTCTATTCCCTTTCTGCTCCTTCAACTTTCCCTCTTCATCTGCATTTCTTTCTTTCTCTCTTTGTTTCTTTCCAGCTCATTTCCGCTGCAGGGTTTTCAACTTCTGAATCAGATTTCCCTCTGTGGATTTACCTGTGGAATCTCCCATATCAGGCGTCAGGAAGGTCAATGTGAAAACTGCAATTTTCCCCAAGCTTCTTGCTTGAAAGAGCAGAAAGCAATGTGAGGAAAATGAACCCCTTACAGAAAATCTCAGCATGTCACAAGTTTAGTCACTTGTCCCTGGCAACTTATCTTGAAAACAAGGCAGAAGATAGTTTCTGATAGGCAGCATGTTTACAGGTGTTCCCGGCCTATGTCTGTGCTCTGTGCAGCAGAGATTTTGGCAATGGGAATAGCCAGGTGCTGTATAGGCTTGGGGGTGGGGGACATTCAGCTCTCGGGAGCAGACAGCCTCTGCAGGGATTGCTGCCAGGTCACTGCGTGCAGTGGAGCTGCTGCCACCCACAAGATTGCTGTGCTGGATGCTCTCACCAGCCCTGTGCTGTAGTGCTGGACTGAACTCTTAGATCCTCAGGATGCAGGCTCTGGGAGAGCTCAGTGTGGAGTAAGGATATCATGACCAGTCTCTTATTGTGTCTCTGTGGGCTGGACTGGGCGCAGCTTCTCTGGCCATAAACACAAGGCTGATTTGGAAACACCAGGGAAAGGATGTTTCTAATGTCGCCTGTGACTGGTGAGCATGAGCTTCAGTTTCCTTCTCTCTTACATATAGTTTATAAGGACCTAAAATCCTATGGCAGATTGCCAAGCTTGGTGTGCTTCCACCTTGGGAGAGTTCTTGTGGTGGAGATGAGGGAAGATGGTTTCTTATTTCTCCTTTGATCCTGCTGGCCTGCAGTGCTCAGCATCTACTGTGTGCAGCCCTATCCTGGGAAAGCAATGGCCGGTATGCTTGCTCTTCGTTGAACCTCTGCCATTAAGAACAATGTCACACTAGCACCAAAAAGCTGAAACAAGCACATATTTGCTGTGATTTTTTTGCTCAAGCATGAAATTTTTTCACTTGCACATTTGCAAGAGCGTATCAGCATGGCTGCCTTGGGCTGCTCGACATCTCTGTCATTGTTTCCATTAGAGCCACTGACTCTCCTAGCAGTTAGTTCTTGGTCAGTTAATTTGGTTCATGCGCTCAGCTCCATAATGATACTCAGGCTCACTCCGTTTGATGGTTGGTAACAGCACAGCACAGCAGCTGGACTGCTGCTGTTCGAGAGCAATCTGTATTCAAGAGCCAACCACCCCTTGCATACGTGGTGCCTGAGCAAAGGGCAGCTGGAGCAGAGGGGTGTCTGCTTCCCACTTCCCCTCTGTCATGGAGTGGGCTAAGCCAGCAGCTTTTATGGGTTCTGGTCTTGCTCCAGTGAGGCACTGCGATTGCAGGACAGACATAATGTCACAGAAACTCTGTCAAGTATAAAGTAAAGGATTTGACTCATAAAAAATGTCACCTAAGCAAACAGAAGAAGAGTTACAACTTTTCATTCTCCCTTCCTGGAGCCAAGGATAAAGTGTGCGGCTGCAGCACATGCCCAAGGAGCTGAAAATGGCCAAAGAGGAGCATTTTGCTGCCCCCAGAGAGGCTCTTTTAGAGTTATTAGTCATACGTTTCTATTTAATGGAGTGATTAGGGCCAAGACTTGTAGACAGCCACTGACTGTGCATGTGAATTGACTTAAGCATTATTATGTACAACCATCGTCAGCTCAGCTACCCGGGAAGATTGATACATAGAATGAATCTTCTCAAGCTGTTTCTGAAAAGATTCATGACACTGCGGTGAAAGTGGCTTCCAATGGGAACTTCTGTATACTGGTGTCAGCATATATTTTATTCTCCTTGACTACAAGGACTGGTTAGGTTATGAGCCTCCCACTGAAATGGACTGCATACAGTTGTCAGATAATTGGTTCTGTTTCTTGTAGGTTGATGAAGTTATGATTCACCACTGACTCCCCCAAGAGCAGCACAGCACCAGGGGTTGCTTATTTCTCATGGAGCTGAGCTCACTTGCTTTCCCTCCCTGCTGGCGTGGCCAGAGGGGAAGCCCCCAGAACAGAGGCAGGGAGTGGCTCCTGGGCATGGATTTAACTCCAGATTTGCTCAGTGAGCAGGCAGTGGGACTGCATGACTGCACACTGTCACCGCTGCTGGTACGGGCAAGCTGTCGGGGGTGGTGGTGGTAGTGGGGAATGATGTAGCAGATTCAGCTGTAGCATGTAATGCTGAAAACAGGCTGCTATAAGCATTGGTCCTTACAGGTGCTGCAGCCCTATTGTCCTGCCTTTGGTTCTGGGACCATGTGGCAGCTCTCAGCTGCTGCACATCACAGCTGCTGCTTGTGCCACTGCTGCTCAGGGTAGAGGATACACGGACACCTTCACATTCTGCACTGATTATATCGTGCAGTAACAAAGGCTCAGGAGGCCTTGGGAAAAAGCACATCTTTTTGCTCCTTTTACTCCTCTCCTTGACCTTAGTAAGGGGCCACAACCAACCTTGAAAATCTTTCTGGCTCCCAACCATGCAGACATGCAAAGAAATACAGGCCCCCCTTCTTCCTTTGGCCTTGTCCTCCTTCAGGCACTGTCCCTCACCCCAACACAGCTCCTCTGCCCTCTCTTAGACCTGCATGATCCTGCAAACATGTAGCTGTACTCTGTTCTGGCCTGAGCACTGCTGCTGGTTGGAGCTGTCCTGCCTCATGTTTCTCCACTCCCTCTTGCAGGCTTTTACAGCAACTTCACTCTTTATGACTGGAGTATGGTGGCAGAGTGGGACTGGGCAGTGGGGATGGTGTTGCTGGGGAGGCCATGCATGTCACAGAGCAGAGCACTCTGAATGCCAGCACCTTACAGTAGCACAGCAGTCTGACATCAGCACTGTTTGTGTCATCTGGGTTTACACTTGCAGGTTAAAATCTCCTCCTTGGCTTCCGCTAGAGGACAGAGCTTTCTCTACAATCTCTTTACTCTTTCTGTGTCCTGAGTGATTTTCCTTGGTAGGGCAAGGACAACGCTCTGAAGCTCTGGAGCTCTGTGGCACTCGTTACTCCCGTAGCTGGTGTTTCCCAGGCAGAGGTGCAGCCAGCCACACACTGTTGCTTTTCTCGTCTTGCCTGTGTCTGGGAGCTGCCACTTGCCAATTGCATTACTCCCCTGCCCTCCCTGCAGGTAACCTGGGCAGTCACAGCACTGAAATCAATGGACCATGTGCTAATTAGCCCTATTCAGAAACTAGTTTGCTGCCCTCAGTTTTGGATCGGTGCGCCATCCTAGGGAATCTAGCACCTGGCATGGAAAGTAATGCCTGAACTGCCAGCTCCTGACTTGTGTTTGCCACCTGGTGTCATAGTTCTCTTGCCTTCACAACATCAATCTGTATGCAGGCCCATTGGAGAGCTCTGAGAGTGCAGCCCTGAGGAGCTGAGCTGAGAGGGAGCCTTCGCTTACCTTTGCGGAGGGACACGGAGCCTCATACTCAGTCTCTTCCTCTAACCAGGACAGCAGGGTAAATAAGGCTTCCTTGTTCCAGCACCCCTTTGCCTCCTACTGCAGAGTCCTACTGCCCTAGTTCCGCAAGGGCAGATGTGGACGCAGCTGTTGGAAGAATCTGAGCACCTGGGTACGCTTGGCCTGAGTGCTCTTCTGAGAGCAACCCTGATGTCATTTATAGGACAGAGTCAAAATGCAAAAAAGTGCTTGTTATTCTTCAGAATAAGTCCATGGCTTGCAAGTACAGGTGCTGGTAAATGTTTCATGAACATTTTTGTTTTTGTTTTTTTTCCTCCTAGACACATAAAATCTTCTAAAAAATGCAAATTTAAAGAACAGGTATTAATTAGTGTTAAAATGCCAATGCAAATTCCATCAGAATTACAATTACCAGGGACCATGGGCAGTGTATGCTGTATTAGTCAGAATAAATGTCTTTTCAGGTGAATAGAAACAGCTTGCTGAATGCCTGATTTTTGTCCCTTTGAGTAGCCATATTTATATAGAATCATAGGATCAGTAAGGTTGGAAGGAACCTCTGCATATCAGCTTTTTGGAAACCTTTCTTCTATTACTGCAGCTTGAAAGAATCCAGCTTTAATAGGTTACAATGAAAATGTAAATGTTATGTTTATTAAGCAGTCTGCTAGGTATATTTGTTAATGTAACCATAAATAATTGTCAGATACACGGGCAAGGTATGTTATCTTGCTTACTAGCATGATTTCTTTTCTTTTTTTTTCTTTTTTATTAGGTAGAAAGCAGGCAAAGAGAATGAAAAGTCTCAGGAGATCCATGCAAATGAAACCACCTTAGGTTGTAGCACTGCTGCTGTAACTTCTTGCATGGTGCCCTACTAGGGTACTTGCAGGTTTGCTGCAGTGGTTGCCATCTGGGTGCCCCATCAGGGCTGGGAAGTTCTCCTGAGGATTCCCAGCTTTCCAGGTACATGGGCGGTAAATAGCAGCTTTCTGGCCATCAAATCACCTCATCTACACAGTTCTCCTTGCTCCCAGTCATTGGGAATTAAATTCAAATCTGGAGCCCTACCCACAGGTTTTGCAGTGTGTGGGGAATGTGGCAAAGCAGTCTTTTTTGGCATCACCTGCAGCCTGTGAGCTGTGCTCTGTTGGGAGAGAAATGCTGATTTATACCACAGCAAGTCTGATCCTACCCAGTTGTTACTATGGCGAGGAGGCTCTTGAGTTAACTGAGGCAAGTTCAGCTGTCCCCAAAGAAATGCCTATCTGCTTGGGTGGAGAACTGCAAAACCCAGGGGGTGTGAAGTCTTGTTGCCTTGTGCATGGGCTGCAGCAGCCCTGGGCTCTTGGGGCCCTCTCCTACACAGGGAGTGACTGGACCGAATTTAATTCCCAGAGCCTGGTCCATCTCTTGCATCTGTGCTGACTTGGTTTGCTATGCTGCTTCATGTCAGGAGCGCAACAGTGCAGGATTCCTTGGCTCTTCTGGGCTCTGCTCCCCAGCAGGAAAGCCTTGCTCCCCAGGAAAGCTTGCTGGCAGAGTAGCTTGTCTGATTAGCCCCTTCCTCATTGTATCCTCTGGCTAACTGGAGCGGACTGGACTTGCCAGGGAGTGTGGGGTTGTCTGGCTTAGAGGCGAGCACCTGCAGCACCCTTATGTTTCTAGCAGAATCTGAGTTACTGGTGGAGAATCACAGCGGCCCCTTGGACAGCTCAACTGCATGCACACTTTAGCTTCCAATCTTTAAATGTAATGTGTCCTTAGGTTCTGTTTTACTGGCAATTTTAGAATGCATTTCACCAAGAAATACAAGAAGATAAATAAGAGCACATGGGTAAGCTTAAGAGCAAGGCTGCAGCCTGCACGCCCATGGGCACCTGGTACAGTTCAGATGGTGCTTTGTCCTGCTCACAAGGAGCGCAGCAGGCAGAGGCAGCTTTGCAGGATTTTGCTTCAGGGAAACATGGAAGAAATTAATGTTCTTTAATGATTCCCATTTTTCTAACCAATCAATTTGCAAAAGACATAGAAATGAAACTGAGTTAATCAAAACTGCATGGAAAAGAAATATTAAGGAAATGACTCTAATAAGGGAAGGATTTCCTTCTTGGGCCTGTCTGCAAAGCTGGACAGCTGCATGCTGGACACAGGACTTTTCCTGCAAAGGTGAGAGTGAATTTTCATACATTTGAGGTGATTCTTCGTATTTTTTATGATGGTTATGACACATAAAACTAAGGGCAGCTGAGACAAGGGCTCCTCCTCTGGTATCTGGGGATGTGCCCAGACCTGCCTTTGGTGTCACACACTTGGGGCACTGTAGAGCCAATTCAGCAGTGCCTTGTTCTCTAGGGCAGGCAGCTTGTGGCCAGCACGTCCAGCAGCCCCTTGCATCCCTTCCTCCCAGCCACAAGTATTTGAGCTACTGCCTGCATCTTGTCAGGTCTTGAGGTCTATTGGCTTACCACAACCATGTGTTGCATGTGGAGTTCCTCAGCTTTTGATGGAATATTTGCAGCATTCCCAGAGGGCCGGCTTTTGAAGAGGCGAGCTGCCAGGACAGGATGGGACAGTATGAGCATTGGGGCTCATGGCACAGAACCCATGGCTGGCTGGCACCCTGATCTCCTCCCCCCTGGAGAGGAGCCAGCCTCCTGGGCATGCTTTGGGAAGAAGGGTATGTGTGCTGTCATTCTTTAGGCAGAAAGGAGAGATCAGGGATATTAAAAACATTTCCTCATTGAATGGAGATATTAAACACTGTCTAACTGTTTATGAAGTAGATTACATACTTGGTTTAGCAGCTCATAGAGGTTAGGCTCGTGGTGCTCAGGGACTGGTCCCCACCTCCCACACACTTATTTCAAGCAGAGAGGAGCCACTCTGTACTGAAAACCCCATACAGAAAGAAGCAGCGAGGGTGTGGTGTGTCATGTGCAGCAGCAGGCAGGCAGAAGATGACCTTGTCTGCAGCAGAACAGCCTAACACTGATAAGACGGTGATTCAGTGATCCAGGCTGGTGCAGATCATCTGAAATCTAGGTAAGATTTCAACTGCAAGAAACATATCCTGTTTCCTTGGCTGCATATGCAGCTTCTGGAGTGTCATTTTGAAAGATAATTTCTGGTGAGAGTCATCCCAAAAAAGCTGGTGCATCCAGTAATGGACAGAGAGGTGCAGGAGAGACTTTAGCCAGGAATTTGGTGTTTAGTGTTCCTCATGGAAGTGCCAGCTGAGAGCAACATGAAGCAGGATGTTATCCGCTACTGACAAATGCAGAGCAAGGCCCACTAGAAGAAGCCCTCTGAATTACTCATATATCTTATGGAATCTAAATTAAGTGCAACTGCTCGGGAACCAGAACTGGGCATTGTTATAGGCAAGTCAACAAAATCCTCTATTCAATGTGCAGCAGCAGTCAAAACACCAAACATTATGTAAGAATGTACAGGGAATGTGGTAAGATTTGGAGTGTCACACCGTATAAAAGGCTCCTCCACTCTTGCTTTGCATAAGATCTGAGTCCTTGGTTACTTCTCTCTTCAAAAGTCACTGTGGGTAGAGAGGACAGGGTGAGATAGACATCAAAACTAATGCAAGATAAATGTGTTTTTGGGAAGGGCTGGCTTGGGCAGGGACTAGTATAAAAAGAAACGTGAGAAGTGACAAAAATCTCTGCTGAGAGGATATAATATCTTAGAATCACAACACAACAAGATGTTGATACTGTATTTTGCAGGTTTATCCTAGATAGGCTGTTTAGAGAAAAACTGGCCTCTGAATGGCATCATTTATTCAGAAGCAATAAAATCTGCTCTAGGAACTTAATTTTTTTGCAGACTGCTGTCCAAACATCATCTGTTCCATCATGACATGTAGCCAGTTTGTCTCATGCTCTTCATCATTCTCATCTGCCATTAAATTGAAAACTTCTCATAGCTATGGACAAAAAAGCCCCGCCACCTTTTCTACATGAAGTCTGTGATTCTTCTAGGCATTTGTAATTTCCATGATACAACAGCAAGAATTAGGAGGGCAAAGTACACTTTAACTTCTTTTGGCCAAGTGATTTCTATTCCTGGGCTTTGTTTCTTACATTCTCTGCATAGGCCTCCTGCCTCTCACTGTCTCTCACTACAATGTGGAGAAAGTATTTTGGAAGAAAGAGCTCAAATGTTACCTTCAGAATGTCATTTTGAGCATCCCATCCTGCTTCTCCCTGTTTGTGGGTTCCGTCCTGGCATGATCTGCAAGGAACTAATGTGATGTCATGTGATGAAAGATGGATGTTCATTCCATCTTTCTTGCTTCTTGAGGAGACTCAGTCTTTCTAAAGATAGATAGCCATCAGCCCCCGTTTGCTGTACAGCAAGCCTGTACTTCCTCTTGCCCAGCTTTTGCCAGGTAAAATTTCAGTGTCCATCAGTAATGAAAAGAAAGGGACTGATATCTCCAGGGCTGCTGATCTCACCTCCATGCATCCATCACATTAGAAACATGTACTGTTGCCTCAGATTGGGCACTTACCTTCTACATGGATAGCGAGGAGGTAAGATGAATTGCACTCTGGCACTGTGGCCGCTGCATTGTAAGACAAACTCTGAAGAATAATTCAAGAAAACTCTTAAGACCAAATTGTAATATCCTTTAAAAAAGACTAGATTTGTACAAAGTTGGTACCATTTTGTTTGTCACAGCAAGATGCCTCATTTTCAGTATTATGAATCACTTTTGTGACATCACCAGCAAAAATTACATTCATTTTTTTCATCATCTGGCATGATGAACACAGAATATCCCTTTCGGGAAACTCATCAGAGTCCTAGTCTCAGTCTGCTTCCTGGTGAGGACACCAAGCGAGTCCTTATTAAAGAAAGGAACCTCCTTGTCTTTCTTTTCAACTGAGGATGGTCTTGGGAAGTAGATATTGTCACTGCAGTATGCTATTATTTGCATATTCAGAGGGTCTATGTGTGCTTTCAGCAGAAAATAAAAAAGATAAAGTTACTTGTATTACAGTATAAGATGTGACTCACTACAAGCAAACGTGTACATGGAACCTCTTCATGATAATTCTACAAATGATTTGAAGTTCGTTTGCACCATATGTCCTTTCTGGTAAAGAAGCAATTTTTTTCATGTTAGATTACCTTTTTATAAATAATTGTACATATGTGCCTATGTGACAATGCCATTCTTGAGTTATGGCATATAGAATTGCCCTATACATACGGATAAGGTTCAAACAGAATTTCTGTATTACTGTATGTTCTTGTACCCAAGGGTTTGTGCTGCACTAACTGGAGGAGTGCCAGTTAGTGCATTGACTAGGTGGAGGGACAGGAAGGATGAATTTGCACGTGTATGAACCCTGTGGTGTCCAAACTGGTTTTTAGAGATAGGTCTTGGGCTGATCCATTTTGATGATCCTTGTGAAAATGCTTCTGAGATTGAAAGCAGGTCTTTACCAATGGAGATAAGTGAGTTCATGATGTGTTGGGATGTAATGAGAGGCTGTACAGTGCCCAAGTTACCCAGAGTGTGAAAGCTCAGGAGGGTCAGTATAGTGAGAAATGAACTCCTGTCTCCTTCAAGTGTGCCCATTTCCAGAGCTCATATGAAGGTCTCTGTAACAAGGAGGAGGAGAAGGGAGCAGGGAGAGAGACTCTTCAATGGGAATTTAGAAAGGTTTCAGTGTTCTGTCGTTGGTATTTGATTAATAGATAGTCTATAATCCTAAAATAGAGAGGTGTCCTTTCTGCCAATCATGTCAAAATGGACTGTTTTAAATAAATCAAGAATTAATGATGTTCTTTGATATTAAAGGTCACCAAGAAAATGCTTTGAACAATGAATCTCCCTGGGAGACTAGGAACAAGGGATTTGAAAAGACATGGAAGAACAGAAAAGCAGTGTTAACTGGTGCAATAGAGGTCCTTGGCTCACTGTGTGGTCCTTGTAAGGTCTGGCTGTGCTGCCAGTCCATAACCATGCCAGCTTGGAAATGGGAGCTTGAGCAGATAGATCTTTATTTCCATGAAGTTTGACAGCAGTGGAGACCGGGTTTCCCCAAGATCAGGTGCTCCCAAGTGCTGCACCTTGGAAGGGATAGCTTTGCACCTGGAAGAAGGCCAGGCTGCTGAGTCACTGAGGGGCAGGGTATTAAGGAAAAGAGCAGAGTGATTATCATGCCCAGTGATTAGAGTCCCATCAGCATGGTTGAGGAATGACTGGAGTAAAGGCTATAGCAGGAACTCCAACAAGGGGTGAACTGTGAGAACTCAAGTCTCCCCGGCCTACACTAGGCACCCCAAGGTGCCAGGAGACAGCACCAGTCCCTCAGAAATGGAACTGATGTCTGAGCCCTGAGACCTAGAGCACAGGGAGAACCCTATCCATGCCCTGTCTGTTTGTCCTCTTTGCACTGTGTCATTTTTAAGTCTGTGGGGGCAACACTACTGTTTCCTCTTGTTTCTATTGCACCCTGCAGTTTTCCCTTAAGCTGGGCTAACTTGAGTCACAGCCAGATGCTCCTTTATCTGTATGTCTTCTGCCTGCAGCCCACACGGACCACACAGCAGCCCTCTTGGGAGTGTGCAAAGAAGTTGCCTAGCAGGCAGGGTAAGCAGGCCAACTCAAGAGTCCTGCCTACTCTCTCACATGATTCTGAGGAGGACTACTGGAAGATGATCTGAAAGAGATACTGGAGGATATGCTTGCTCTGGTGACTGAGCAGTCAATCGAACTACTCCAGGAGATGAGCAGCACACAGATACTCCAGACTGCTGGGTCTGAGCTTAGAGACTCATGTGACAGTGGCCGCAAGGTGTTGGTCTTGAGGGCAGGGAGCATGAGGTTTGACTGCAACTGGTTTCCCAGATTGGACTTCCCTCTCAGCTCTGCTCATAGTCCTGTTGCAGGATAGCATGGGCATCACAGCCAGGACCCTCCATGGCCCATTTTGACTGCCCACTGCCAGAGGGGAAAACCAGTAGCTTGGAGTCAGCACCTGTCTGGGCTCAGCCTTGGAGAAAAGCTTGTGTTTCCAGGACAGGATTGTCAGTGTACATGCAAAGCGATGCTCTGCTGTACAGCCATGTGGCATCTGGCTTAGCCCTGCATGCAGGCAGTACAGCAGAAGACTAAAGCAGATGGATAGGTGGGAATGCTCTGTGTGGTTTTACAATTGTTTGTATAGAACTCTGCATTTTGGGGGGAAGAGGTAAAATCAGCAGTAAGATTTCTCTCGAGATTGTTGTAATGTGCTAAATTTAGTTATTGAATTACATCTACCTGAGAAGAAAGGCAGATAAGAAGCTGGGTCTCTGAAAGGCTTGTTCATCTTGTTCATCTTTTCCATAACCTCATTAATACTTAGTGCGTATTTCCTGCTCTCCATTACCCAGAAAGTATCAAAAATAATACGAGTTGCTTTGTTGGAGAGTTTATCATTTATCCATCTAGAACCACAAATAAGCTTTACATTGTTCCTGGAGTTTCCCTTCCCTGTGGTCACAGGGAGGGAGAATTGCTTGACCTCTGCAGTTCTATAGCTTGACAACCATTACGATGCAGTCACCTATATTTTCCCAGCTGGAGATATCTGTTGTCATGAACTTAGGGTTATACAAGTGCTCCCTAGGGGGATCACTGGAAAACAGAGATTTATTTGTGTGGCAATAATTGAGAAGCTCATTTTATTCTGGTAGGATCTTTCAACCACAATCAATTTCACATGCCATCATAAATAATGGAGGTCAGGAGAGCACTGTGAGTGCTTCAGCAAGCTCTGTTGACAGTGTTAAAATGGCATAAACAGCAGAGAGATGCAGCTCTGCATGAGTGGGTGTACATTAATGCTTGTTTAGAAGAGTTTGATTGGCAGACCTAGTTCTTTTAGGATTTTTTTTGATGGGAAATGCTTCAAATTTCTGCAGTTTTAGTCATTAAGGTAGATTGTCTAATTTTCTGGGCAGCCTGTAATAGCAGGACAATTCACCTCCCAGGGTAGTGCAGTGGGAAAGGCAGTGTATTGCTCCCGCTTATACTATACAGCTGAGTATCTGCCATAATTTTCCCAAGAGATTAATACTTCATACCTGTGGATTTTTTTTTTAATCTAGGTGCTTTAACTAGACCAGTGTGTATTCTGCAAGCGGTCAACCCTGAGGCAATAGTAAAACCTGGAGAAACCAGTGAAGTGCACCAAAATACAATTCCACAATTTAATTCCAGCTGCCCCTCAGGATCACCTTTCTAGGCCAGGCATTACTCACATTCACTTTTAGAAAAGTGAATTTTATTCCCAGTTTTTCTACCTTTGTCTTCAAGATCTTGAATCTGATTAGATGTTATTTAGGTATCTTACATATTATCCTTGTGTGAGAATTGGTGGCCTGTGATCAAGCCACCTTTTTAATTCTCTTTGATATGCTGAATTTAGTGAGCAAAGCAGGTTTTGCAGATGTGAAATCATTCTTGCAGCTGTTCTTTGAGCCTCTGAGTTTTTAAATATCTAGTCTTATCAAATATCTCATGAATGTGTATAAGTATCTGGAGGGAGGGTGTGAAGAGGGTGGGGCCAGACTCTACTCAGTGATGCCCAGCAATAGGACAAGAGGCAATGGGCACAAGCTGAAAATCAGGAAGTTCTGTCTGAATATGAGGAAAAACTACTTCACTGTGAGAGTGACTGAGCACTGGAACAGGTTGCCTAGAGAGGTTGTAGAGTCTCCATCCTTGGAGATGTTCAAAAGGCAGCTAGACATGGTCCTGGACAATGTGCTCTAGGTGACCTTGCTTGAGCAGGGAATTGGTCTTGATCTCCAGAAGTCCCTTCCAATCTCAACCATTCTGTGATTCTCTGTGTCTGCTTCCTAGAGGCTTTCTGTATCCTTGGCCCAACTGGCAGTATTTTTGCCTGCTGGACGTATCTCCCTGAAACATAGTAGGCACTGCAAATGCTGAGTGCAGAAGAGCCACAGATGAGTCTCTGTGCTAAGGATTCCTCCTTGTGCTGCCAGTATGCAGAGCTCCAGCATATAAAACATGAAAATAATTAAGTGGATTAATTAGTTAATGTTTGTACAGGTCTTGAAAAATACAAAGCACTAAATAAATTGCTAAGTACAGTAGATTAATTAGTTAATGTTTACACAATACTTTGTAAATATAAAGGCAGCACAGCAGTGCTAAGTGTTATTATTAATTGCTTTTTAGCTATTTGCAAGATTCATTACAGGCAGCAACACAACCAAGTATTTAGTTTTCCAGGTTTGCTGAATGCATACTGGCTCAAAAGCTCCACTGGAGTCAATGATATGCAGGTCACACTAAGGGTTTTGGGGAGCAGCAGTGGGATGTGACCTGACTCTTCTGTTTTCTGAGGACTTTTGCCTCCACCTCCGAGAAACTTGGGCCAGGGCTGCGGAGACGGTGAGTGACATACTCATGATCATGGAGCAAGTTAGAGACAGGACTGATTTTAGAGCTGAGGTGTCTGTGGTTTGAAACTGTGTGTCACCTGGCCTCACTTGGCCTTGCTGCTCTGTCACTCTAGATGGGTTGCTGGGGCTGGTCTCTCTTCAGATGACTGTCTACCGTTGTGGCATAATGTGTGGCAAGGAGCCCTGCCTGTTGCTGCTCTCCTGGTCCTAGTAAGCCAGTGCTGCTCTGCCTGAGGGTAGGCACCTTCCTCTCCTTCTCAACCCCCAGGAGCTAGGCACAACTACTAGTATCACTCTGGAAACTCTGGAAACAACTACTAACATCACCAGGAAACTGGTGATAGAAGATCCCTGAACAATCTCAGCTGGAAATTCTGGGGGAACAAAAGGACTTGCATTGTGTCAGTGTCTGTTACTGCTTCTCTGTTTCCTCCAGACTCATCTGGATAGTGCTTAGACTAATTTTCAGCGTAATGATACACTGGGATGAATGCATCCTAGTTTGGACATTCAGAGAGGATGTACTAGGGCCAGGCACAGGCCAGAGCAGAGTGACAGGAATGTAACAGCATGAGCCTTACAGCAGGCACAACTGGATTGCTGCACAGTGATCCCAGTGCTGCTTTCATGCTTGTTACTTGGAAGGCAACATGAGTTCTTTCTTTTGGGCTCCAGGAAGCTCTCTTTGGCTTGTATTCTGGAGTGGTTTGTGTATCCAGTTTGGCTATTTGGGCATGGAAAACTTCCTGTTATTGCCTGATGCAGTCAGCTGTATAGTAATGTAAACACGGTTTATACTGGCAGAGCGCCCAACATGAAAACAGCAATTGCTGTCTCATTTGTCTTTTTAGCTGTCTGTGGCAGCTGTTAGGAAGGGCATACATGGATTCTGCACTTGTTTATCATTTAGATGCAGTATTTCCTGTGCAAATATGCATTATGTAAAACCTTTTAATACATGTATTTCCTATAACCAATGTAAATAGCCTGAAGAAGGCAGAAGCAACTCCTAGGAACTCTTATGACCTGTTTCTTTACCTACGGTTTACTGCAATAGGAAATCCATATCACCACCTGTGACTAATAAGTACTGCAAAGAATTAAGAGCTGCCTTTCATCTTTCCAGTTTTCTTTACCCTGTTTTGCCGATGGGGCTCAAACGCAATTCTGCAGTCCCTGTATTGTGCCTGGAATAATTTCTTCAGAGATTCTTGTTTTTCAAACAGCGAAGGAGGCAAATTATTAATCAGCCTTTCATTTTTTTTTAATTCCCCTGTCCTTCAAAAATGCCTGATACTTCCAGCAGGATCCCCCCGCCCCCCTTTAAAAAAAAAAAAAAAAAAGTCTGGCAGGCTTGCAAGTTTGCCTCACAACCACTTCTGACAAGAACATGGCAACCTTGGTGTACTCCTTCTCTGCAGAAAAGCAGGGAGATATGAAGCTAACTGTATTTATTAACAAGTGGAATCTTCTCTGGTCAGTACATTTATTTGGGTAAATAATGAGAGCAGGATTTCCCATGCTTGTTCAACAAGCTAATTCAATTTGAACTTTGTCTCCTAGGCATGTGCTTCTGTGCTGTTTATAATGATCTGGGTCAGTAAAAAGAAGTCACTCTTCTTCCAGCTTATAACTGGGACAGAGGTGGCATATTTGTTGATAGGGAGGGGGTGCATTTGTCACTGTATTGGATACCTGTTCACAAATGCTGCAAACCTGATGTTTTTCAACAGAAGCAATTGGAAGGGTGTTTGGTAATCACACTGCATCTTGAAGAGGCTGGAGTGGCAGGCAAGCCAGGAGGCTTGGTGGGTTGAGCCAGTGGCCGTGTAATCAAATGGCTTGGGAGATAAGACGCCAGGGTTATGTCATAGCACTGCCGTGCAGACTGCCATCGGGGTGTAGGAGCACAAAACCACAGAAGCAGAATCTAGGTGTGTATGAATGGCTCATCTGGAAAGCACAGGGGTGTGCTGGGTCCCAAGAAGATCCAAAGTCCCAACAGGTGAGTGGCAGCTCTGGGAGTTAGGCAGCCAGACAGGCTGCTGATAATATCATTGCCTTTGACACATACATTAGTGATTTGTTCATCTGTCATTAAGCTGTGCCTCTGCTATCTGCTGTCCCTTAGTACCAGGAGATGGGCTTCCCAGTGCTTTTCCCCCACCTGTGTTCATCTTGCTTTTCAGATTTTGAGAGTAAAAAATGTATGAGGAACAGGAGGCTTATGGAATGGGGATGTGGTGCTGCCCTGAAGGGCAGCCAGCACCTCACTTTTTTTTGCAGCTGATGGCCTGCCCTGCACTAGGGAATTGCGGTGATGTGCCCTGGGATCGTAACTGATAGGGTGCAAGAGCAGATGCCAGTGCTCTAGCTAGATACTCTGCCATGGCCATCAGCATGTCCTTCTCCTCCTCTGCTAAGCGGCCTGCACCTTCTTGCTCAGCTGAAGTCATTTCTGAACTTTTCTGATGCTGTTGTTCAGTAACTGGGAAATGAACAGAGACAAGGGGTCAGCGAGCTCTAGAGCATTGATCTTGCAAGGCCCTGATGAGCACTGCTGGGGTCTGCTGGAGAGAGCACCCTGTGCCTGTCAGCCCTTTCTGTGTCTCTCCAGGGATGCTTCTTAGCATGTGGTATCTCAGAGCTATGGAACATGGGTTTTGTGGGAATTGTGTCCAGTTCATGCCGCAGTCCATCCTCACTGTCCTGCGAGGAAGGCTGTGGCTTGTTGCAGCCATGAGCAGCCATCCTTGCCACTTGATGGTCTGCATTTGTCTATTGACTCTGTGCTTGCAGGACCATAATGTTTACTTTTCATCAGCACCTGCTGGAGGGCTTTGTAAAATAGCTAGGAGATGAAAGCATAGAATTTGCATATTAATCATGGCCTTGTTTATTCTAATTATTTATTCCTCAGATTCAACCATGCAAATGTGCAACAAGTCCAAAGCACTTCAGTGGGAAGGGACAAACAGTGACATGTGTGAGGAGGCAGAGAACAAGTATGTTGTCCAGCTGCAGTGTGGATGTTCTGTAATGCACAGTTGCCAGGCAAGAAGGGAATGGCTTTAAGGGGGGTCTTTATTAGAATACACAATGTAGTATCAAAGAAATGTTAGGGCTGCTCTATTCTGAGTCTCTGCTTAAGGCACTAAACCAGCCTGTCATTCAGCAGTCTGAGCACAAGCCAGCAGAACCAATGGCAGAGTCCTGGAAAGATTTATTTTTCCACACTTAATTGCCCTTTTTGCTTTGTAAACATAAAGGTTGAAGCTTAAACTCTGACAGCTCCAGTAGCCTAGCCTTTTTCTTATCTCCTTAAAAAGTGACATTCGGCTTGTTAGAAGATTTTTCTTTTACTTTAGTCCAAAATCTCACAAAATCTACACAACTTTTTTTTTTTTTTTTTTTTTTTTTTTTTTTTTTTTTTAAAGATCATTGAAGCATTTCAGTACTCTCTTTGGGAAAAACCCTTCAGTTCACAAAAAGACAAAAGTTGGAGCCTGAAGAGCAAAGACCTTTCCCCATAGCAATGCAGGATAAAAGTGCTTGGCCAAAAGAGGCCATACCATGTTTTCACTGGAAACAGATTAAAGCATGTATATCTGCCCCTATTATTATTCTAGAAAGAAATAAAAAGACCAAAGACATGAGAAAAAGAGAAGTGGACATTAAAAGCAAAACTGAAAGTATCACTGCAGTGTGAAACTTTCTGAGTTTAGTTCTTTTGAAATGGGCTCCCTGCACCTGGAAGACAGTGTTCCTTGTGGTGGTGGTGTTGCAGGCAGTGCTCCCCCAGAGATGTATATCCTCCTCTGTGAGCACTGTGATGGGAGCAGCTCTACCAGCTTGTCTGGGATCTGGGCTCTGAGCTACTGCCTGCCTGCAGGTGTTCGTGATTACAGAGATAACATCCACAGAGGTACATCCATGTCCTGGGTTGTTTCATCCACAAAAAAAGGTTTTGTGGAGCTACAGCTCTTGAAGCAAATTTTTCAGTTTTTGTGATGGGGCTGCCTGTTCCCTCTGTCTAGCATGTGAAGTGGGGCTGACACTTCACTGCTACCTTCTCCCCGGAGCACCATCCTGGCCTGGGCCTGGCTTCCGTCAGCCTGTGGGAGACAGGAGTAGGGACCAGCCCTTCCTCTGGCAGCTGGCTGGATCTGTCCCCTGCTCCTCCCTCTGTGCTGTGCAGACACTGTGCATGTCCTCCTCCTCCATGCGCTTGGCCTTGGCTGAACTTAGCTACCTTTGGCTTTCTGAGTCCTTTCAATTTGAGCAATAAGTGATGGAGTGTTAAGGTCAATGTTAAGTCTTGTATTTCAGACACTAAGCACAAATGCAGTGTGCAGGAGCAACATCTTTAGCAGGCTGTTATCTGGGCTAAGTGCAGAGGGTTATTCCCACCTGCTTTCCCTGATACCTTTCCCCATTTGCTGTGGATTCACATCAGATGTTCTGTGATCCTGGAATTAGCCCTTCATGTTAATCAAATTAAGTATGTTTTGCATTCTTACAAGGACAGGCTGTGACTAAAAGTAGGGCTTAATTTCCATGTTAGCAACATCGCAGTCATCTCATAATAGTCAAGACCAGTGTGGGGAATTCAGAAGCTTGCTGGCAGGATGCTGTAGGTGTGATCCAGCACCGATAATTTTATGGCATGTCTGTGTTGCTGCTGTGCTGTGTGCTGAAGATGACTGAAATGAAGCCTTTTTAGAAGCAATTGAGGCTTTTTACGTACAGAACAGAAATGCAGAGAAATCCTTGAAACACATTTTGAGCAAATCCTTTGATTCTAATTGCAAGTTTGGAATGACAATTGTGAGAGAGAAACTTCAGGAAAATCTGTGTCTGTCACAGATCCTTCATCTCCCCATCGTCATCAATAAGGAAGCAGCAATGATTGACAAATTCAAATTACCATTTACTGTGCAGAGCTGAATGTGGGGATGGCTATGCTGTGCAGTGCTTGGGGAATAGCTGTCACAGCTGTTACAGTGAATACGTCTCTGTTAAGCTTTTTGGCTTCTTTTATCTTCCAATTTGTCCAAAATTAAATGTTGGCATTATTTAGGTGGGGCTTTCACCAAGGTGTGGAGGGGGATCAGCTCTCCAGCAGATCATCCCCATCCATTGGTACTGAAGTCTTGTGCCCACATGATTTTTGTGACAATTACATATTTCTTCCTCTTCTTCCCCTGCCCATGGTCTGGTCGGTGGGCTGAACATGTTCCAGAAGTCCTGCCCTCTTCTCGTGGCAGATAGTGACTGCTTGCCTCAGTTCACAGGGGATGTCAGTGGTGTGTTACTGTTTCTACAGATCTATTATCTGCTTCTGCATGTGCTTTGTTCAGGGATGAGTCCGGTGTTCTTCACTTTCATTGTTCCAGGCTACGGAGTGGTTTCATCCATGCAGAATCTTCTGGTGTTTCTTCATACAGTCATGTACTGCTGATTTAGGGGTACAGAGTGTGAGTAAGTGTGTGCTTCCTTGTGATTATTATTTAGCTGGAATTTCAGACAGGTTGATGAGAATGGGACTGTCTCTTACTGCTAGCCAGTGTAAAATTTGGCATCTCCTTTGGTTCAAATTGATTAACGATATTTATCTTCTTCCAGAGCTTTGTTATCTTGAGCATCTGTTTACTCGCCAGCCATTATTGATATAGATGTTGGGATTGAACCCAGATCAGTTATCTCTAAGTAAAGATTTAACTCCGTAATAAATTTGTCACATGCTTATTGAGCTCAATAATGAATAGCAAGCAGCAAAGCATTGCTAGTAGTTACTGTGATATACCTCAAGAGGTGAAGCTGACCAGGAACCCAGCTTCAGTGACCATGAGCTGTCACTGTCCTTATTCACATTTTACAAACTTTCCAGTAGATTATGATTTTCTATCCAGTGCATATTTTAGTTGCTGTGCTTCATGGTTCACGTGTTCACTCAGTTCTTATCTCTAATATCAGCTTTGGTTTGGTTCATGCAAACATACTTGATGTTTCCTGGCCTACATGTTTTCCATACCATAGGTATATAGGTGCAACTAGAGGAATCTCATGTAGATCTTCCCTAGTTTTCACTGGACTACATGTCTCATCTCTGTAATTAGCATGGGTTCTGCTGCCTGCTCTTGTTGTATCTCTCTTTCCCCATCAGATAACTCATTCCTTTCTTGCAAGAAGCTCAGCTGATAAGCATCTTAGCTCTTCACCAGACAGTGTGCATGCTTGTTAGCTGCCAGCCAGCTGATTATGATTGGACTGTGGTTTCGATAGTTTCCTGAATTTCAGGCCTGAACAAATGACATGCTACTCCCAGTTCAGGCTTTGACTTTTATAATACTTCATGTGACTTGGCCAAATGGCAATTGTATAATTCATACATGTGAAGCTTCTCAAGAAGATCCTTACAAAGGAACTCTGAGGGCCCTGCAAAGCTAGCATCTACACCAGGTGTGTGCTGGGATTGGTGTCTTTGTTGGATACTGTCCCCCAAATTCTGTCCCCCATCTCATATGTCTGTTGCTGATATGCTGTCCATATCATACTTAGGCTCTGTATTTTAGAGAACGGTGTTATTTTTGGTAAGAAATGTTACTTTCTGATTTTATGTTACAGGATAAAAGCACACATACTATGCTTGCAGGATAAATGACCACAGGACCTTCATATGTACCAGACAGGGATTTTTTTTTTCTCACCATGACAAGAATCAGTTTTGTGTTTGCTACCAGTGCTGGACTGTGTTGGTATCTATCTGTGTGGATGTAGCAACGAACTAGAGTTGGTTAGAGACTATGAGTAAAAGGGCAAAGAAATGGGGAACCTAGCAGAAGCCTGAAAATGGCTTTACTCCCAGGGTTTCCAGATCTCTTTTTGCCTAGAAAGCTCTTGAATCCTACCCTATGAGGTAGGATTCTTTCCTATCTACTAGTGTCTGCAAGCAAGTGGGTCTGTAGGTACTATATAGGGTAACTCCACTGTCAAGGCTATCTGGAAAGAGGGTTTTCATCAGTGGTACAGAATCTAGTTGGAGGCCTGCAGCTAGTAGAGCTCCCCAGGGCTCAGTACTGGGGTCAGTCTTGTTCAATGTATTCATCAATAACCTGGATGAAGGGACAGAGTGCATCCTCAGCAAGTTTGCTGACAATACCAAACTGGGAGGATTGTCTGATACACCTGAGGGCTGTGCTGCCATTCAGAGACACCTGGACAAGCTAGGGAGCTAGGTGGAGAGGAACCTCCTGAGGTTCAACAAGGGCAAGGGCAGGGTCCTGCACCGGGGGAGGAATAACCCTAGGCACCAGTACAGGCTCTGGGATGACCTTCTGCAGAGCAGCTCTGCAGAGAAAGATCTGGGAGTGCTGGTGGATGACAAATTGACCATGAGCCAGCAATGTGCCCTTGTGGCCAAGAAGGCCAATGGTATCTTGGGCTGCATTGGGAAGACTGTTGCCAGCATGTTGAGGGAGGTGATCCTGCCCCTCTCCTCAGCCCTGGTGAGGCCTCATCTCGAGTACTGTGTCCAGTTCTGGGCTCCCCAGTACAAGAGAGACCTGGAGCTACTGGAGAGAGTCCAGCGTAGGGCTACAAAGATGATCAGAGGTCTGGAGCACCTGCCCTATGAGGAACGGCTGTGAGAGCTGGGCCTCTTTATCCTGGGGAAGAAAAAGGGGATCTTATCAATGTGTGTAAGAATATGAAGGGAGGGTGTCAAAGGGACGGGGACAAACTCTTTTCAGTTGTCCCGTGTGACAGGACAAGAGACAATGGGCAGAAACTGAAACACAGCAGGTTCCACCTGGATATGAGGAGGAATTTCTTCACTGTGAGAGTGTCAGAGCACTGGAAGAGCTTACCCACAGAGGTCGTGGAGTCTCCTTCTCTGGAGATACTCAAAACCCACCTGGATGTGAGCCTGTCTAACATGCTGTAGGTGACCCTGCTTGAGCAGGGAGGTTGGACTAGATGATCTCCAGAGGTCCCTTCCAACTTGAACCATTTTGTGATTCTGTGATTCTGTGTGTGAGGAGGGACAAAATACTGAGTTACTGGCCCAGACATTGGAAAGCCAGAGAATAATTATTGTGGGAACAGACATATTTGTCCTCTGGAGCATCCTGGGAAATGGGTGACATGTATGGCTGCCACAGACATTTGCCATTTGGGACACAGGGTGCCCAGCTGCCCTTTTACTCTTAAGATGATGTACCATGGGATGAGATGAGAAATTCAAGGGCACATGCCTTCATCTCTTCTAGAAGACATGATGGAGAGGACAGGTTTTTTCAGGCCTTCAGTGGGCTGTTTTTTAGCAGGACGAACAAAATTCCAACTGAGTGGCTTTCTTCACCGGGGCAAAAGGATAGTTGATTACAAGGGCACAAGGGCAAGAAACAGCCATTGTACTTGGAAGCACCTGAGCAATATTATCGGATTCCTTCCAGAGCAATATTATGGGATTCCTTCCATGTGTAGCTGCAGCTTGCTCCCTGCATGATGAGCACTGCTAAGGAGCTCAGGCTGAGCTGGCAAGCAGGGAAGAGCAGCGCTGCCCAGGTCAATCATTTACATTGGATTAGAAAGTGAAAGACTGGGCAACAACTACAACAATTCCTGTTCGAGGTACAAACATCTCATTTTTAAAAATACTGATCCCACTTCACAGGATATAACTGATTAATTACATTTTGGAATAAAAAATTGTTTCTCAGGCCTGAGCTCAGTTTGTATCTCCCCATCTGTGCTAGTGTGCTCCTGTCAGTAGCCTGTTTTTCAAGCCTCTTTCCCTCTGCCTGGACTGAGGGGAAATGTCCCTGTTGCTTCTGTCCTTACAGGAGTGAGGTTTACTATGGTGAGCTCTGTCTTCATATACTTCCTGAGTATGAAGTTTCTACATGAATCCTTTGCCTAATGTTCTTTATTGCCTAGCTCTGGTTGTTCAGAGAGCCACTTTCCTAGGAAACAGCAAGCACAGGAGCTCGAGTGGAATTAGGCCAGGTTTTGCGTCCCAGATCATATCTATTGCTCGTTTCTACTACTCAGGACCTATTGCTCTCTCAGAGGCAGTGCCTGGGGTAGTGTCTTTAACCTAGCTGGGGGGATCATCCTTGACCAGCATATTTCCATTGCTTCTCTCCCTGTCAACATGTTTCTTGGCCTCCTCAACACTGTCCAGCTGCTGCAGCTTGTGGGAAAATCTCACAGATTGTTAGAAGCCAGTTGGGGTCAGAGTCCTTCTGTCCCTGCCATCTGCGGTGCTTGCATCAGTGACAGGACTTCTCTGTGTCTGCTTGGCCAAGGATGCTGAGTTAGCCGGGAGGAGCTGATGGGCAGCAAAAGTGCCGGGAAAGGCTTTCTCCTTGCCAGTTTAGCAAATCTGGGAAACATGCTGACTGTTATGTGTAGGTCCTTGAAATGAGTGATCATTGAACTCAGCTGAAAGATAGCCACATCTCTCCAGCATCTAGTCCTGTATGAAAACAGCTCCTTCTTATAAAATAATAAGCTTTAACCTCTTCATTTATTGCATCACATGAGAAAACTGGCAGCCTGCTCACATGAGCCAATTTATTAACTGGAAACAAATTATTTTACTTGTAGCTGTTGAATACAAATAAGTCTGAGTTTCTCCTCAGGTACCACATGGCTACCTTGGTCCATTTGTCGTTGTGTCAGTGGCAGCATCACTCTGCCAGTAGGAGACCTCTTTGCTGATGGGTTCTGCCCAGACAGAAGTGGGCTGCTGAGCCCAGCCTAATCAGTACTCACACAAGAGAAAGAGCAGACACACTGGGAAACCCATCTCTGTGTGCTGAGTCTGCAGCAGTGTATTCCAGCCTGGAGAAACTCATTACTAGCACCTGCAATGATTTATTTCAAACTGTTTGCCCTGTGTGAATGGCAGAGAAGGGAAAGCCTTGGAGCAGGCAGCTTCCAAAGGGCAGTCATCAGCCATGCCCTGTGCCTAGTCCTGAAAGGCATGTCTGAAATGAAATAGCAACAGAAGAAAGTGATGGTCTTTCAGATGTGCTCTGGGTGCAACAAGGATTTCCCTAATTAAACACAGTTCTGATGAGGGCCATCTGTTCTAGTATTCCTGATCCAAGCAACAGCACTTCCACCCTTTCCTTGGGAGAAGTTTTCGCAGTCTGTGGCCACCGATTCCTCTTCCTGCTGCTCTCTCAGCCATGTCTCTCCTTGCCTTCCCCTTACCCCTGTAGGAGCCCTTCCCTGACATGGGGATCACAAGAGGAAGAAGGACTCTGCATGAGGTCTGGAAGCAGATGCAGAAAGTGTTCTTGCTATGGCACTGGGGTTGTGCTAGGTGCCTGTCCCAGACATCCAGGTCTGTCAGTGTCCGGGCTATTGGAGCCAGCTGCCTGCACAGTCAGAGAGGGGTCACTCAGGTCATTAATAGCTGGAGATTGTTTTTCTTTGACAGGGCAGATTTCTAAGCTAAGCATCTCCCTGGCCAGATACTCCCAGCCTTCTCCTGACCTGCTGCTCCCTATGTCCTTGCAGTGCCTACTAGTAGGGCCCCATATCCATCCTTGGAAGGCTTGGGCTGAATCAGGCCTGTGGTATAGACTCTGCAGGCTGCAGCAGAGGTGGGCTGTGAAAGGGCTGCTCACATCTCCTCTGATTCAGGCTGCCTGGTCGTAGCAGAGTTGTGAGCCCAGCTCTGCAGTTCTGCCAAGTGGAGGCCTATGGCACCAAGCTGGTGGCACAGTACTCACTGCAGCAGTGGGTGCAAATCCTCCCATCTTCAGGCCAGACTGCAGGTTGGCCAGGACAGGGGAGAAAGGGGTGTCTGTCAGGACAGTCTTCATTCTTGATGGGTCTGGATGAGACCCCTGGACTGCTTTCCTAAAGCTCTTCCACTAGCTCACCTGTTGGCAATTTTCTCAGGGTAGTGCCCTCTTAGCACAGCATTTCCAGCTGCTCCTAAGGCAGCTGTTTAGACACCTAGTCCGCTGTTATGTCCTTCTCCTGCATACAATTTCCTGAAGGTGGAGAAAGCAGTGTTTCCAAAACAAACCAGCACTTGCTCCTCATCTGCGCTGCCAAGGCAAAGGCACTGTGCCAGAACATCCTGGTGCCTTTCAGCAGAGGCTTTGTCGGGAGCCAGACAGACATGTTTTGGTTTTGAAATCTTGGGACAGGGCCAATCTGCTGACAGTTTGCTTCTTCACACCTCCCTCCAGGCTTAATGGTTTCTCCCAGACAGGAAAAATAATGAAAAGGATAATTCTTTAAAAACTGATTGTCTGAGGGTACAGATTGTCAAGCTTTATGCTGCTGGATAAATCAAACTAACTGTTGAAAGTTAATTTGTCTGACCATAAAGTGCATTCAATAAGTGTAAAACAAAACTAATTGGTTCCTTTCCATACAAATTTAATCATACTATAAAATGTGATCAATGCAAATAAAAAGCACTGAGTAGGTTAAGTGTCAAGAATCTATAAAGAAAAACATGGTTTATGTACAACCTGCAGGAACTGAAAACAGGATGAGTTTCTATCTCTGCACTAATCATTTCATGATTCAGACGCAGTATGAACTTACTGAGCGATGGTGTCTATGCTTTGTTTCTACTGCATGCTTTGTGTCAGAAATAACTTTTTCTCTCAATCTTTGTAGTTGTTTCTGCTGTTTTTCCACAGGCTGAAGCTGTTGGTGGAATAATACATGGCTCTTGTGGATACTATACCTAAGCACACAAACCTTCCCTCATTCCACTGTTGCCCAGCACAGCTTCCCAGGACTGGGTGGGCTGGGGATGAGGAGGGGGAGGGGCGAGTGAGGAAGAAGATAGTAGTGCCTGTCATGGCTGCCTCTGCTGGAAATACTATTTCCCTCCTTTCATGTCTTTTCCCAGACCCTCTCTGGCTGCAGCACATATTATGAACGAGGTGGTGTAGTTCTCTCCATTAGTTTGTCGCATATGCTGCTCAGATTCCATGTGCCTGGCTCGGTCTGTCCCTAGGGACTAGTCAGTGAAGGATTCCACCTGAAGAAGGTAGATCCCTGCTTTAGTCAAATGTCCTGGCTGTGATAGCCCTGGTGGGGGCACTGCTTCAGACCAGAAGGGCTCTTGATCTATAGCTGGAGTCTCAGCTCACAAATGTGAGGCTGGTGTCGTTCAAAGGTTTGAGAGAGGACTGCATGCTGAACGAAGTGCCCCTTTCTGACAGCAGAGAGGACAGGCAGAGCAGCATTGCTTGTCACCTGCCCAGGAGATGCTGGACACTGGTAGCATCATGCGCAGTGCCCCCTGGCCAGTGCAGAGAGGGGCTGGGGCTCCACAGCTGCCCTACTCCCAAGAGCAGCCACCTGCTGCTGATTTCTCTAGGATAACTGACTTCTTCACAGCCCTATCAGGCCCATTAGCAGGTTGAGACACAGCTGAGAGCTCCTCAGCTCCTTCCACACAGAGCAAAGCTTCACCTGAGAATGGAAAGGGACACTGTGCCATCTTCTGGGGCTTGCCTTGCTTGCATCATGCATCTTGATTCTCTTCAGCTGATGTGCAAATGCCAAGGCAACCACCTGGGTGAGGAGAGGGAAAAAGAAGGCTGCCAGGCAAGAGCTACAGCAGCCTGACTGGTTCAAGACAAATCAGATACAATCAGCTGAATTGAAATCTTTTAAATTAATCTGATGAAAGATCTGCTGTGAGAGGTTGACTTAGATTGTAGTTATGGTGATGGCTGGAGTGTGGTTGGAGTTGCTGCTCATGCAAAGAGCAACAAAGGCCCTCAGATGTGCAGGCTGATAAGAGTTAGCATCTTTTGTAAGCAAACAGCTCCTCAGTTTCCCCATGTGAATATGCAGCTCAGATGAGACATAGGGGATACCATGGAAGAAAGTACCTACAGCTCAGCAGAGAGGAGAGAAGGGGAGAGAGAGAAAGGAGCAGCATGAGACATCTTTGAAATTCAAAGATGCTGCTTCCAGCATGGGGAGGTTCTTTCTGTGAAAACTGTCAGAGCTGCATGAGAGAGACAAGTGCCAAGGCTGGAGGTAATGAGAGGAGGTGTTGCATTGCTGTTGCTAGCCAAGGTTACTCTATCAGGCTTTCTAGACTTTGGGGAATGTGCTCAGGAAGCCAGGAACTGCTGTCAGTCTGCACAGAGCCTCTGTCACCATTTTGGCCCTTGAAACAGGAGTGTTGGAATCCCCCTAGTTTAGGAAAATCAGGGTGATAAATGGGGCAAGCCCCAGCTTTGTGTAGATACTCCAGGGCAGGTGTGTGCTATCTGTGCATGGGGGAGGAGGCAGCCCTCTTCTTGGGAGGTTTTGTACCAGCATCCTTCCTCCTGCCCCACTGATGGGGCAGGATCCTTGGGGGTAGATGCTTGGCTCATAGCTCTGAAATCACTAGTGTGGCCTCCTCTTGGAGGGCTCTGAAATTCCATGAGGAATTGGAGATGGGAGGGCTGGTGTCAATGTGGAGATATAGAGCCCTGCCCTGAAAGAGCGACTGCCATCCTCCCTTGAGGGAGTAGAGGAGCTGTATGGTGCCACTTTCAGTATCGTGAGCCTGGAGGGGTAGCAGTTTCATCAGTTTGTCTGTCACTATCCTGAACATCACCTGCTGCCCCAGAATTTCTAGGAAAAATGCAGCTGAGTACCTCTGGCTATACCAAGGAACGTGACAAACTTTGGCTTCTTTCTCCCTCTTTCCCAAATTTTTAACTTAAATTCTAGTATCTCATAAAACGTTACATTCATATCGTACTTCCAATCTGCAGAGAGTTCTTTCCATGCAAAGGCCAGGATGCATACAAATTGCTGCTCTAAATCTCCAGCTACAATAAGGAAATTTCAGATGCCAACAGTTTATTTGATAAATACCTAATAAAGCTTAAATAATTATTTAATGCAGACAAATGATAAAAGGTAGTATCCATATGCTGCACTGTAATAAATTGCAACTTGTGACTGTCTGGGCGGCAGCAGCAGCTGCCCTAACAAAGGACTCTACTATGGCCTGGGAAGGAGGACACACACTGAGGAATTACTGCTGGGAGGCACTGCCAGGAGCTAGTGCATGTTTAGCCTCAGACTAATGAGGGATGAGAAGCCTCTGTGAGCCCAGTTAATACCGTGCTGATGAATTTGGTGGAGTAAATGAATGCTTCCTCCTGAAGCTTGCCCTACATGGGGTGTGGAGCTGAGTGCTGGTGCTGCAGGGCAAGTGTAGTGCAGCCCTGAGACAGCCTAGTGCAGCTGGGAGCCTGCTGGAGGCTGTGGAGAGAAGTGTGTTTCCAGGAGCAGCGTTCAGGTGGGAACGAAGACGAGAGGAGGAGGGATGGCATCCACACGGGCCTGTCTGTGATGCTCCTTTCCTTAGTTCTGTCCAGTCAGCTGCATCCCAGCACTTCTGTGCCTTGTGTAAATGTTTCTCTCCCTCCCAAGCAAAGCGATGTGGGGACTTAAAATGCACTACGTGACTTTGTGTGAATGTGGATCAGGAAGGCAAATGTTTGTCCCAGAGCACAGGTGCAGATGTTTGGTTGTTGCTGTCACTTGCAGGAAAGCATAAGGGTGTTATGGGGCAAGTGTCTCCCCATAAGCTGAACAGGGTGCTTGGTGCCAAAGGTGGTGCTCTGCCAGCAGCAAAGCATGTTGCCTTCTGGAGTTGCTGAGTGTGCCACATTCCAAGGCTAATTTCATGATTTTCATGACTGTAGCTCTCAGACTTCACCTTCTTCAATCTCCATGGTCAGTGATTGTTTATGGGTTTTTGCTTTGCTTTATATGCTCAGTGGTATTTCAGAAAGCATCCTGATACCCTCTGTGAGCACTCTGACAGATTACAAGAACTGCACGCGACTGAGCTCCTGTTGTTCTACTCTCTTGGCCTTAGAGAAGGCTGCAGATATACACCTTTACATAGCACAGCATAAACACAATGGCAGAGATGGAAGATAAGTGGCAATAAAAAGTAAAAGGTGAAGCGCTTGCCCTGTAAAATATATTAGGCAGTTTATAAATAAAGCTCTGTATTTTTAGGATATCTGTGGAGTTGTTCAGCCAGTAGCCCTTAAGGAGTCTGACCTTGAAGACAAGAAATATAGCTCTGAGCAGCTTTCAAAATGTTCTGGAAACAGAGAGACAGGACAAGCACTCTTGCTTAGTATTTCAGCAGTAAGTGAGCCTTGTTAGGCTGATGTGATTTGGGGAAGCAACTCAAACTCCAAGGCTCTCCTGAATATCAGATCAGCTCGCTGTGCAATCAGAGGAAGAAAACGTTGGGGTAACAATACCAAGTTTTTGGTGAGATTTCCCGGGATACTTAGCTCCTAAGGATCAGGACGTTTTCTAAAGGGTTGCTTTGTGTTCTGGTCCTAGGCAGACAAGCTTTGATAATGTGATACTGAATGAAACAGAAGCATGCAGTCTATATCCCGACATGTAACTAAGCTCTTGTGTTTTGCAAAGATTTGCTGTGTGATGTTGCCCATTTTGCCCTTTCCTAGTCCCTGCTGGCCCCAGAGTGTTGGACGGGTTTTGCAGGCTCTACAGAGAGGCTCGGGCCGTGAGCGTGTTCTGGAGTGGCCTCTTGCACTCACGCTAGCCCACTGAGCTGCACAAATCCTGCCGTGCAGATACGGGTAATGCAGGCAAGGTCTTTCTTATGCAGTAGTTCTGACAGAGCATCTTCCTGGGTGTGGGTTACCTGGGCTGAATTTTCTTCCCAGCCTGTATTTTTGGGGCATTGTGGAAAATACAGGGCCTGCAAATTCATATAAGGGTATTGAGTGAGTGAAGAGAGCTGTGAGGAAAGTCTAGGAATCTAAACCTTAATCTTCTAATTTTAAATTCATTCTTGGAGAAAACACAGATGATTTCCTGTGTTGAGAAATAACCAGTAAATTGATCCCTGCAAGTGCTGATGCTGGTAAGCTGGGATGTTGGACATGGAGCAGAATCTCCATGTTCTCCATCTCTGACAGAGAAGATGTAGACATACTGCTTTTACATCTGACCAAGGAGATGTAAATCAAACACACGTTTTGAAGCCTTTAAAATGTTTTGACATTTTCCAATCCATCAAGGTCTTTAATTGTATTTTAAGTCAGTTGTTCTCTATGTAAATACCAGTTAATGTTGAAATTGTTTATAGCCAAATTGTCTGTTTATGCAAATTGTGTTCCAAGATCACAGAGTTTCTATTGCGGAATAAAAATGTCTTTTTTATTTAATGCTAGAAATGTTTCATTTGGCTGCTGTGGCTTTTATAGACAATGTGGCTCTTCTGTGCTGTCAGACATGGTGGAAAGTGCCGGTCCCTCCTGGAGGGCTGGTAGAGCAGTGGGGAGGGGGACAGCCAGGCTCAGGATGTCCCAGCTGGTCCCACCACTCGTGCAGCAGAAGTCACTCCCTGCAGCTGTCTCCTGTGGTTGTGTGTAGCTGTATGGTTCTATGCCTGCTTTGCCCTGAGTGTTGGTACCTTCTGTGGGCCCTGGGAAATGGGGTGGCTCGCTCTGCTCGGCTCCAGGAAGCAGGTCAGAGGTGCTCAGCTTGCTGCAAACACCAGCTGGGCTTTCTCCTGCCTCCCTGCTCAGCTTGGGTTCAGACACGACCTCTCAGTGGCCTGGAGCAGAACTGTGCTCAGGTGCAGACTTGTGTGCTGGTTAATGGAGTTTTGTGGGGTTTTCTCTATCTGACTCATGCTTTAATTCAAGATTCTGGTGCAGAAGGCAATAGGCATTAAAAACTGCTCCTGCTGTGTGAAAAATGAAGAGAAATCAACATGTGGCTCCTGCTTATGTTGTGCCTAAGCAGTAATCAAGATCATCACCTGGAGATAAATCTTTCCCTGCTGTCATACAGAGGAGGAGGAGCAGTTACTGTAGGCTCTACCTCAAAGTTTTTAATCATTTGGGAACACATGCAAATTAACAATTCACTCATGATAACAATCGATAGCGCTGGAGTGTTTGCAAGCTGTGACTCAGATAGAAGTTTTATCTGCTACGTAGCCCAAGGACCAGAGCTCACATCAGATGCAGGTGTGCCCCTACAGACAGCAAGCAGAGTCCTTCACTGCATCTGGCGTCCCTGGAATGGGCCTCTGTGCCTCAGGACCATGCTCCCTTTCTCCTAGATTTTTCAATCAAATAGCACTGTCATTCTTGCCTTTTTGTTTGCCTAATGTCAGCGTTCCTTGGAGAATACCGTAGAGTAATAGCAAGCTGCACAGCCTGAACTTGGGCTCCCATATTATTTCTTCATTAATATTTGTTGTTCATAAATATATATCCACTCCTATTTATCACAAGAACACCAATTACATGCCATAAATTCTAACTATGGGAAATATTTCAGTCCAGTTTTATTAAGAAGTGATTTTTAAAAATGTTTCTGAGGCTTTTAGCCAGTTATGTGCTACTAAATATTTAAATCTGTATCTCTTGCTGCTTGCTGAATTACACCGAGGGAATATTTAATGCTCCTGTTCCTCCAGCATAAATCTGTGCAAGATTGACTAGAAGAAAAATGCAGTCATGAACAGTCCACATAAGTGCTCACACCCTGCATACCTGTGGCTGTCCGAGCTGGAGACAGGTGAATGACCCAGCAGCCCACTTTTGATGATGGATTTCTGCAACATTTACTCTTCCATCGTGGGCTTGGTACTGGTGTTTGCGAGTGCAGTACTTTTTGTGGGCACAGCGTTGTGAAGGTGGTGAGCAGAGGGCCTTTGGCAACGACCCTGTGGGCTGATGTCCTGCCGTGGGTCTCGGGGGCAGTGGTGGCGGTGCTGGCCCTGCTCCCTCCAGGCTGCGGGATGCAGCAGGCTCCTACGCTGCAAGAAGGAGCGTGAGTCCGCGGGGCGCTGGTGAGCTCCTGCCCGGGGCAGGTGTCCGCAGTGCCGGCACCTACGAGAGCGGGGCCGGGGTGCCGCTGGGCAGGCGGGGATGTGGCATCACCGCTCCTGAGCTGCGCGTAGCAGCCAGCTGCTGCGGTCCGGCACACAGCATTACCGCTGTCGGCCGTTATAAGCTATGGGTGCCTGGAGGCCAGTTACCTACCAATTAAACTGTGAATTTTATTGTTTGACTGCGAGACTGGTTTACGATATGAAAAGCTTTCAACAGTTAAATAGTACTAATATTAACCACTCCCGCATGGGCTCTAACCGTCTCCCCCATTAAAAGTGTGATTAAGAAATTAGTTCATCTGGAAGGGCCTGGCATGCAGTGCTAAAGAATGGAATTATATATACTTGTGTATATATATATATATATATATATATATTTTAAAATTAGAGCAGAGCCCCTGGCAGTGTGGAGAGAGGAAGCCCCGTAGCTGCTGCTCCATGATGTTGGCAGTGTGCTCTTCCCTTTCTCTAGACCTGGGAGTAAGGTGTGGTGCCGGTGATGAATTCACAGCGCAGGGAGGAGGCTGGCTGGAGCTGCTGGAGACATCACGCAGACCTGTGTGGAGCAGGGGATGTGCTGGGCTGCTGCAGCACCGGGAGGCTCCGGCTGCAGGTCCGAGCAGAGCCGACGGTGCGCTGGTGAGGGGCAGCGCAGCCACACCATGTATGCCGGCCACTGGTACGCACCACCACGCAGTGCTCTTAAGTTTCTGCTGGGGCTTTGTGAGCCCTGGAGTGGCTCAGGTCACCTCTTTGTTTTATGGCCCCCTGTAACATTTGTAGCATCCAAAGATACTTGAAAAAAGCAGCAATTTAGGAGGCTACAGAGCAGCTAATGCAATGTCTGCTCCCTGGCACAAGAGGAAATTGGGCCTGCCTGCAGCAAATCACAGAACCTGGGCTGCCTTGCCTCTTGCATTGGCTAGTGGCTCTGGGGACACACGAAATGCACAGGGATTGAGTTTTGCTTTCCTGAGCTGAATGGGAACCAGCATGTGCAAGAGATGGGATCTGACCAGGTGGCTGAAAGGCTCTTGGGCCACTGGATCTGGCCTGTGCTCCATGCAGGCTCCTGAGGAGACTCCTGAGCTTGTTGAAAGGGAGCATCAGAAGGAGAACCCTCCATGACGTACTCTGAGCTATCCTGGAGGACCTGGACACACTGCTCTCTAGGGATTGATGCTCCATCAGTCATGATATCTTATTTAAATTATCTTAATTTATTATCTCAACAAAAGTGCATTGCTTTTATTCTTGATTTCATCCATCTTCATCTTTACTCTGTCTCTCACAGCACTGGCAATGAAGTTGTTCTGTTAACATGCTGTTGCTATTACCTGACAACTTCCTACAACAGAAATTAGTTACATCTGGATGAGGTGATCTGACTCATCCAGATGTAACTGGATTACATTAAATAACCTTAATGGAGCTGGGGCTGAAACACGCTCAAAAAGATCGTCTCCTTCCCAGTGACCCCTGTTCCTGTTGCTCCTCTCTCCTTCTCTATTTTCCCGTTTTTTACCCGCAGTGGTTCATGGTCTGTGATGGATGAAGGGCTCCTACGGAAGCGGAACTGCCTTGCAGGAGCTGTCTGTTTCCTGCACCCTCTGCCTGTGTCCCAGACTACCCCTGCTCCTGCTCTCGAGCAGGGAGGACCCAGATGTTCAGGTTTCAGTTGTGCCACATCCTGGCGAGCACCGTGACTGGCAGGTAAGGGACGGAGGTGCGGGCCCTGCAGGGGAGCTGTGATGCTTTGGGAAGCTGTTGTTTCTCACGGGCAGTGGGGGGCTGGGACACTCCTCTGTGCTTCGCAGGAATGCAGGCGGGAGCCCTGCATTCTGTGCTTGCATACAGTCACTGAAAACATTCATATTGTGATTTATTCCCCTCCCCCCCCTTTTTTTCTCCATTGATTTTAATTAAGTTCACTCTCTCCCGCCAAGCCTGGGGAACACAAGCAAAAATTAAAAATACCAAAAGTCAGCTTGCTTTGTGTTTAAGTCTTCGCAGCTTTTTAGAGCTTTCACAGAACAGAGGGAAAGGGGGGCCTGCACCACTGTACAGGAATTTCCTGTGCTTTGCTAGTCCCCAAATAATAAACATAAAATTAAAATCCTGTTAGGAGAATCACAGAAGCTGTTATAGCTCAGCAGCTGATATTGACTCTGATATTGAATCTTTTATGTGATTTCACGGCATTCTGTCCTATTCACCATGCACACACTGATCATGTTAGCTGTGGCTTGATTTTGTTTTTTTTCCTTCCGCTGAAACATAGCAAAGAGAAAGGCAAGAAAAGTCAATCTAATCTTGTGATATAAGTTTGTGTCACACATTTTAAAGGCGCTGCAGGGTAGCTGATGCTGTTGTATGATTTGCAGAGAGTCCTCCTGGGAGCGAGTGCTCCCTCCTGCATCAAACATGCCAGGCCTCCGTGCACTGCCAGCTAGGGTGACCCATGTGGGGACAATACCCAAAAAGAGTTTTAATTTCTGCATCAAATCGATCACTCAGAGCACATCAGTGATGTTACTGCTGTCCAGATAGGTTAATGTGGATGCTCTGTAGTGAGCCCTGCGTGCAATAATGTTATGTTGTGTTGGTATAAAGGATAACTCTTGAACCCTCCTTGACTTCAGTGAGCCGATAGCTGGTGCCTGTGGTGCGGCAGGAGTATTTCTGGAACGTAGGCAATGGCCTGGTCTAACTGCCTAGAAGCAGGGTGCAGAAGCGGACCCCTCTATGGAGCATCACTTTGCTGTGGCAGGAGCTGCTGCACTGAGCCTCAGTGGGAGTTGTGTTTCATCCTCTGGCTAATGGCCTGACCAGGGAGTGAGGACTGTATCTTCTTGGAGCTCTAGGGGTGTTTACTCAGCCTCTTTGCTTAGAAATGCCGTGTTGTTTCTATTGCTTTTTTTCTTATAATGAATGTTATAATAAACACTAAACTTATCGGAAATGACATGAATGAATCCCAGACCTGCATCTCCTCATACTTAGATAGCCACAGTTTGCACACCTATGAGTAGAGGATGAAAAAACATGAAAACTTTTTGCATATCTGTTTTAAATATCGCAGGCAAGCAGAAGTAGTCCCCAAAAGTAACCTACCTTAAATAAGAAACTGATTAAAAACCTGAATTATATAGGCATGTCTCATCTACATGCTATTTTTCAATAGTTGAACTCATTTTTCCTATCAGAGAGGATGATAAGAAGATAAAAATACTACTTATTCAATTCTAATTTTAATTAATATGATCATCAAATTGGATATGAAAAATTAGGAAACCTCAGCAAAAATTCTGAAGGGATATAAAACAGGACAATTTACTGTTTGCCAATCTGTGCTATCCTCTAATCATAGGCAGTCAGGGTAACTTAGTTTTTGATAGATGTCTGGAAATACCTGCAGCAATCTCTTTACAAAGTTTAACGACCTTGGGTCATTTAGTTTTTGAAATATTTCAACTTGGACGGAATAAAAATAGCATGATTGTTACAATTACACTCCGGAAGGTCATATCCATCTACCTTTGGCTAAAGGTCTGAATTTCCTTAAAGCTATCTCTATCCAAAGGGAGATGAGCCCAGCTTGTTTAACTTGCTACACATTTTGCCCAGAAGGGTAATTGGTGAAATATCACGGAAGGTATTAAGCTTCACTGTACCAGCCAGTTTGCTCTTGGGGTATGAGCTTGCTGTTAGTAGAGAGAAACTCTTCATACTCCATTTTATCAAGTCTCGTTATTTTAACAGAAGAAGAGTATAGTGGGTTCCAAGGACAGGGTTAAAAACACAAGGAAAATTTTTACAGGGAAAGCTCATGCAGCTCTGCAGTTAGGAATGATTCACTTTGCACATGTGAAAACTTTAAAAGTCTCCTGCAGATTATTCCTGCTGCCTTTTCTGTGCAGCTCCTGTGGGGTCAGCGTGTTTAACACCTGAGGGCCTGAGCACGGTGGCTGACTCAGGCCTGCAGAGAGCTGTGCTGCAATCTCACAGCCCAGCTGGGCTTCCAGAAAGCTTCCTTTGGTGTTAGAAGGAGATTTCTCTCTGTATCATCTTTCTCAACAATACATTTTTCTTGCTAGCATTCAGCCAGGACCCAAACTACTGGCAGGAGAAGTGCTTCAGGGAAAAGAGCTGGGAACATAGCTTCCTCCATGCCCTGTGGACTCAAGACACTTCTCCTCTGCCAGAAGAGCCAGGAATCCACTGAACCACACTAGAACTGGAGCTGTGGGCAGGAGGGCGGCATGGGCAAGGGGCTGCCCTTTCCTGCTTGTGTGTGACCGTAGTCAGAGAAGAGCCCATGGGCTGTGACACCCTGCAGACCCTTCAGGGGTCAGCCAAAGCTGCTAGAAGAAAAGCTACCTGGGACTGCTACTGTGACAGGGACCAGGGACACCAAAGGTGCCAGCACCTGAAAGAAAGTAGGAGAAAAGTTGGGAAGGCTGGAGGCAGCCGTGTCTGTGCTCAGCAGGCTGAGAAGTCTCCCAACTCTCTGGGGCAGACCAGATGCACGCAAAGAGCGTGGAGATGGATGACAGCCAGCTCCCTTCTATTCATGAGCTTGGCACTTGTGGGAGTGAAGTGTGGTTTGGAGACTGTTTGCATTTCCTCCCGGATGTGACTTCCCAAGAGGTCTGACGTGTGGCTTGGCACAGCTTGATAAAGAGCTGGGAAGAGGCTGGCAAGACTGAGCGCACTAGCAGCTTTGGGCTGGGAGTGCCAGGAGGGTGCTGGCTAGGCTGGCTGGTGCAGAGTTCCTGTGTCTGTTGAAGGATATGGAAAACAAGGGTGCAGCAAGGGGGTGCTGACAGTTCAAGATGAAAGATTTTGGTGGAAAAGCCTACGAGGTCAAAGCATCAAGGCAGTGGAGCTGCTGGGGTCAGTGGCGGGGGGATGCTGGTGACATTAGGGCAGGCAATGTGCTTCTCACTTGGAAGAGCATGTCTTGCACTGTTCTGTCTCATTACATAAAAATCTACTTTGGCATAAAAGTCAGCTAATTCTGAACTGGTATTGTGCGAAGAAGCCTCTGAGTGAGAGAAAGAATCTTCATTAAGCACATTTCTGCAGTCCTCTGGCTGGCGCTCTTGCAATATGCACAGTGATTATTGCAGGCAGACAATTTGGGGTCTAACCTTTGGATTAACGCATGAAAATTAATTTATTAACCCCCACTTAATCTCAGTCTTTGTATCATGATAATAATTAGATAGGTAATAATTATATTATTAAAAAGGATTTGACAACATAATCTCAGTTGGGTCACTTCTAAATGAGAAAGGCAAATGGGCTCTTCATGAGAGATGTGAGACCCCTCTCACAGACAGCTCCTGTCCCTCAGTATTACAAATCCATGTTGCTTTCTCAAACTGCTCCCTTCTCTGGATGCAGTGGCTAGCAGGTGTAGTTCCAGATGAGGGTGCTTGCTCTCTGCAGACTTCCCACTGTCCCGTCAAAGAACAGGATTCTGCTTCAGGGAACAATTGTTCTGGGCCACCTCTGTCCCCAGTGACCAGGCATGAGGAAGCCTCTTTTGCTGGTGTCTGAACTTGAGTGAAGCAGTGATGCAAGTGGCTGAGCCCTTGAGAGAAGCCAGAAGGGCCAGGCTGAAGGATTTGTGCAGAAGCTACATTACAGCAGTGTTATAATGGAGCAACAAGGGTTCAGAGTCCTTCAGATGAGTGTTTGCAAAATGAAAATGTGTGTGTGAAATGCAGATAAGGGTGTATTAAACCTATCCCAGCCCTCTCAGCAGTGTGAGTGCCCAAAGCCTGTTTGTTTTGTTGCTGCTGTTTTGTTTGCTAACTGGTGGGCTGGGCTAACCCTCACTGCAGTTGTTGCAGGGACAGTCAGCCCCTCTAGCCAAGGATGCCTGGGGTAATGGGATCCTCTTGTAGCTGCCAGGAAAGACGACATGAACAGAGGCTTGCTATTTTTGATCATTTTCTTTCTTTGGTGATGTTCTGCTGGAGGAATATGCCTCGTGGTTTGTACAGGCTGTTCTCTTGCAGTGTTTAAAGGCTGACTTGGGCTGTAAGACAATACTTCAAATCCAGGACTAAGCCCAACCAGTGTAGCTCACCCCAGAGATGCTATTGTCGGTGATTCATCAGCTTGTGGGATTAGCTTTTGGATCTGCATCTTCAGAGAGTGAAGGTGGATTCTCTCACAGAGAGGACAGACTTGGGGGGGGGGGGGGGGATGTGAAAGTGGCCCAAGGAGCAAGGCTTCCCTGCACCCTGACAGTCCCAGCAAAACATGAGTGCAAAGGGAGCTTTTACGGGGAAAGCTGGCTGTTCTTGAGTGCCACCTGACACCTTTCTGGTCATAGGATGCAGTCATGGCACCTAGGGCTCAGGAGTCTGGTAACGCTGGGTAACTGTGGCGACCTCAGCCTGCCCTGGCATACCTGGAGCAGTGAGCTCACCCTGCCATAATGGCGAACAGTTATTTATGTTTTCAGATACTGTTAACTTGCAGATAATTAATGTCAGAGTCCTGTCCTGGTGCCGTTGCTAATAGCTCAGCAAAAGGAGATGCTTTGGTCAATTAGCAGCTATTTGATCTGACAGTGGCAGCAAAGGGCAGATCAAGCTGCCAACCCTCTTGGCTAATATCATTAAGTTTGGAGAGTTGTCAAGGCTCCATAGAGAGTGATGGTGGTGACCACCAGAGGAGGGGAAGGATCTAGCAGGCAGAGCCTTTGCCTAGGGTCACTACTACTTGTTTTCAGGCTGGATAGGGCACTGACTGCCTGGCCTGGGTGCAAAGATGTGCTTGCTGTAGTGCTGGCTTCCTAGTCATCGCCCTGCTGTCCTGGTACAAGAATGTCGTGAAATTGTTGAGACTCAGGCTGCAATGACAGACTGCTCTTTCCTGGGAGATAAGCTGGGCTCCTCTAGAGAAACCCATGTTATGACTTCTGCAATACTGGGGAAAGTATTAAATTAGAAAGAGACCTCTGAGCAAAGGAGAGGCAATATCTGCATACATGAGGGCCTCCAACTGCAGGCACAGCAGTATTAGAGGATTTGTGAAGTTTAAAACTATTCTTTCTTCCTGGGGCTGAAGCAATGAGACAGCACACTTCACTCAGAAATAAAAGCATGTGGAGGATGTGGGTAGATCTGCTGTATCCCATCCCCATAGGGACCTCAATTGCTATTTGTTGTCACAGCTCTGATGCTTGGATCTCCACAACACAACACCTTGTAGCTCAGGCTGTAACAGGGCCAGGGGATGTGCATGATTTGTTTTTAGCAACCCATGTGGTTCTCGCTTGTTAGCCCTTAAGACTCTGATGGAAGCAAGTACATGGGGGAGAGCAGCAGGGAAGTGCACTGAATGCCAGCAGAAAAGAGCTGTCAGGTATTGCCTTAAAGGCCATGGGAGAAGCTTAGGATGCCCGGATATGTGCAGAGAGCAGATAAATCAGAGGGAGGATATGTGTTGCTTTGTGTCCGTGTGTGTATACCAGCATGTGGACACCACACAGCCCCAATGGGAGCATTTCTGCCAGATTAAAGGCTGACGTATCTGCAGAAGAGGGGCTAATTCCTTTTTCATCCAGCACCAGGTAGCCAGAGATTCTCCATGCCCATAAGCACCCTGAATCCATCTGATCGCCTGAAAACCAGCTCTCAGGAGCCATGAGCCCTCCATGCTGTGCATGGGAATTGCTCAGTGCTGCCCAGAGATGAGCAACAGCATCTGAGTCACTATTTCCTGCAGGACCTTGGTTTCCCATTCCTGTTCCCAGCCCAAGAGCAGAGCATGCCTGTGAGATCTGGTAAGAAGGCTGCTATCTGTGCAGAGGCAGCTCTGTCGTTTGTCAGAGTTGGGTGCATTTCAGTGGCTGGTGGTACTTTCTCCACCTTTGTCTGAGGGATGTTGATGTCAGTAACTGGGATTTTTTTGCTTCCCCATAGCAGAAGACTCTGATTACAGCCGGTCTCCTTCAGGAAATTGATGCTTTAATATTTAGTCTTGTCAGCTGAGGGCTAAATTTTATTCCTAGAATAACATTTAATTAAGTGCTGTGGCTCTCTGTGATGCACCAGTGATCTGCACAGATGCACTTACTTTCATCAGCTCTTTTAAAACCAGCTGGAACTGAAGTTAGAATAAACTGTAAAATTTATGGGCTCTTCCCTCCCTTTTTAATTAGCACCGTAAGTGTGTGGCAAGAGGCCTCGGGCCAGGGGAAGGAGCCATTTACTTGTTTATTGGGAAGTGTCTTGCTCTGCAGCCTTGTCCAGTGACATCCCCCCTAGATGGAGCTCTGCAAAAACATTTGAAAGCAGGAAAGCAGAAGACTACTGTTGTCCTGAACACTCCCTCCTCCCCTAGCATTAGAAAAAATCATGCTTTTTCCCTTTGTGCTCAGGTGGGAAGGATCTTCCCTGGGAAGGTCCCCAGGCCTGTGCAGCATGGTGACAGCCTGCTGGCTGCAGAGGGACAGTCTCCTCCTTAGATTAACTGCATAAAAGGCTGCTGTGCTGCACCTGCTGCAGAACGGTGTGTCGACGAGGAGCCAGCACCGGAAACGGCCGAGGGCTGGGCTGTGCCCACCCGTGCTAACATGTGGATACTCTCTACTGTGCCCTTGCCATTCAGCTCTTGCTCTGCCCTTGGGGACTTCGGGCAGTTCCTGTCAGCTCCCCATCAGGATTGTTTCCCAGAAACCTGTGGTGCCTCCCTACTCCACCAGCCCCTACCCTCAGCTTGCAGGAGGAGCAGGTGTATCAGATTCTTTCTGAGTCAGGCCCTCCACACCTGGATCTGCTTTGGTCCTTTCTGTGAGTGCCTCCAGCACACAGGTCCTTTTCTGGCATCAGGGGGTTGTGCTCCAGGAATGATGGTGTCAGAAGAATAACTGATGCTTGTTCTGGACTAGTGCTGCACTTGTGCCTGAGCAGCTTCTGCCTTGCTGTGCTGTGACCATCTCTTTCCTGTAACTCTGCCGGCCCCTTGCCTTCCCCCACAGACTCTGAGGAGTCTCACTCGAACTGCACTGTTACCTAATGGACTGCTGATCACTAAATAGCTGGAAACCCATCTGGGATACAAAAGCTGGATGCAAAATTTTGCAAGTTCCAGACCAGAGGGAACTGCTCTGCATACCCAGTCTGCTTATCCAAAGACTTGCCAGGATAGGAGGGGCAAGGGGGACTGGCTATCCAGGAGGATCTGCAGCAGAAAGAGTGAAGGGGAAAGTAGAGCTGGCTCTCAGAGTACACCCTAGATATTCAAAAGCCCAGGATATGCAAGAGGCAGCCAATTGAACAAAGTGGTGGGGATGTCACTCCTGACAATTCTTTTGTTATCAGCTAGCAAATCTTAGACTAGTGAGTAGGAAAAATGTGTAAATGACTGGAAAAAAAATCTGTCTGTATCACTGCATGAAATGGAGCTGAGAAGAGAGGGAGACTGAGCTTCAGTCCAGCTGATGAATCAGTGGAAGAATGCAGGAGAAAAGCAAATGGGGGGGGGGGGGGGGGCTCCGGTCTGAGGTGTTGCATCAGCATAGTCATTGCTTGTATTGACAGTTGGACATTACAAAAAGCCTGGGTAATTTTGCAGAGATTTTAGCATTAATGTATAGACAGGCAACTGGGGTCTGAGGAGAGGGCTGGAAGCAGGGGGTGATGCTCTGGAAAGGGATGGCATGCCTGAACTGCTTCCCAGTACTGCAGCTTCCTCTGAAAGTGAGGAGCAGAGGGAGGATGGAGACTGCAGCAGGGAAGGTACTCTGTGATGCAGGCGAAGGAGAAGCTAAGTTCTTCTCACACTTATCATGGAGCTTACTCCTTTAAATGAGTTAAATGAGTTACTCCTTGCCCTTTGGTGCCTCTCAGGAGATTTTGGATAACCCCTCTGAAAACTCCCGGTCATGATCTCTGGCAGGCAAAGCTGCATGAAGCTTAGTCGGTACCGTTTGCACCACACAAGGACTGGCACTAGCAGCTTCTAGTTTCATGAGTATCATACTGAGGCTGGAGATTTTGCTTACAAGAGACCAAGCACTGGAGTCCCATGAAGTGGCTGGTACCTGGGCTGAAAACTCAGGCTTTATGTGTTACTAGAGCTGAAAGAGCAGGGCAGCTGCTTTCTTGACTGTGGTACCAGTGGCGTCTCACATGGCACTGTGCTGCCTTATGACCACAGGAAGACAACACAGCTCTCTACCTTTTCCCTGTCTCTTGCCAGTGCTATTACTCTTTTGGTTTCACAAGCACTAAATTCACTCACAGATTTTTTATATGTATATATAAAAGACATACTGTCATAAAATCAGCCAACTGAGCATTTCCCAGTGAAAATGAAATCCTGCTTTTCCTCAAAGAAGGGATCTAGTTCTGGATCATTTGTCTGTTAAATATTTGGCAAAGTCTGACTGCAGTCCTGTCGGGGATCAGCCCTTTCCAAGGATCCTTTCCACAGGATGCAGCTGCATCCCTGCAACTATGAAGGCAAAGCATCTCATACTAGAGGTCTGATCTGACGGTTAATGATAGATCTTTATTGCCACTAAAACTGGACAGTTTGGATTTGTGCTGGTAGTGGGGTGTGGCTTTGCACAGACAGAGCTGTGTGTTTTCCATCCAAATGGTATTCTACTGAGCTGGCCTAGCATGGGGCAGAACATCAGGGTTCTTGCTGCTCATTTGGATGTAGGTTGCAAGTCTGCAAGAGATTCCATCAGAGACCCTGTTATCTTTGTTGCAGTCCCTCCTGTAGTGATGCTACTCATAGAGAGCATGGATTCCTTGTGTACCTATACTCATGGGCTCTGGAGCACTTACAAAACCAGTGAAAAATGCTGTGAATTCTGCTGCCTTGACAGATAATCAGAAGGGTGTTGGATAAGCTGCTGACCCTTGGGGAAGTGGCAGAGGTACAGTGCTCAGAGACTCTCTGGAGGCCTGGAGTTAATGTGTTTGACTCATACTGCAAAACATTCTCCAGTCTCAAAGCAGTGCTGGGGGAGTGAGGGCAGGAGAGCTACAGCTGGCCTGTTTAACAGGCACGAGCAGGACCTGGATGTCACTTCAGACAACCTGGTCCTGCTGCTGCTATGCTCTTGCAGAGCCCCACTATGTCTGCTCCCATCTGCCCTCACTGGAAGCTCCTTGCTCTGCAGGGATGGGTTTAGTCTCCCTGCCTTGCGTGTCCCTATTCTGAACACGGCGTATGGCTTTGCTAATCCCTGTTGTTTCCATTGCAACGTAGCAGAGATTCTTCTCAGGGAAGCTCAAGGCTGCTCAGCTGTTGTTGCTGGCTGGTCCTCCAAGAGGCTGCTGGGTGCAGCATTTGCTCCTGGACCCCATTGCCATGGAGATAACAGTGCACCATAGTAGCAAGGGTGACTTATGCTATTCCCCTCCTCACTCTTGGATTTTCACATTGCTATGTTTTCAAAAATGAAATATCTAGAGTTATGAAGGGTTTTTGTATACAGCTGGGATAGGTGACTCAAAGAAGCTTTGTTTAGTCAAGTCTCTGTGGCACCATTGATTATGTTGCGGGGCTGATGATAGAGAGTGGGATGCTGCAAGCATAGATCTTGGGAATTGCAAGCAGGAGCCCAGAGTATGTATTCTTGTTAACGCCTGAAGAATCAGTAACAATAAACAGTCACAGCAAAAGCAACTGGTCTCTGGTTCAGCCGGCTGCAGGCTGTTCTTGTCCTCAGATCAGAGCTCCCTCTCAAATGGGAAAACATTTTCCTTTTGGCCTTGATAAAGCAGCATCATTTTTTTGACATGACACTTTGCCAGTCCCCTTCCCCTAAATTGCTCCTCCACTTTTTCTGTTATCAAGAAACCACATGTAAATCTTGATGTTTACATTGGTTCCTGTGGGATACTTGGAAGGGTGCTAGCAGGACTCTGAAGTACCAGGGTGCAGCTGCTGCTCTCATGGCTGCGCTGTTGGGGAACACACTAATGTCCACACTTGTTCCTCTGATGAGGAACACGCTAATGTCCACACTTGTTCCTCTGAATCACCTTCTCTGGAGGCTAGCCAGCTTTGGGGGTCACTGTGGCATTTGGCCCTTGTCCTAGGGCAGCGCTGATCCTCCTTTGGGGCTCACTGAAGCTTTCAGGTCAGCCATGTCCCAGGATGGGGGACAGAGCCTGGGCACCTCACAAGAAGTAAAAGCAGAAACCAAACAGCAGTTCAGGTGAGGCGAGTGCCTCGTGGAAGCACTTCGGCAAAGGCTTCTGCTGCCTGCATGGCCAGTGAACACTGAACAGTGAGGAACCCAGGTGGCTGTTAGCAGGAGCTGGTATGCAGCCCAGACACCGGTGAGAGCTTTCCCAACACTCCTTTGAGGAGACTGCTGATCTTGATAGTGACAAAACAGTCTGAGGCTTACTAAGATCCTAGAAAGAATGAAGCTCTGAAGGTCCCGCCCAAACTAACCCCAAACTGCAGAGCTATGACCTCATCAGCATTAATGCCACTGACCAGTCCATGCCAAGGACAAACAGGATAGGGTTTGCAGGTTCAGCTCTTGACCTTTTGGGACACCATCTCTGCTGTGCCAGCAGGTAGAGGAATGTTACAGCTGAGCCTGGAACATTTTGCAAAGGCATTTCTCTTGGCAGGTTTATGATCTTTTCTGTCTCAGCTGGGAAGCCAGCAGGACTGAATAAATCTCCAGGCCAACAAAAGCTCAGGATGTTTTCACATTTGCCAGGATTTTATTAATTTACAAGTACATTATTGAATTCCTTCCTTCCTAACAACAGCTTTCATTTAGATGGGAACTCTAGTGTGTTGTGGCAGTGCATGGTATGCAAGGCTAGTAAAAGTCTGCTAGGAAGTGGCTTGCCCTAACATACCTAATATTTCTGCCATTAATGCTAGTAAACTGCAAATGTCATAACACTGATTTGGTGCTTTCATTTGGCAGATGTTGGAGCACTTTATAAAGTAGGGAACTGCCTGTATCTCTTGTACAGTGTGACGAGCTGGCACTGGAGGGGGGACTAGCTCCTAGCTGCCCAGCTTGGGGGGCAAAGGCTCCCTTGTAAAGTCTGTAAGTTCTACTGGTGCTTAGCACAGAAAGAGGATCTTATACCCATTCTCTCTTAGTTCTTTTTGTTTCTGGCCATTAGAGAAGTTAATTTATCATCTTTACCTTTTCCAGCTCAGTAGTGTGACCTGCTTTGAATACATGCTGGCAACTCCATTGAAAGGACCCAATACTCTCCAGACACTGAGTAAACTGATACATTACTATGACATTTCCCACTGCTTCTGGGGTGAAACACCACTATTTTTATCCTTGCTTGGAGATCTGACAACCCATTCAATAGCAAGAATTAAATGAGCTACTGAGACCAAAGGAAAGGAGCAGGGGTGTTTTAAACTGGCGGATTGCGTATGTGGGCTGACTGTCCGAATTGCAGTCCTTGCTCTTGCAGGTGTGCCTCTTCCTTGAGGAATAGTGAAAAGCCAGGAGCTGAACTTTCCTCTTCGACATGGGTAGCACATAAAACAGTGCTTGCAATACCCTGTAGCAACAGTGGCTCCGTCTGACTTGGAGAGAAGGCAGATGCTTCACATTCACATGCATTCTCATTTTCAGACCCAGCTTTATTGGGTTGCTATTTCCCTTGCAGTGAGCAGCACTGCAGTTCTCTTCCCATGATCCAGCCGTGTCCTTTACTAGCTGCTTTACTCACTGGCTTTAACTTAGTTCATTTTTGTTGCCCACTTAGTCAAGGCATCCTCAAATTTAGCTTGCACCTGCAGTCCTACTTGTGGCCCAGAAAGAGTTCCTGCCTCTGTGCACAGCCAGAAGGAGAGTGTTCAGCCCCAGCTGCCTCTTGGACAGGTGGGCTGTGTCAACTACAGCTCCCATTGCTGTGCATATGCAGGAGAGCAAGAGATAGCAGATGTGGCCCAACAACTTTTTCTGCAAAAGTGATTAGGCAGGGGTGATTTTAAGTAGCTGCTTTTTATCCATCAAATGCTCCAGTCCTAGACATGTCTTTTTGCATTCTCTGCTTCCAAAGTACCTGCTCTTGTCCTTAAGAAATCCCCAGTCCTCTCCTGCTCCATTGTTGTCTCTCCCCGACCGACATCTTTTACAGCACATCCATCCTCCGCAGTGCTCTCTGCCCGATCCCGTGCTCTGCAATAAGCCTGCAGGGATGGTTAGTGCCTTCACGACATGCTTCGCTCTGCATGTGCACAGTCCTCTCCATGCTGCAGCCAAGCTCAGTGGTGCTCCCTGGCATGATGCGTTTCAGAGTACGCCTCATCCCTCTGTAAAACTGCCTGCTAGTCCTAAGCACTGCTTTCTGCTCTTGGTTCATGTGGTGATGTGCTGGTGCAACGAACCAGGGCCTTACCCTTGGTGCTGGGAGCCTGGATGTCAGTGACCAGGTGGCAGGACATGCATGAGCTGGTCCTTCTCTGCCCTGGGGGATGTGCAGATCCTGCTTCCTGCTGAGCATCCAGGAATCCGTCTCTGATTAGAGCTGGGCTAGGTTGCAGAGCTCCTGCACTGCCATTAGAGTTGGTGTTATGAACAGGGAAAGGTTTATTAAGATAGTATATTTTTCTTTTTTTCCTTCTTAAATATTACTGATTCTTTTAGCAATATTTTCTTCTTTTAATGCTTCATGGTGTTCCCTGCTAAAGCAGGCTACTAGAGGGCTATTGCACACTGCAGGCTGCACATCCCATCTTGCATTTGTGGGAAGAGTAATGCTCCCAGTGTGTCTTGTTTGTACTCATGAACAGCCAGGCTGGATCTGCTCCTCCTCTCACAGAGCCACCTGTGGAGGAACAGTTGCCAGGACATGACAAGCCACTTTGCTTGTGGGGTATCAACCAACAGCCGAGTGCTGGGAGCGCTGAAACAGGGTGACCCCAGGAACTGTGGTGTGGCAGGGTGCTCCTGAGCAGCAGGAACCTGCACAGCCTATGCCAGCAGGCAGGAATGGCCCGCAGGTGCCCAGGCACAGAGGCCATGGTGGATGGAGGCTGTGGGTGCAGAGGCAGAAGGTTCTCATTCCCTCTGTTGCTGGACTGAATGCTCTTCTGTCTGGCACTATCTCCCCTGGGCTCCATCCCTGCTGGTGGCACTTCCCCTTTTCCCCACTGGCTTCTTCCAGCCAGCAGCATGGGAACATTTGGAGCGTGTACTTTGGGGGCAGCTAGTTCACGGGCAAAGACTTAATCCAGCAGAAGCTCTACAGGCTGAAGCCAGAGGTTTCTAGCACTGAGTTTTGTAAGCTCACAGTGGCCTTTCTGCCTTTTGCAGGCAGCTTTGCACCTGTAATTCCTGCCGCAGGCATTCGCACAGCTGGGGCTTGCACAGGCTTGTTGCGGACTGAGGACTGATGCAGCATGTCCTGGCAGACCCTCATGCTGCTGGTGGGCATTTGGTATGCTTGCTGAGTGTCCCTGCTTGCTGAGCAGTTTAAAAACTGGCGTGGGCCTTGGTGAAAAGTCAGTGATGTGTGATGCAAAGTGTGATACAAGCTAACACAGAATAGCCTCAACAATACAGACCTGTGGAAAGAAAGAGGCAATGTGAATATGAACTGACACACAGAAATAAGGGGAAACTCTGAAGAACTATGTACTTCTCACTCATACATACTATCCTTCACTATAGGTATTAGAGCATCATTAAGAGTTGTATGTGACCAGCCCTGCTCTTTGGAGCCTCTCTCTTTGGAACAGGCCAGTGTGGGCAGACCTTGCGCAGGGAACGCTCCTGCAAGCTGGGGCAGGAGGCTTGGCCGTGTGGCTGCTTGCAGCTACACAGCTGCTGATGGCTGATTCCTCCTTGGATATCCCTGCGCTGCTTGGACAAGTGTCCAGGGCTGCTCCTCGGGTCCTGGCCTCCAGGGTGTGACGGGGGCTCGGGAGAGGCCTGGCTAGAGCACGGCTGCTCTTGCAGGCGTGAGTGCAGGACATGAGTGCAGTGTGCCGCTGTGCAGGGTTCGTGTGGGGACTTGCTTGCAGACCTCCTGCCTGTGCTGCAAGAGCTCCTGGGGCAGAGCCGGCCTGGATCCATTCTTGTGCTGTTCAGCCCTTCCTGGTCTGGAAGGGAGGGCTGCACCGGCGAGGCTCCCCGTGCCGCCCCTCTGCAGCCGCGCTGGCGGCGCTCCCGGCCCGGGTGCCTCTGCTCACTGCCTCTGCGTGGAGTGCACCTGCACAGGACGGTGCTCGCCGTGCCTTCCACCAGTGCTGTGCAGCTTGGTGAGAGCTGGATACCAGCATTAGCAAAGCTGCAGGATCCCAGCCCTGGGCTATAATTAACCCGCAAAAAATACAGCAAAGTTGGTAATGAAAGAAGTCGGTTGGAGTTCATCATCCACCCTATGAAAAAATCTAGGTACTATAAATAACTGAAGGGGCATATGAGCTGCTGCAAAGAATTCTTCATTATCTGTGAAAATATGCCTGGTTTTACAAAAAAAAGAAACAAATATAGTGAGTTGAAAATAAATGGCATTATTAGCATAAAGGGAGTCCCTAATTAACCAGATATAGTCCATTACTGTAGCCTTCAATTCTTTAAATTGCATAATTACATAAAAGCACTGGTGACGCACTATTCAGTATATCTGGTATTGTCTTCCCAATAATTAGTTCTATAATTGTCAGTTTAACAGGGCAATTAAAAATGTTTAAAGATGTTATGTCAGCCTTTTCTCCTTTGCTGAGCTCAGTGGGATGTCTCTGGAAGATGGTTTTCTACCTGACTCGACCATGGTTTTGTTTTTGATTTATAATAATATGTTATGGGAATGACCAGACTCATGGATTACTTTGATGTTCTCGCTAGGCTGATTTTTAAAAGAAGGAGAAAAATAAATCCTGATGCCATTTTAATTTACTTTTAGGAAAGCTATGGGTTTCTGTCAACTGTGCATCCACCACTGTGCCTTGGAGAGCTGATAACCACCTCCAACCTGGAGAAGTGAGGGAAGCCCCTATGCATGTGGTGCTACCTCGCCATCTGGTCTGTAACTACTGCTGTTATTTCCACATTGGGTCTGGGCTGTTAAGACAGGGCTCCGCAGTGGGCTTGCTGATGAAGCCAGATGGCGCAGAGTTCCCTGGGGACTCGGGCACCTCCTTCCTCTGTGTCCGGCTGTTGTGCGTGGTGCAGGCGGGTGCCAGCAAGTGCTCAGCTGTGCATTTGCTGGATGTGAGGCCCACGACTGCTGTTGCCTGCTCGCTGGCCTGGACACCAGTCCTTGTGGTGCCAAGCGGGACGTGGACACGTGCCAGCTCAGGCCCACGGCGCTGACTGGGAAGGCAGCAGGAGCCCTGGGCCAGCAGCTCCGTGCGGTGCTGCCGCAGCACCCGTGTCCCAGCAAGGCTTGGCCCCTGCGGCCTCTGGGGGTGCAGCCAGCTGGGGAAGCAACTTGCCCCATGCCCCAGGCATTCATATCAGTGACGTGATTTTCTTCTGAGCAATTGTACAGAGGGAGCATTTGTGAAACCTGGTATTTGTAGCCCTAAATCTCAGATCTGTTTGCTGTGTAAAACCTTTCATCCCACGTGCATTTTTTATGAATGGATTGAAAAACACAAGAAATAAAATATGTAGCTGCAAGCATCAGTATGCACAGCAGACGGCTGCTCAGCCGACATGAGCGGCATCAGCCAGCCCTGGGGAGCAGGGTGTTTCCTGCGAGCGGGCGGCCACTGCGGTCGGCGAGGGACAGGCACGCAGGTGCACCGTGAGCTGCGCCGGGCTCCAGCTCCGGCTCAGGCGAGGATGTGGCGTGGTAAGATGCAGTGGAGAAACCCAAGCGAGGGGTGTCTGCAGTGAGCCACAGCAGTGTCTGTGGCATGGTGCCAGGGACACGGGAGCAGGACAGGGCCTGGCGCCGGCCGAGGAATCTGAGATCAATCAGGTAACGAAGGGAGCTGCAGCACGTGGAGTGCGGGGGACTCTCTGGGAGCATGAGCACTCAAATCATACATATCATAAAGGAGATGATTTCTGGGTTACTTTGGGGCAATCACTCCCAGTTCTATTGTTTTATGGCAGTGATTGTAACTTTGCGTGCTCAAATCCCCCCTTATTTTTCCTTTCAACAAAATAAAACCAAGTGTTCATTACTGAGACATGATAAATAAATCTTTCCTCACACGCAGGAACTTTGCCAGCTGGGTTTTGGCTGGATGGGAGTCTGTTTGTGAAAGCTTTCAAAGATTTTTGAAAATATTCTGCTTTGAATCATTAAACAAACCAAGTGATCTGGTCTTCTGGAACAAACAGTGATCACATGGAAGTGAAGTTTGAACTTCCCTCTTGGCAAAACACTTTCTATCACTTCTCTCTCTCTCTTTTATTTTTATTTTTATTCTTGGACTCTGTTTCTTACACGGTGAATTTTCTGTTCCTGCAGGCTCTGTAAGATCACACTTATGCCGTACTTAACAGCATTTAGCTTAGAAAGTCCCCTTCTCGCGCTCCCTTCCCTCCTGGTCGAAGGCTCTTGGAGTCCAGATGGCCCCGCACCATCATTCTCTAGCCATTATTTTGTATTCAGTATTCATAATTACTTTGCTAACTGAGAAACTTTACAATCTGTTGCAGGCCATTATATGCAAAACCATGCCCAAATAATTGATCCCTTGCCATCCAAATTGCTGAAGTGCTCGAACGTTTTGTAGTCTTACAGGGAGGGTTTGTATTGCAAGTATTTCGAATGTATATTGGAGTAAAATTGACAGTGAGATTGTTACCGAAAACCAGAAAATAAAACTCCTTAACACCAATGTAGCATTAAGAAGCAGGCGTTCCTTTAATAGGCGCTGGGGACGTAGGGGATCCTCCCGCCTAGTACGCCCGCTGAGGCTGTGAGGCACAGTCCTGCAGCGGCGCAGGCGTGGCGTGGCGGTGCCAGGCGGACGGTCGCCCCTCGTGGCACCGCGGGTAGTGTGGGACAGCGGCTCCCCGAGGGGACGAGGGGCCCCGTGCCGCAAGGAGCCCTGTGCAGTGGCGCCGTGGCCGTGAGCACCGGGAGAGGCTGCAGGGGGACGGAGCCGCCGGCTCTGTCCTGCTGGGCGATGCCTGCTTTGAAACGCATTGGTCGCAGTGGGGATTGGCGCGGAGCGAGTCCCTAGGACGTGGAGGCATGGGAGGAGGTGCAACATAAAGCCTTCCGAAGGCTTCCAAACAGAGAGCCAGCAAGGTCTCCTGGAGGATGATAGACCTCTCCTTAAGTCATAGGAGGAAAGGCTCCTGCAAAGAGTAATAAATTCACGAAGTCCTCTAGTCACCACGGTTATTTCCCACAAAAGCATTTATTACATAGCACACATTTCCCTGCTCACAGTAATGAGAGCGGAGCTCTAACGTGTGACGTTTATGATGGGCATTGTTAAAAAGAAAAGACATACGGTCTTCGAGAAAAATGTGTTGGACAAATCTCCAGTTCATATATATGGTATATATATGTATATATGCACAACAGCGGCAGCTGGCTGAGTTTTAATCAGGGAAGCAGAGATACTTCCCTCAGTCCTGACGCTCTGCCGTCTGCAGCAGTGGCAGCGCATTGGCGGTGGCCAGGAAGCCCGGAGGCAGCACCCACGAGCCCTGAGCACAGAGCGCCGGGGGGTGCACGCGCCTGGCCGCTGCGGTCCCGCCGGGCACCCCAGCGTTTCTCTGCAGCAGAGGACCATGAAGACTGGGTGAATGTGCAAAGAGCAGGGAAGAGGAGCAGCCTGTTTCTGGGAAGGGATGCTGCCATGGGGCTAGCCAAGATGGGTGGGACAGGTCTGTGTGCGCCACGAGCCCAAGTGCTGCCTGCAGCATGCAGTTGGTTGGAGCGGCCTCCAGGAGCTCTGGGTGGCCCCACTTCACCTGCAGTTCCGTTAGAAGCTGCTCAGAAGAGAATAAGCTGTAGGGAGGCCCTGACGCGGATGCGCAGTTGCTCCTGTGAGCAGAGCTGTGTGAGTGCGAGGGAGTGCCTGACAGCCTGGGGCCACTGAGCAAAGCTGCGAGCAGGAGATCCGTGTTCCTGCTGGGTTCTGGATCAGAAGAGCTGCGAAGCCAGGGCCCAGCACCCCTGTGATTCAGGGGGAAAAGCTGCTGTGCCCCGTGCTCCAGAGCTCCCCACGCAGCTCCCTGGCACCTCGTGGTGCAGATGCTTGGAGCTCTCTGTTGTCTAATGGAGTAGTTTGGGTATTACAGCCTGAAATTAAAGAGCTCATTAATTACTACACTGCAAGCCAGGTGCTCTTTGAACCTGTTCTTTATCATGATTAATGAGGTAGTGCTGTCTCCTTCCCCCTTTAGGCAGTTCTCTATCCTGCTGGAGTGGGTTCCACAGTCCTGCTTCCTGCCTGGTCCTCGCCTCCCCGCCGTGCAGAGGGAAGCAGGAGCAGTCCAGGCTGAGTGCTGTCCCAAACTCCACACTTCTCCAGTCTCAAGGACTTGAAGGGCCCCTTGCTCCTGCAGTCTTTGCACCTGGTGTTTGCTTTCTGCTGGGAAATAGCCCTGTGGTCTACCCTGGCCAGGTGGCCAAGGGACAGGCACCCACTCAGCAGTTTCGATGGAGCTGCCAGACAGCTCGGACAGACTCCAACTCCTGCGTCTGGCTGAGCTGGAGCAGATCTCTGCCTTCTGGTGCTGAGACATTTTCCTGGATCTATCTCATTTGTGACTCATTTGCAGCTCCTTTCCCTGTGGAAATTGGTGCTCATCACTTGGGCACATGTATGCAGTTGCCCATGTGGGAGAACTGTGCTTGCCTCACTTACCCGGTGACTATCCTGTGCCCAACAAACACAGTGCTGGTGTGGCTTGGTAGCATGGGGGTATAACTGCAGCTTGCCATGGAGCTAGAATTCCCCTCCTGTTGTCATTTAGCCTGTTCTGGAGATTTCTGAGTTTTGTTTAGAAGATGACAGCAGGAAGATGGGCATGCCTGTCTGCATGATGGTCACTTACTACCTGGGAGTTTCCAGTTAGATTCATCTGCAGGAAGAAGACAAGACATTATTGAGCAGCAGGGCTTGTTATGCAGTCTAAATCTTGGGTAGTGTTTTTTCAGTAAAATAGATGAAAACAATATCAATGGCAGCAGCATGCACAGCACAGTGCAGCTGCAGGAGCCCAGGCTGGATTATGCAGATGTGTCTGTGGGAGAAAGAAACCAGCCTACCTTTGTGTCTTGTAATAAAACTTTATACTTGCTCAGTGCATTTTAATTAACTCTCTCTGCCCCTCCTGCCTGTGGGAGGCATCCAAACCCTCTGCATGGTGCTGGCAGCCTCCTGATTTTTCACAGCCTACAGCAGCTGCATCAAATGCTTTTAGAACTGATGGTTAAAAACATCTGCCTCAGTCGCTCGCTGCTGTGCACCCCCTGCCCTAGGAAGGTGCCTTGTCAGCTGCTGGGATTCCTCTGCAGCAAATAGTCTTGGCAGCAGCAGGATTTAAGAGAATATCCCCACTGGGGAGCTAATGCTGGATGAATTGCACCTCACGAACAGGACTGTGTTAGAAAGGTTGCACAGGAAAAGACCTGCTTATGAGAGAAGATTAAAGTTTGGCTCATTTAGTTTCACAAAGCAAAGGCCGAGTGGGGACATCATAACTCTCCTGAAATACATCAAAGAATACACATCAGTGTGGGAGAAGAGCTGGTGAGATGCAGGATAATTCTTGGCACAAGCATGTCTGGATATAAACTGCCCCTGAAAGAATACAAACTCAAAATTGGGGTACTGTTTTGTAGTACCTGAGGAATAATGTCCTGAAATCATCTCCTAGTAAGAGCAGGAGACAAACTGCCAGACAAAAGCTCAGTTAGTTGCATGACATGAGCCCTGCACTAGCAGGACTAGGTCATACCTGTCTTCTCCTTCCAATCTGAGCTGATGTGCTAAAATTACAAAGCCAGAGCCTTCATTTTGCCAGTGATTTTGGTTGCAGTGAGAGTCAAATCCTCAATGAGATTCAAGTGTGGCCCAGGTCCCTCCCTCACTTCAGGGGTTAATTCAGCCCTGGATCCGAGTGTCTAAATGCCACCTGCTTTCATTCTGCATTCTGCTTTCCTATTTGCAAAACCTGTTCCTCTAAGGTACAAATGCCTCTGTTCTGTGTGCCCAGGGACATCTCACTGGGACATATGAAGCTGTCTTCCCTCCAACTGAGAAGTCACTGGATAGTAACCTCTTCATAACCCCCTAGAGAGAAAAATGTTCTAAATTCTTATTAGGCAGTGGGTAGCTAATGAGGGGTCTTGTGGGGCAGTAGTACCTAGTGGTTCTGGAGTCCCACCTGGAAAACCTCTGCTCTAGGTGACACCATCCTACTGCGGCCTCTTCTCTAGAGAGGGGCTTCAGGGGGGGATGTGAGCTCCAGCCTTGATGGAGTAGCAGGAAACTAAGCAAGTGCAAAAAATGTATTCTGTGTGTGCTCAGTGACACCCTCAGGAAACACTGTCCTGTTGCTGTTGTGGTCTGAGACTGCCTACAAGCATGAGAGCTTGTGGGATCCTCCAGCCAGGCTCTGGCATGAGGCAGGTCACTGGCCGGCCTAGAGGACATGTCCTGCAAACACACACCATGGCCTTGCAGCCTCCACAGAGCTGTGACCTACAACATACTTGGGGTGCAATGCCCCAGGGCAGGAGAGTTTGAGTAGAGCTTCCCTGACAAAGGCTGACCAAGAGATGGGCACTGGGTGACTCTCAATATGCTACAGTAGGGGATGGCATTTGGTGTGCACTCTCTGCCTCCTTTTACAGCCAAGTGTTAGCAATGGAGAATGCCTAGACCTTCTTTTGCTCATTTAAAGGATGCAACTGTCCATTTTGGGGGCGAGGGAAGGGAAACGAGGCTGGTGGGGCACATGGTTGCCCTAATGTGTGATATAGGTATAACGTGTGATATGTATAAAATTGTATACTTAAATGTCAGCTGTGCTTTCTGTGCAGATCTGTTATGTACGTTGGTTATATGCACCTCGGTAATGCCAGGGAAGAACTAGGAATTATACTATAAAGTTTTTTTGCAGGATAAATATGTCTAATAGTACAGAATTTATAAAATGCAGTGAAGGAACCTGGTATAATGAAGCATCTCCAAGAGTGCTTGAAGAGTAGAGGCAATGTCTCCCAGCGGAGCAGTGCGTGTTCCACTTGCATTTCAGAAGGGAAATGTGCTTGGGTATTAGTCCTCTGATGACAAGTCTGTCAATAATTGGTACTTCATGTATAGTTTTTTACAGAGCTGGAGGTCTTCTGAAAGCCGTGAGATTAGCAGAATGATTGAGTAATTGATATTACATGATTTATGTGATTTTGAAAAATTTGCAGTGTATGTTGTCTGGGGAGGAGTCCAATTAAGGTTGCAGTTCAGCCAACCCATTTCCCTCCTTCCTTCCCCACCTCCTAAGTCTGGGAGGCAGACAGGTAGGGAGAGAGCACACACATCATTTGCATTGCAGAAAGAGTCAATGACAACACTTCATTTGCATTTTTAATGAGCAGAACAGAAGTAAAGAGAGAAACAAGGTAAACATCCCCTCAGAAGCCTTTACCCTCATAAGTACATCAGGTAATTTAACCTGCAGCGTGACAAGCATCCCTACATGGCAGGAGAGGGGTGTTCCTGGAGAAGGGCCCTTTTCCATGCTACCAGGGAAAGGAGATTCTTCTAAGCAGACTGTGGGAGGCTGCACCCAGGGCTCCCAGGTGCAAGCAACTCTGTGGGGATGAGATCACTGTCTGAACCAGGCTTTTCACCAGTTAGAGCGTGCCCCGATAGTTATGTCTCTGCATCCGCTTCTGAAAGTGGAAGGGAGAGACGGGGCTGGAGGGCAGACAAGAGCTCCGGCAGGGAACGACCGATGTGTCAGATAGGTACTGACAGTGCACCTGGCTGTTCTATCTTTTCGTGCTCCTGATTCTGGTATCAGTTGCTTAATCCTTTAATTTGGCTCAACAAACATGATAACCATGATTTACTTTCCATTCTTGCCTTGCAACACGCATGGTCTCTCTGTGAGCGTGCGCCGGAGGTGACGTGGCTCAGGAAGGATGGGCCCCTCGCTGAGCATCTGCCTGCCGGCACTGGCCTGGGGCTCCTGGAGCGGGGGATGCACGTGTTGCCGTGGGATGCCAGGGCTGTTTTAGGTGTTGCAATGCCATGGGAGCCAGCTGTGCCGGACAATGCCAGTTCCCTGTGTTGGGGCCGGGTCCTGCCGGCATCCTGCGTGGGGGCTCTCAGGGGACAGTGGCTGGAGGGACGGCGCTGGTCCCTGCAGCCTGGCAGGCTTCCCCACTGCGCTGCGCTCAGCAGAGCTGCCTGCGCAGCTGCAGCGTGTTTGCACACGGGGAAGCCCAGAGCACTGTTACTATAGTTACTGCAGGGCTAAGGGTAACAGGCAGAGAGATATTTAAAAATTGATTGTTCTAGCCACAGCTCATCCTTGTTTGGCAACATCAGGCGTATAATGTCAGCTTGCTGAGCTGGGGCCCTGCAGCCTCTGAAAATCCCTTGGCCAAGAAGCATTTCATGTGCAGGTAGTGCCTGGCTCTACGCAGGCGGGCTGAGCCGCTACAGGCTGGGGATGCTGGCGGGCGCTGCTGCCGGCATGGTGCACGGCAGCATGGTGCAGAGCCTGCAGCTGCTGCCAGCCGTGCTTGGGGAAGGAAGGGGCTCTGTGATCCTGCTGCTCATGGGGTCTGCGACGCTGGTGCGCGAGGGGTGCTCCAAACTCCATAGCTTGGCAGGGCAGCTGCCTCCTGCGTGAGCGGCTGCTTCCTTCCCTTCCCTTCCCCGCTCCTGCTGAGTGCCTGCAGGGGCCCTGGCGGGAGAGGAGGGCTTCCCGGAGCATCCGGGCTGAAACGGGGCCTGTGGAGCAGGGACTTTCGTTTAAGTGATCCCGTGGAGGGAGCGCTTCAGCAGCCCAAGTAAATCAGCAGCACAGGGATGCTTAAGAGCACTTCAGGCCTGTTTCTGGGACAGGAAAAGCCTGGCTGAAAGAACAACAAATATCAGACTTGTTTTGTATAGAGAAAATGGCTGCCACGGTGTCAGGGCATTGTGTGAAAAGTGTTTTCATTCCTTGTAAATTAGCCTGAGGGCTTGTCCTCCTCCGGTGCTTCCTGCAGTGCTGGGGCTGGCTTTGTTCACCATGCCGAGCAGAGCACCGTTGCTAGGTGCAGAAGAAGAGCAGGAACATTTGGTGTTTTTACTTTTCCAGACACCAAAATTAAAAGCTGACCATGTAGGCTGAATTCTGCATAGATTTCACCTGGAAACAAGTACTTCTCAGCAAGTACATTCAGAGTTAGAACTCTTTCCCTGTTCCATGGATTTTCTCCCATTTGTGCTGCCTGTGCAGCCAGCCACAGCTCTTGGGTTGCCCGCCTGGCGCAGAGGACGGGGGCCAGGGCAGAGCGAGGCGGCAGCAGCCGGAGAAAGCCCAGGGCCCCCGGCTGAGCTGGGCTGGCGCCCCGGGCAGGCGAGGTGCGCGGTGGAGCTGGGTGAGCAGCGCGGACACGCGGGCGCAGCCTGCGGACCAGCCCGGCTGGCTGGCTGTCCCCGGGAGCCTACTGGGGTGGCCGCAGGGCGGCCCTGGGGCTCTCCCTGCCTTGTGCCCACTTTGCGTTTCCCCAGTGCTGGTCTGGCTTGTGCGTGGAGGGTGTGCAATTGCTCTGCCCCTGGACTTCCATGAGAGGAGTCTGGAGACAGCAGGGAGACTCGGAGGTTAGGCTTAGGGATTGCTGGAGTCGTGCAAGCAGAGGGGAGGTGGACCTGAGAAGACTGTGTCCCCTCCGAGGCTAGAGGCAGCACAGAAACACCCAGTGGCAGGGACAGAGCAGGCGCAGCCAGTATCAGATGTAAGAGTCCCACTGAACCCTAGTGAGGAGAAACATTTGATCATTTGCATTTTATGCGTGAGGAGGTTAATTACAATGATGGTAAAGACAGTCTTTGGCATGACAATTTGATTAGAAAGGAACTTCAGTTCTCACAGAGATCTAGCTAGGGGCAACTTCTCTCTCTGAAGCAGCAGTTGCTTATCCCAGAGGCCTGCAGTGGCCTATGGAGAGGACTGGGGAGAGCTTTGGAATGATTTCATGCACCAGTTGGAATATCTTCATCTGAGTCACTGCCGATGCTTATAAATCTCTGACTGTGAGCAGGGATGATAAGATCTTGAGGCATTTGCATCTGTGCAGTAAGGAATTAGGAACGATACATTAACAAAGTTATTTAATTGCTCTGCACCAGTGCCAGGAGCTTGGGTAATAAACAAGAAGATTCCGAATTACTCATTTATGAGAATCAATTTGAACTATTTCTTGTTATTGAGACCTGCTGGGAAGGTCTGCATGACTGGAAAGTTAACATGTCTGGTTATAACCTGTTTGGGAAAGATCAGGGGACCAAGGTGGGGGAAAGCCAGCCTATGTCAAAGTAGCATTTTTTGTACTGACAGTTCATCAACAAAGACATAGAGGTCAATGTCCTTGTCTGTAAGGCATGAGAGGGGATGCTAGCTGGTATCATCTGCTGTGAAAAAACAGATCACATGACAGAACAGGAGGGTCAGCTCCATACAGACTTACAGAATGAGGGAGAAAAGACCAGGTTAGCACATGGTATTTCACTCAGAGTGACATATGCTGGAGGTCTCATGCTGTCAGAACCTAAATGGACTTGACATTTCCAAAAATTATAGATGACACTTTCGTGACTCGGAAGGAGTTGTGTCCAGCGCAGCAGAATTCTGTATTAACCCTCATTTTTTGTCAGATGGAGAGGGACTGATCACAGAACTAAACATTAGTGGTAGCTTAGATACAAGGGATCATGACTTGACCACATTTGTTATATGCAAACACAATAAAATCCAAATCAGTAATATGGATATATACTTGGTGTTTTAAAAGGGCTAATTTCACCAAGCTGAAACCAATTATGAGGCATATTGTTGGGGAGGAAGAATTTCAGGAGAAAGATGTAAACAAGTGAAAGAGAGAACAGCTGAGAATAATGAATGTAAATGAGAAGCCAGGTCTTACAGAATGTTGATAAAGGAAGGAGAAAGCTTCCCTAGGAAGTGGTGACCCTGCAAAGGAGGAAGGGATGCTTTTTTCTAGGTAGGAAGGGTTAAGTCATTCCATGGCTGCAGTAGCAAGTAGGGTAGAAGTGGGAGATTGGAGCAGTTTGCCCAGTTCTGCTGTCTATGCTAAGGAGGAAGCTGATATATAGAAGAGTCAGGAAAGAGCTGCTAAGATGATTACAGGGAATGAAAATAAGCCAGGCAGTGAGAGCCTGCAGGAGAGGCGCTCTCTTTTTTTTCCCTATCAAAGACAGGCTGAGGAAACAACTTACTTCTGTCTCTGAGTACTTATGTAGGAAATCAACTGCTGATAACAGGCAGCTCTATTGTCTGGCAGACAAAGGTCTAGCTAGATGCAGCTGAAGACAGACAAGTTCAGATTAGAAATAAGCTACGCAAGAAAAATTGTGAGGGTAATTAAGCACTAGAGCAATGCACCTAGGATCTCTTCCTCACTGGAAATCCTGCAGTGAAGATCAAATGTTTTCTTTCTAAAGAGATTTTTGTGGTTGTTCAACAGAGAATTAATCCATGGCAGTCTCATGGCCTGTGCTCAGCACGAGGTCAGGCTGGGTGATCATCTGGTCCCTCCTGGCCTTATTACTTTTCAATCTATATGCAGATAGGATATAGATGATTCTCTAAAAAAAATCTGCTCAGCAAGACCTCAGCACTCAGGAAGGCACCAGACAGACAGCTGGAATAGAGCTGAACCAGAATGAAAGTGCTCCAGGATCCCAGCAGAGAGGAGCTCCAGTCCCAGCGATATGCTCAGTGGGGAGGAAAGGGTCTCTGGGGAAGCAGGAATGGCAAAGGACTGAGCAAAGTCAAAGGCAGAAGTACAGGTCTTTGGGCAGCGCAGAGGGCTCTGCCTGCACAACCTCTCCGTGGTAGTCAGAGGTGTTCCCAGTTGACCATGGCACCCATGTGGCAGGGGCCACCTGCCCGTGGCTGCAAGACCTGCTAGAAAGGCAGAGCTTTGTTAGGAAAAATGCATGCCTTTCAAGAAGTCTTCTTGGAGGAGATTCTAACTTTGCTCTGGAATGCATCCCTTGTTGATTTTACTTTTCTTCTGGCAACTCTTTTTAAGGGGAGAAGCTATAGGTGACAGCAGTCTGACTCAGTCATGCAGCCCAAATCTGTGCAGGTGAACCACCATTTCATTCACCTTTGAGTGCCCATCAGGAATTTCCCCATCAATTTCCATGGCTGGCTATTGGTGCATTTCATTCAGCATTTAAGTACTGTTATCTATATTTGTCATGCCCATAGCAGTCTCCCCCAATTTTCAGTGGCTGTCAATTTAAGTTATTGCTGCCTAGAATGGATTATGTAGAGTCTTATTTGCATGGAAGAAATATTTGAATACATCAACATGCCTTGAATGTGTAAGATTTAAACCACATGAGTATGCACATTTAATGTATGGGAATCAGGAGGAAGGAGAGTAGTACTGCCATGCAACTTTCAGAGTCCTTGGGCTCAGAGTTGAGCTTCAGGGACTTTTGAAATTAAGGTTCCCATGTGGGCTCTTGCTACCTGCTGCATCTCACCTCTTTCCCAAGACTGCTGAAGCTCCAAATGTCTTATCAGCTGCTCTTGCCTTGGCCGAGGTCCAGCAAATGGAAACAGCAATTTTCCCAAAGGAAGCAGAGTCTAGATTTGTGAAGTGAGGATGTCTGGAACAGAGGCTTTCCTGCCAACTGCCATGCTTCACTGATGATTTGTCACTGTCCTGTGTTATGCCTTGCTTCCTGAAAGCCCTACTGACCTTTATTGTATGTGTTTTGATGGTCTCTTGATGCATCAGTAAGGCACCAGATTTAGCCTTTAGGAAACAGTGCTGTCCTGCTTCTGTGTCCTGCAGTCCCCCTGCTCACTGCTCACTGATATTAAATCAAATTCCTGGCCATCTCCTTTGGGCTGGGTCGCATACAGACTCAGGAGTCCCCACTCTCAGTGCAGTGAAGCTATGGTCTCCATGGCAAAAGAGATGGGTTTGGCATTAGCAAGTGTCTGCACAGCTAGTACTTCCCTGTGCGTGGTCCAGCTGCTTCCCCTTCTCTCCCTTCCAGTACAGTTGCTGACACACACTTTTGATAGTCATCTTGTGTACCTTTGCCAGCATTTGCAGATCCTATCTCATCACTACTGTTGATCTGGTTTGTAAATACTTTTGGGACAGAGACACAGGACCAGCCTGCGGCACCTCCTCCAAACCTGCTCTCTCTGTTCATGTTCCTCCCATTTACTTTGGTAGGTGTGAGACTTACAGGGCAGGTAAACAAATTTGCCATTGCTTGTTTCATTCTTTGTATGCATTTTCCCTCCTCTGCACCTAAATGCGTAGATCTGGGTTGGTCAGTGTTGTCCTTCTGTTCCAACAACTTGCCTTTGACTGTACAGCATCTGCTTTCCTTCTTACCACTTAACAAAAGCTTCCTCTTCTTTCATCTCACATATACCATTCTTAGTCCTGAAGCAGCTGATGAACTTGTCAGTTCTGGAAATGTTTGGCATCTGCTCCACTCAGCCATTTGCTGGTTCCTCCATGCTCTATCCCTGCCCAGGTTTTCTATATGGTTACAGCTATGATACAGCTTTTGAACTCTGCGAAGTGCAGTTGCTTTAGAGATTAAATCAACCCTATAGCAATTCCAAGGGACAGAGAAAGATTCCTTTCTGACTGCTTACCTTTCTGTAACGCAACAGTTAATTTTGTTTACCTGCAGCACCATCATGCCTCGATGCTGCGGTCATGGCCTCTGTTGTGCAGAGTGTGGTACAAGCACAGACCAGGAGCACAGCCGGCACTAGGGAGAGCTGACAGAGGCACATTCCTCCTCTGCTTAGGCTGCTGACCTTTAGCGCTGACCTGTCTAGAGACTTCTGATAGATCATTAAGGTTCCCTTTACATTGACAAATATAAAATATGGTACCTTATGTAAATGGCTTTTCTCCAGATTAAATAACTGTTCTTTTGTCAGATTTTCCCGTTGCATAACCCCCTACATTGCCCCCTGCATTGCATTCTCTTTTTATTTGACCAATATTATTCAAGTTCCAATTCAGTTTTACCATTGTGTAAATCAAGTGACCAAGGACAGATACTCTTTTCCACTGATTCATAGCTGGCACCACAATACCCTCCGACACATGTAAAATGCTCCTGTCTGTATGAGCCAAGATCTCACTAACCTTCCACATAGTGCTTGCAGATCAGAGTACAGAGAGAGGCGCTGAGTCTGTTGACACATGCAGTTACTCCCTCTACATTATTCTAGCTGCTGCAGTGGCATTTAAGCTGTTCTTAGTATCAATAGTATTTCTACTCTCATGTACAACCTCTTAGAGCTGGAACACTGCGATGCCTTCACAGCTATCTGCCTTTTCCTAAAGCTACTGAGAGGTTGGAGCCATGGATTCAGGGAGCATAGTTTCATCCAGAAAATGTACAAGCACATGGTGGTTGGAGTGGGGACACAGTTAGCCAGACTGCCCATGAAAATGTCTTCTCTTAGAAGACAAGATCTTTGTTAGAATCTGGTTTGATAAAGGCAGGATCTCCCCAGACACTGGAATTGCTCCAAATTTGAATGATCCATTTGAAAACTCTGCTCAGGATCTTTGGGTTCTGTGTGGTGAGGAGTGAAGTAGAGACTGGAGACACTACATGTAGCAATCCACATAGCCAATTATCCAAACCACGTTAACAGGAACATTTTCTGCTAGTGGCCTTGGTATATTCACAGTCATCTCAACTAGGATGGTGCAGTTAGTCAGTAACTTACTTCTGCCATGCACTGAGCAAGGACATTCAGCAGTAAGTCCCACAGCCTGGTAGCTCACAGACTGGTAGAAAAGGACCCTCCAGATGAGAACACTGGTGAGGAGTCTGTGCAGTACAGAGAGGATGGGTGAGCCAACAGCAGCTCTGAGGCCTCTGCTCTAGTTTCTTTTGCTAGCTGTGAACTGCAAAGAGTTTTGTTTCTTTCCAAGTGGGCGGACATCAGAGAGGCTTAGCCTGGAGGAAGAAGGGTGTCCCAGCTGTCGTGGGAGAAGGATGCTTTTCTCCCACCGGCAGAAGAGCTTTGCTCATTGCCCGTTCCCCTGGTAGGGAGTTGCAAAGCTCTGGCTCCTGCATGGAGGAGGCACCTGGCCAAGAGTGGCTGGTGGAACTTGTGCAGTTGGTGCCATGACTGTGGCCAGCCGGGGAGCTCTGTGTATGGGGTCCTTCTAGGGCCTAGGGCTGGTCCATCAGAAAGACTTGTCGTTCCCGTGGGACCCCTCTTATGCATCATCTTGCTGCTCACAACGGAGGAAGCAGAGGGGCTCATGGAGCAGTGGGTTTCTCCTGCAATCTGTACAAAACTGATGTCTGGAGGGTTTTGGTTTGTGTTGTCATTAGGGCTTACATGAAAAAAAGTGCAACTGTGACTAGGAGGTGAAAGTTAACAGCTTGTCTCAGCTATTATTATACATGTCAGAAGCAGTAATGATTAAAGGGACTGCACTGTGCGGTAAAGAGATGCCATCCTGGAACCAGATGACTGGGTGATACAATTAAGATAAAGAAATCACATATTGTTGGAAACAGGGAAGCAGAAGTGATGAAATGTGTGATTGGGAAGTGTGGGAACAAGATGAAATTAAAGAAAAATTACAATAAGGAGCAGAAAATGAGCAGGACTTGGAACAAGAGATGCCGTTGTTGAGAAGATAAGAAGAGCAGAAATAAATTGAGAGCAAACATTCTTGGAGTAGGAGAGGTGAAGACATACAAAAAAATCTTTCCAAACTCTATTAAAAATGAGTTGCTGTACTAAAATGAGAGCATACAATTTAAAAGAAATTGCAATATTATACCATTAGCTTCCATTGAATCTTGTCCTCAAGGAAGGACAGAGCAAAAACTCTTACAAGTTGAGCTATATTTGTATAGTACAAGTTGAGTGAGATTTTCTGCAGAGACACAAACCTGTGTAATTACTGCACCTTTCAGGAAAGATGTGCTTAATATTGCAAATGGGTATTCTAGTGACTTATCGTCCAATAAGGGCTCAGTGACAACCAGTAAAGGCAATTGCTCCTCAAATGTGTCCATTCCCAAATAAAAACATTCTGAGGAAGCGAGCAAAAGCTGGCAGCTCTGGGAAGGTGTTTAAGATCGAGAACACAGGGGTGACACGGTTAATGAAGACAGACAGTGAGGTGTGTCCATGTATGTATGTACACGCATGTGCATGCATGCATTTGTGAGTATACATGCTCACACAAGGGGAAGGAAAAGCCTTGGGCAAGGTGGAATGAGACATTTCCAAACTGTCCTGGAAAAGTAAATGCCTAGATGCTATGGTGGAGCAATGCTCAGGATGTGCGTCGGGAAGCATGAGCTGTGTGATATCTTGGCATAAGCAGGGGAAGACCTACCGTCTCTCTGCAGGCCAATCTACTATCACAGTTGCTGCTTTTGACTGCAACAAGTGATGTAACTACATAGTTATGTACCACCAGGAAAGGACTAAACTTAGGTGCCACAGGGTGTCCAAGAACAGATAATGAGATTGAAAACCTCAAAGGATGCAGTGCCACGTGCAGTGGCAGGCTGCCAGGAGGTGACGTGCTGATCCCCTTTGGTACAGTGCTTGTCTGGCACAGGTCCCTCTCTGGGGCTTCCTGCTGATGCTCAGAGACAGCAGCGGGAATGGCTCACTCCTGGCCACAGCTACAGCTTCCCGGAGCGGTGTCACTAATGCAGCCAGCGGGACACTCCAGTATGCAGGGGTCAGAGCTCCCACCAGCCTGGAGTCAGGGCTACAACAGGAGTGGCTACCAAACATCCTCAACACAATTTCCCCCAGCAAGATATGTGCACACATGTATGCAGAGGCTCGACAAGTTCCTGTACAAGTGGAGAAAAAAGTACAAGGCATAGTGGTTGCTATTTCTAAATACTGGGGAGGCTCCTGGACGTGCTGATGACAGAGCTGCATAAGCAGATCGGTAGCACTGAAATGTGTGAAAGGAACACTGTCCTTGCGTTGAGTACAAGATGTCTGTGTTGAGCTGCAATTCCAAAATCTGTCACTGCCAATGAGAGAATCAGCCGTCTTCAGAAGACAGAAGGGAGCTGCTCCTGGTAACAGCTCCTGATGGGAGACTAAGCACAGACAGGCACTCGCTTTCCAAGAGCGCCGTGCATCCCGGGGAAGGAGGCGCTGGCGGAGCACAGCCCTGAACACGCCAGCCCAGGGGAAGGTGCCCAGCTGGCACGGGGGGCTGTGGGGAGCCAGGGCCTGGGTGGGGGTGACCTGGGGACCGTGTGAACTCCGCCTGGCAGGTAGGGTCCTTTCATGCGTCCTTACTGCATTAATCTGCCTCGTGTTTGGTAGACGCTGCATGCCGTTTTGCTTCCATGAACAGTGGTTGGAAGTGCTGCAGATCTTTGCACCCCCAATATCCCTTGAAGTTATCCAAGGGCTGATAGCGTGCTGCCGGAGGTAGTGGTATGCGCTGGCTCTTTGCATTTCCTCTCCTTACAGATCACTGATTTAGAGCAACAAGAAAATATTTATACAGTTAAATCCTAAATCCTATTGAGGTGCTGGTTTTGTTGTGAGGAAACGAACGCTGCTGTCCTCCTTTCATGACACTTTTGGTAATTTCTCATTCCTTTTCATGATGTTATATGAATATGCACAGCCACAGTCCTGTGCAGGAAGAAATTTTTATCTAATCAGTCACATTAAAACTGCTGAACTTATTAAATCTCTCAGATAAACTACAGGTGGATTCATATTTATAGTTCTCAGAATCTTGAACCGCCATATACTGCTCTGTTTGCAAAGGAAATAAATGCCGTCATGGTGGAGGTGCCTGACGACGTGACACAAGGGGTCAGCTGCACAGAGCACCCCCTGCACCCCTCTGCTCTGGAGGCCCTGCACTAAGCACGCCAGGCACAGTTCCCCCAGCAGCTCTGTACAGGCCCTGTGCACAGTGGCTGAGCAACTGCTCCTTTCCCCTTAGGTGCTGCTCGCTGCGACAATCTGTTTGGAGAATGAAATTGAATCTTCTCCATCATGTTAAAAAGCAGGTTTAAAACAGCATTTTCAATATGCTAATAGGACCGCTGTGCCATCCGCTTCCCTCCTGACAGGCTGCACTTACTGTTCACGTCCTGTACTCTTGATCCACAGGCTGGTCCTGCTTCCCTCCTCTCAGCATGTTTAGCAATACCGTGGAGATGTATTTTCTTAAACCTTCAGGTTGCTGATTCGAAGATACATTTTTCACCTGTCACTTTCTCTTTGACCTCTGCAAAGAGCTATGGGATAGAAGTGAAATTCAAATCAGGCAACTGATTTGTCTGCTCGCCCTGCATTTTCTTTCTCTCCAAAATAAAAATGAGAAAGTACAATGGCACCTGCACAGATGAATTGACTCAGGGTGAAGATTTTAAACTTTATTCAATAACGTGTTGGTATCTAGCCAGGAAAATATTATTTTATCTCTTTAACAGATGTGCTCTGAGCTGCTTGGGGCTTCCAAGCGATAGATCTTCCCCGAGTCTTGCAGGCATTTGCCATTACAGTGCACAGAAGGACAGTGCTGGCATCTATTCTGGGCTGATGGGAGTTGTGGAGATGTAATGATGCCATTGACACCGGGAACTGGATGTACAGACCAGCTCGTCTCTGCAGTCTTTTGCCTCTGAACCTTTCGGTTTAAGTTCTAATCTGCAAGAATGTGTAAGGATGGAAGTATCCCAGGAAAGGTGGATTTATGGGGTGAAAGATGCAATCTTTCTCCCTTTAAATGATCACTTCCAGTTCCAGCAGTTCCTCCTAGTGAACAGATGTTTTGTGTAGTGCACAAACACTGTAGCTCTGCGTAACTCAGTTATTTCAAACCCATAAACAAGAATGGCCTCTTGCATATTAAGATCTAAAGCTAATGCTTGGCTGTGGTCATTTCTTTTGGTGTGACAGGCCAGAAGGAAGGCAGGACAGTCCTTGTGTGGTACAGGAATCCCATGTCGTTATCCTGTCAGTTTTGCCCTCACTGAAGTTTGCTGGACCAAGAGCTCTGCAGTTAATAACACAATCCAAACAACACTGGGCTTGCTTGATTCTTTTTTATTTTTTAATTAATTGTGGATTACCATGTTTTATGGCATTAATTTTGGGAATCCTCTTGTCTCCTAGGTGACTAAATGTAGATTATCTAGCACTCTGAAGCAGTTGTTAAGGACAAGAGAAGAGCCTGTTGAGCAGGGGAGAGTGAGAATTCAACGACCCTCCCCCAAGGATGCTGTGTTCAGGTTCTTGGGAAAGACACAGGGATGCTGAATGAGGAAAGGTAAATACCAGAACAAGGACTTCCACTTCTTTGGGGTGTTTGTGGGGACTCAGAGAGAGGAAGTCATGAGTGTGACACAAGAGCAGCAAAGTCAAGTGCACTTAAACCATGCTGTGGCTCCTTCTCATGACTTGGTCCCACCAGCATCTCTGGTTCAAATCATTAACATTAGTGAGCTGCTGCGAAGAGCCAGAGTACATTTTTTATTTTTTTGATAGTGCACCTGAATTACTAAGCTAAGTTCTGCAGATTGCAGGGCTGCAACCTTGGCCCAGACTGAGACCGGGCTGGGAACCACAGGTCTAATAAGGATCTCTGAGCTGTTCACATATGCAGGGAGTTCAGGAGTCCTACAGGAACTGCAACCCCTTTGAAATGCTAAGAAAGAAGAGGCTTTCCTCTCCGTGTGATTCTGCATGCAGATGGTCTCGAGCTGCATGTCTCAGTACATTAATCTCACTGCCGTCTGTACAAGGGCATCCTGGCACATGGGAGTCACAACTAACTCTCCCCACCTCCGTGTGCAGTGCTATGGCTAGAGGGGGTGAAGGCTCAGATTCCTGTGCCCCCAGTCTCCAGGGGTTTGGGGCATGGAAACACTACACAAACCTGCTCTGCCCACTTCCCTGCATGGGGTCTTGCCCCCACTGCACCCCTTTCCTTCTAGGAAAGATGAGGCAAAAAGAGCTCTCAGATACATTTTCTGTTACAGCACTGGAGCTGCTCCTCATCATCTGTGCATGCAGTGCCATCAGGTTTTCCTGGCTGAAACACTGCCCACCCTCATCTGCTCCAGCCCCAGGAGAGAGTTGCACCCTCTCCCTCCCTCTTCCAAAGCTCTAGCCTTCCTCCATCCCTCCTGGTGCAGAATGAAGGCTCTGGTGCTGCCTTTCCCTTGGTGGCGGTGCAAACCTGAGCACTGCGGTGGGGCTGGCAGGGGGTGCCCTGCTGCAGCAATGGGCAAAGCAGCAGGCTGGGTGTCCCTATGCATGTGGCATTGCTTCTGGCTGCCATTAGCCCCCTCAGACCCCACCGCACACTGACTAATACCAGCAGGTCACACTTACACATCACCTGTAGGTCATTTACAAATAGCGCAGGTTAAGAGCTGTTTGAGGCACTAGCAGATGGGAATGATTAAATCTGTTCTGAGCCACTTCTTCTACTAGGAACTGTTTTTATCAGGAGCTGCATGCTCAGCTTGGATGCTAGCCCAGCCTTGGACAGCTTGCCCACAGGTGTCCAGGGTGGGCAGGCAGGCATGTCATGCATCCTCCCAGTCTTTCTGCATGCAGTTGTTTCCTCTTTGGTCCTTCCTGTGCTTTCCTGCAGGTTCTGTGGCTGCTGCACACTGAAGTAAGTGTCTAGATTCCTTTTTCAGAATAATGGAATTTAATGGAATTGAATTCCTGCTGGGCTAATTTCTATGCAGTAAAAATAAGCACAGTCATGATGCATGTAGTATGTGTCCACTACCCTCTTTTGTGAGGGGAAGGATGGATTAGTGGCCCCAGAAATAGGGAGCACAGTGACAGTGCTCAGCTCATCTTTGTCTTTCAGCTCTGCAGAGGTGGTCCTGACTGATTACAATTGGCTAAAAGCTGCGGCAGGCCATGGTGGCAGGAAGCATCCCAAAGGTGTGTGGGCTGGTGTGTCCCGTGTGGCAGGCCCTGTTCCCAGCACTTTTCACCCAGCTGTGGCAGGCAGCAAGCCCACTGCAGTATTTCAGAGGGGTGCTAAACCACAGCATCCTTTGGATGGAAATGGGGGGGGGGGGGGGGGAAGTGGTAACCAGGAGGTTAATGGACATGATTATCTGACTATGGGTGCATGGAGCCCGGTCCCACATCTCAGTTCAGTTGTGATGTTTCCCACGGCACTTGGCTGCGTGGCAGCTAAATAAAGCTTCGTGTTCCTGCAAGGATAACGCTACTTTTGCTCTGCTCAGTGGTCTGCTTTGCACAAATGGAGATAGGGCAAAGATTAAAAAGAAGCACATTATAGGAAAATTGAGTTGTTAAATGTAGGAAATTGAGGTGGCTACCAAACAACGGTATAGGTGAAGGCAGAGCCTATATGCTTATAAACCTCACAACTCTAGCTGATTTCATGTAGGTGGGAGTCTGAGCACTCCCTGGGGCACAGTTAGAATCAGAAAAGGGGCCTAAACCAACAAGAGGAAATTCAATAAAGAAAAGTTCAAAATTCAAGACTGAGAAGAGAGAAATCAAAAGCATAAATATATATAGGGCATTATCTGGCAAGGCAGCAATTTTACAGAGAAGGATGTGGGTATGCTAATGCCATGCCATTGCCAAAAAGCAAAGCAAAGAACTACCATTTTAGGATGCATTAAAATGAGTGTTGCCTGTATGGGCCAAGGCAAAATTATTCCTCTGCATGTGATGTTAAGGAATAAAAATCTTTTGTTTTCAAAAATGATTAAAAATATATTCCTTTTAAGAAAAGTATAAGGAAATTGATGAAGCGCTAGAGATTTTATAAGGAAAGATTGGAAGAATTGAATCTCTTGAGTCTGAAATGAGACAACTAGAGCAGGGAATATGACAATCTTCCAATTCAGGAAAGGTTGTTACACAAAGGACAACAGTCAATCATCATCTGTGCCCACTGAGGATAGGTGAAAAGTGATCAGCTTAACTTGCTAATAATTTAGATCTAATATTAGGAAAAACTTTCCTAATATTCCCAGGATAATTAAGTACAGGAATGAGTTCTTTTGTTTTACCTGTTCTTTAAAACCTCTGATGATAGAGATTTGGTCCTCTCCCAAACAGCTATATGGGATATCTAAAATATGCTTAGCCTTAACTCACATTATGACAAGAGACTAGATGACCTCTTAAGGTCCTTTCCAGCCTTAAATTATTATGATATTGGAAAAACTGGGGTACTGGTTACTTGCAAATGAGATTACAGACAAGGACAAACAATAATCGATCTTTCTCTGAATCTGTAGTGGGAAAAACATGTTCCTTCTTAAGGACTTTGTTACAGCATCAGAAATGAGAAGAGAAAAGCTTAGGAGATCTGCAGAAGGTGTTAGCAAACCAAAGACTGACTTTGTTGTACAGTGCTGCAGGCCTAAGGGCAAAATGAAATTATAGCGGGATTTGTGGCAGAGCTAAGGAGACTCTCAGAAGATTCCTTTTTCGGAAGTGTCTGGGGAAGCCAGTAAGGATAGACGGGTTTGGTATTTGTGAGTTCAGGGACTGGGCCTATGTTAGCAAGTGGTTTTGCAGGATAGGAGTGGATCAGTAGGCTGAAGCAGTTGTTCCTGAGGCTCCTACATCTTCTGTGTGTGCAATTTGGAGCTTTTACTTTGGACTAGATTAAGTCTCGTCCTCTGGACCTAATCACTGTGCCTGTGATTTGAAACTGACCAGTCATTTATTCAGTCTGTTTTGCCCGATTATGGATTGAAAATGTCCGCTGTGCACCCTGCTGTGCACGAGTTTCTGCTTTAGTTTCCTTGTTTGCATGTACTAAAACTGCTCTGCAAATAAAACCAATGCATAGAAAATGGGAAGGATTGGGAAATTTGCTTCAAAAACATTCTGCTGCTTTGAACCAAAATGTTCAAGACAGCTGTTGACAGAGAGGCCTCTGCTTGGCCCAAAGCAGTAGGACTGGCAAGCCCAGTGAAAATGTATGAGATTTGCCATTAGAGTACAGAGATCAGCCAAGTGCTGTAAACAAAGTCATGGATGGAGGGCTCAGTTCTGGTGTCCCAGTACTTGGATGTAATGTGCTCCAGGATCACAAATGCCTGAAAGCTGGATGCTTGAGCTGTGGACATTTGAATGGTGCAATGAAGTTTGGGCATTCAGATTTATGCCTCAGGCAAATGACATAAGCGCAGCTCATATGAATGAACAGGCTTATGTTTTGTAAACAGGCATCTGAAGATATTGAAGCTTTTGCCTTGATTTTCCCCAATTCATTTGGAGTAGTTGTGTCCCTGTGCCCTGATATGTTAGGGCACATTGTCCATGTGCAATTTCTAAAAATTGGGTTTTGTCACAGGTTTTTCTATGTGACTGTGACCTTAGTGACAAACTTCCCAATCTCCCTCTCCAGCCCCAAAACTGGAAATATTTCAGTCTGCAGTGAGGCCATCTGAGTCTTCACAGAACTTAATTTCTACTGCACACTTGTCTTTGTGTTCCAGTATCGGTTGTTTGGGACTTAGGTGCTTCTGGGCTCTCTACCTATTTGCAGGGCAATGTGCCAGCTACAAATGCTTTGTACTCAGGTGGTGTCCCATGGTGGAGCCAAGCCTAGGCCAGGAAATGGGTTTGCTTCAATGACTGAGTGAGGCATGCTCACAAACCTGCAAGATTTCTGCCCGAGGAGCTAGCCTTGCAACAGCCTGGGGGAGAGAGAAATTCCTGATTATTTCAAAGACTTTGAGGCCTGTGAATCATGGGAGAGTAAGATGCACTAAAGTGGTCACCAAAAGTTAAATGAGTTATCTGAAGAGCTGTTGGCCAGAGCTATGCTTCCTCTTACTTTCGAATTCCTGTGGTTGAGTGGGTGTTAGCTTCCCCTTCAACGTGACTGTCGGGTGGCTGAAGCTAGCAGCAGGCTCCCTGCTGCCTGCCCTCAGAAGCAAGCATTGCCATCATTGCACTAGCAGGTCTGGCCAGAAATCCTCCTCAATGCGTGGCTCGCAGGATGTTGTGCTCCTCAGTCCGTCTGAAACTCTTGACTTCGGTTATTGGACCTCTTCGAGCTCTGTTCTTTGTTACCAGAATGTTCCTCAGCAGTTTATAATTAAGAAGTGTACTCTATATCCAGCTAGCTAAGGGCAGGTGTATTGCTGGCAGCTCTCCCATCCTGAGGAAAGAGGAGCTTCTTTGGTGATGAATTACACTTGCTTGTTAGCAGTCTGATTACTTTCATTGTTCCTTCAGAGCTCTTGAGCGATGCTATCTATTCCTGAAAGCCTCATGCAATAGCAGTTTGCAATTTGTTCCATCACCTTCTGCTGTTGTTACCTCTGTGTCCAGAAAATGCCCTCTGCTGTGTTGCTTCCAGGACGAGCCTTAGCGATGTGTGCAGAATGTAGGAATACTTTATCTTTGTATGTTCACTGCTACGCCGTGGTTCCCCTTTCTCTTTCAGTTTTGTTCCTAGGGGACATGTATACGTTAAATCCCTGCCCTAGAGTGAAAGACAGATTTAGGATTTGGGAATTGGTATTTGTGCTTGGTTGCCTTGCCTAGCATTGCACAGACTTCTTGAATTAAATGGAGGAGTTATCTGAAGGAAACTAATTAAGACAAAGGGTCTTTAGTCCCTCCACTGGACACAAGTGCAAACTCCTTTCCTCAGGCAATGTGTTCTGAGTTTCACAAAGGTTCCTGTCATGGTGCTCTGTTCTTTGACTGGACAGGGCTTTGCTATATTCATTCTCCTTCAGGGAGTTTGCTTCTGGACCCAGATGGGCAAAAAACCTCTTTTGTCTTGGAAATCTTACTTTCCCTAGCTATAATCAGTTGAGGTTGCCAAACTGTACCTCATTTCACAGAAGATTTGAATTCTCTACGTGGAGGCTGGGGAGCTAAGCATGATCCCTGCTTTGCAGGCCAGTTTTTGCTGGAGAAAATATGGGCTTATGCTGTGCAGCCCAGGGCTTGCCATGAGCCAGGAGATCTGGGAAGTGGTGGTGAAAGAGGTCCAAAGGGTGCTGCTGTTTCCAAGCACCAAAATGTGACCAAAAGGATGCAGAGGTGTGCTGGGCCTCTCTAGCCTTTGAGCAGAACGGATGCCCAAAACATGTCCTTGCAGCCAGGAGTGGATGAGCCTCAGGTTCCATTTGCAGGTCTGTAGCTGCCCTGCTCTGGAGCTTCTGCCTAGCAGAGCCTCAACTTCAGAGAGTCTTCAGAGACTCCAGTCTCCACCACCACACAACTGGAGCAACAACTTCAGTGTCGTTGCTTCAGTTGTGTGGTGTCAGATGAAAGTGTCAGATGAAAAAAAGCCTTTTTCAGAGCAAAGCACCAGAGCAGCTAGTATGAGATAAAGTTTCCACCGTGGGGGGATGCAACAGATCTTTGTGCTGGTGGCCCAGGAGGGAGCAGTAGGAGTTGCCACAGGATCTGCGTGAGAGCCCTGTTCTACAGTGGAAATTGCCCTGCTGCACCAGCCATAGTGGTGCCATGAAGAAGTCCAGAAACTGACACTGAGAAAGGAGATAGCAAGTATCTGTGCAGTAGCCTCAGTAGCCAAAGCTCATATGAAGGTTTCCTGGAGAAGTTTTTTGCTTCAGATGACATTAAAGCTCTTTATGCAATATCCTCATGCTTTTTGTAGGTACAGGTATAATTATTTCATTATGCTTTCCTGTGAAGTGTGAAAACTATCTTTACTAATCCTCTTAAATTAGTTAAATATAATATTCAGTGAGACAGGAGATAGAGAAATGTTAATTGAAACTGGAGAGGTGTTTATAGGGTGATACAGTGTGGCCAACTGTGACTAAAATTAATGTTCAGAGTTCTTGATAGTGATTCATATCCCAGAGTTTATTAAATATTTTCAAAAGCAATCAAAGCCACATTGAGTAGTCCACTACATTTGTGAATATCATCTTGCAGATATGTGGCCCTCACTAGGACTGGGTTGGCCAAAATCATTTTTAATTGGATCTGGTTTTCTGTGGGCTGCTGCAAAGATACCTTTGAGTGCCTTTCTTTATTAGCAGGCTCACAGGCCTGTTGCATCTCATATGCCTTCTTGGGTCAGACCAACTTGTTCATAAACAGTCCTTTCCATGACTGAGATTTCTGTGGACTTTTTACAGATGAGGGCAGAGCTCTCCCCCAGAAGCGATGAGTGTGACTTCGATGCTGCAGAGTCAACATGGACTCGTTTTCTCCTTGCCCATCTGCAAGGGGCTCAGCCTATCCTGCCATCAGTGGAAGCCCCTTTTTATGGTATACCACAGGGCAAGTCCTCCTCTTGGTGAGATTTTGGCAAGTGCCACAAAGTAGCAAAGGGCTGTGTGCACCCTGGGGTTTCCTCTCTTGTGCGAGGGCCAGATCCACTGCTGGCAGCACCTGAGTGTTGCCCAGCTTGGAAATAGCGGGTAGCAGGTAGGTGCCTCCATCCCCAGACCTACTCCACAGCTCGCCACTCCCAGGGCAGGCCAGGTCCTTCTCCCTCCTCCTCCTCTTCCACTTCCTCCTTGCAGCACCCGGCCCCTCACCATCTGCTGCCACCAGCAAGGCAGCACTGCACAGAAAGCACGTCCTTGTCTGGCACCTCAAAATGACAGAAAGCTGCTGCTGGCTGAGGGGAGGCCTGGCCCCGCTGCCTTGTTCAGCGTGCCCCTGGCACTGCCGCTCTGCTGCATGAGAGACTGCCGAACTTGGACAACCAATCCATAAAAATGCAGTCTCTGACCTGTTAGAAGCTGCTCATTAGTAATGAAGTCTTGAGCCTTCCCTTCCACCTTCCTGTGCATCTGTGACACAAGGACGGATTCGGGCACAGCTCCTGGCATCCCTCTGCATGGGGACCTGTGGGTCTTCATGGGGAGCAGGGACCCATTTGCCCCCTGGCAGGTCAGGATGCTCTGTGCATGGGCAGGGCACCTCACCCATGAAAATGTCTTGTTCTTTTAGGGTAATGAGTGACACTTTAATTGAAGTATTCCATATCTTTGCACTCAGGTCTTCGTTGGTTTCACATATCTGTCTGTGAATAGCAGAAATTAGGCAGTCCTCCTGCCATTTAGTCACCAGGCAGCACATGCTTGCCTAGAGGTATCACTTCTCTAATTCAGTGTTGTGACTGCTCAGAATTATACATCCTGCATGGAAAGGAAGAGGAAATGCAACCTAGCAGCTGATGAGTGACAACGATGCATCACACATGACACGCTCTGCATTTTTGCAAATGTTCTGCTTGCCTAAGGCACCAGAAAGCATTTTAAGCTATTGAATACAATAAGAGGCTGCAGTAATTTATTGATGTTCCTAGCTTGCCTTATTCCTTTCATCTGTCTTTATGCCTACTCTGTAAGGTGAACTAGCTAATAGGTGTGGTGTGTGTTTGTTGTTTTTTAATGAATTTAGGTGAGCTGTTCACCTTCCACTAGGAGGGCCGGAGCTCTTTTTGAGGATCCTGAAACTAGCGAAGGTCAAGAAGCAGCCTTCCTTTGCTTTGCCCTGCTGCGTGATGTGGTACAGATGCACATCTCTGAGAAAGGGACAGTGCTTTGGTGCAGATGGTTGGATCAGCCCTCCAGAGCCACTGCTGCAGTGATGCTGTGCTCTGCTAACTCCACCACACTTGCAGCTAGTGGAGCCAATATTGCGGCCCTGTGCCGGAAAAGCATGAATATGTCTGAGCATATTCTGCAATGCAAGATCCCCAGGGAAGGAAACATCTGAAAGGACTGCACATGCCACACAGCTTCATCACCTCTGCTCCTCTGTTGCTGGTGAGGGTCTCTTGCTGCAGACTCCAGTGCCATGTAAATAGACATCTTGCATAGAACTTGATGCACTCTCCCAGGAGAGGTCTGCATGCCAGGATAGAGGTTGATAGACATCTCTAACTGTGCAGAAAGCTGAAGATGCTACTTTAGAGGCCCCCCCCCTTTTTTTTTCTCCCCAAATTCCTGATGCAGCAGTGGAGTGAGAGATGCACACTGGGGCCAGCACAGTGCTGTGTGCAGGGCTGGCAAGCCTGTGGCCCCTTGGACCTCTCATGTGGAGAGGCAGTGCGTGCACTGGTGTCTCCACAAACCAGCTTACTGGAACGCTGAAGCTCCTGGCAGGCCTGCTCCTTGCATGCAACACTGCTGCTCTGCTGCGTGAGCAGGCGCACTTGCAGATGTTTGGTGGAGAGCTGGCTGTAGCTGCATGGTGTCAGGGGACAGATGTCTAATGTTGGCATAATATGGTCACTAGTGCAGCAGCCCTAGAGCCCAAGGCAGGGGAGAGGGATCAGATGCTCCTTTACTCCTTTGCAGCAGTGACTGCACCAGCCTGGTGGTTACAGTGCCCGAGGCCCTGCCTCTCCTCGTCCTCCTTGGGGCTTTCTGCCCCATCTGCTTATTCTGCAGAGTCCCCTTGGTAATGAGGCACCTTCATGCCCTGAACCAAGCAGGTGAGGGAATCTCATATCAGCGTTGTTATGCGTTGTGCTAAAAATCCCTCCCTGCTCTGGAAAGCCAGCTATTCTCGTGCTGCCTGCCTTCTGTGGAAGACGAACTTTTCTGAACTGACATATTGAAGATGTTTGGGTTCAATGTGTATTTTCCTCTTTAGCATAAGGCTTTGGAGCTTAGATCTCATTGTCTTTTCACTTAGGTGCCACACAGCCTTGCATTTCCTGCAAATGCTATTTCACACAGCTGCTGAAAACCAATTGAACTGATTCTGCATAATCCCATTGGCAGTTTGTTGAACTGATCAACACATCCCGTCACCATGGAGAGAGCCAGTTTCCATTGGAGGAGAATGTACTAAAGAAGAAATCAATTTCCTATATAGCACCACCACAGCTGACACTGAACAAACTCATGTTAGATCGATGCCCTTCTATGAACTTGTAACTGGCAGAAGCTGCCAGGGCATGAAAACTCATTGCTTTTTGTGCTATTTTTCCATCTTCAAAACAGAATGCTGTTATGCCACTTCCAAGGCTCAGGCTGTCTGGTCTTTTGTTATTGTTTCTGTTTTTTGCTTCTCTGATTTTGGACTGTCCTATTTGTGCAATGGCTAGTTCATTCATTTCAAAACAGTGGAATGAATTATCCTCACTGTCACTCCAGTAAATCAAGAGATCTGCAGTGGAGGGAGAGAGTACGAGCTTGGTATTCCAGGGAATACTGTCCTTCCAAATTTACAGCTGAGAATTAACTATTTACCTTCCTGGCAAATGCTGGTGCTCTGAACCTTTCGTAGATACACTGGACTGGCTTTTGCTATCATGAACCATTGAAGTTATCTTTTATTTGAATTATTTTTCTGCTGATTTTAGGATAGTAAACAGTGATAAAAGGAAGCATCAACAATTCCCAAATTCTAAAGCACTTGTCACTGACTAGAATATTTGAAAATTAGCTAATGTTAGTCCTCAGAAATCAGTGTTTCTTTCGAACATACGAGAACTAATGCAAGTTGCTGCCTCTTCCCAAAAGTGCCGGGAAGAACAGACCCATCTCCACTGCTGTCCTTCAGACAGAATAAATGGGGAGCCTCCTCCAAGTTTGTTTCAATCTATGAGTAATCTTGACACATTAAATGATTGATATACGGCTTTCACCCATCATACTGTGTCTTCTGAGCACTTTGCTTTAATGCACTAACGGTAGAGGAGCACAATTCCTTTGCTGCCGTGGGGTACTCTGCCACATTAAGCATGCTTGTGCATTTTCCTATGAAGCTAATAGTCTTGTTGCAAAAGGAGGCAGCCATGAATTTTTTTAGGCTATAAGAGGTTAAAAAAATCAAGGGCTTTTGCGCACAAAGAAAATTCTCACCAGATAGATTAATTTTCAAGCTTTCATGGCAGAACAAACAGCAACTTTGGATTTGCAACTTTGCTGCTTTTCTCTCAGAAAAAAACTTGTCATTCAATGGATTAAGAGTTGGATGAATTTGTTTTGTCTGGAAAGGTGTTTCAGTACAGGAATGAAGTGTCATTTCCCTATTGGAAGATAAATCGATAGAGCACCTCAGCAGTTATTTTGTCCATTGTGTTACTGTCCTCGCATTTCTGGACCCCATATATTAATTCTTCACCTACGTCTTTTCCTGAAGATATGTAGGGCTGTCTCCTCTCTCCCTGTGTGCAGCCCCTGGTCCTTTGCAGTCCCACAGCCCATCCTGCCACATGCAGGTGTTGGATGCACTGGTGTGATCTCTGCTGGCAGCTCAGCCCAGCTACTGCTTTTGCTGGGACACCCCCTGGGCGTGCTTAGAACAGGGAGGCTGGAGAGCCAGGCCAAAGGGCCTGTTTGGCAGCAGGAGGAACCCCTGCAAGAAGGCTGTTTGGAGTTGTACACAAGAAGGGAAGTTCTCCTGGTCCTTGGATCAGAGTGTACTAAGTGGATATTGCATTTAAAATGTGGAGAGACAAGCATGTTTGGTCATTTACAGCTGCCTGGTTAACCTGTATGCAGCAGGAATTCATGCTCACCTTTATAATTCTTAACTGTTACCACGTATAGCACTTTCTCTTTGTGGATTTCACATACATAACTTTGCTGATTAAAGCCTTAAGGCTTTGCTTTTGCTATGCAACAGACTATTGAAAATGTAACTTTGTGCAAGTTTGTGCAACTGGGGTCTGCTGATTATTCTGTGGCAGAGGAAGGGAGAGGTCTAAACAGCTTTCAGGAGAGGTCGGCCTCTGAATCTGAGCGTTGCCTTATGAATCAAGGTCAGCTGGCACAAACCGTGCAAATGTTCCAAGCCCCTGGAGCTTGGGAAGGAATTTAGGAAGCTTTAAAGTACTCTTGATCTTCAGAAGGACATCTGCAGCTAATGGTCTGTACTAGCACGCCAAGAGCTGCAAGGTTACTTTGCTTGTGTCTTGAGCCTTCTCAGTCCCAGTGGGTTTCCTGGGCCCTTTAATGCAAGTTCAAAGAAAAGTAAGTTGTAAAAAAAAATATAATAATAATAATAAAGGCACTCTCAGCCCAACAGCTGATAATCTAGTGCTGGTTAAGTCAGGCATAAAATGTCATAGTGGGATTTTAACTATGGTGCTTAAATGCATGATAAAGTACAGCACACAACATTATAAGGATTTCAGTGAAAACCTAAGTAAGAAGAGCGTCCAGACTTTTTGCTATCCAACTAAAATTGTCATTGTGTATTTGTATCCAAATAGACAAATACCTGTTTATTAGATATGTAAAGCATTGCAATGGTTTGCCAGATTGTTTTAGTTCCAACCTTAACCAGCTAAAAAACTTTACTGTGAATTCGAGATTGATCCAGATTTTCGGGAACGGCTTTTCCATCTCTCTCACTTCTCTCATTAGCTGATGGTCCCAGGATGTTCTTTGCTAATTAACAGCTGGGAAGTTCTGTAAGGCCTTCAGATGAAAACATCTATAGAAGCACAGCATAGTCACCTCAAAGCAAACTGCACGATATAAACCAAGACATAAAGGCTTTCCTCTGCGGCGTGTAGTTCAGATGTGGAGCTGTGATCGTTCGAGGTGGGGGTAAGAGTCTGCCTTCCTGAGTGCCTGCGATTGCTGCACAGACCAGACTTCTCCAGTCAGCAAAGACTTCGGCTTGTTGCTATTTGCTCTTCATGGTTCTCCTGTTTAAAAGGTGTAGTTGTCTGTTCAGGGTGCAGGAGAGAGATGAGGGGCTGATCTCACATCAGGAATAACAAGAAGCTTGCAATTTACTGAACACCTGTGTGCTGAGAAACATTCTTGTGAATTGATCAGCACACACTTTCAAAATTAAAGTCCTATTTTGAAGATGGAAGGAAATTAGAAGTTTTGCAAAGCAGTTTGCTCACAGCTTTGTGCACTCCGTCATTTCTGCACGGTCTGCCCCAGCTGCCCAGGTGAGCCTCGTGTTGGCCTTGCTGCATGTAACGTCTGGGAGCCGTTTTGGGCAGAAGTGTCATGGCTATCCCCAGGCAGCTCCCAACATTGGTATCTGGCTTGCAGCTGCTGGCTTGCAGCAGCTCCAGTCCAAAATCAGGAAAAGTAGCAAACTGGAGATGTCAGCAGTGAGGAACTGCCAGCTGTGTTGGAGATGCTGATTTCTGTGGAGGTTAGGAGCTGTTGGATTCCCTGTCTTCTGTTTTCATCTGTCCACATGAGCCTGGTCTGTGTGGCTTGCAGACTGAAACGTGGTACCTGCCTGCATCTGGCTGCTTTTGCAGAGGTTTTGCAGAGGGATCCCCTCAGGCTCAGGCGTGTCACGTGCTCTGGGACGCATCCGTGAGTGGAGCTGTGGGCTGTGTCCAAACACCTCTGGCAGCCACAGTGGGGGAGACAGCTTAGTATTCCTTCCCATTAAAAGGCCGTGTGGCTTTTCACAGCTGCTGTTTTGCAAACACCAGCTGGCTGTGAACTGCAGCCTGCTAAGGGCTATTTCCACAACTGGGGCACAGTGCATAGCTGGAGAGGGGTGGGGCCTCATGGAGCTCAGCTCCCACCAAAGCCATGGACTGTTTTGTGGTCTCCAGTGTTATGTTAGGCCTCAGCAGGTCTCTCTGCGAGGCTGGAGGAAGATCGTGTTGCATAGAGAGCTGAGTCAGGGCCGGAGCCACTGCTTTCCTGTCCTGCTGAGTGGCCCTGGTGAGGTGCTGCTGCAGGAGGGGCAGGACGTGCTGGGTGCTGGCAAGGGGAATGTGCTGCATCAGAGCTGACCGTGAAACCCCCCAACTCCAAAGCATTATTTTATTAACTAACAAGTGTATTAAAAATGCACAGGGTCACTGGACTGAGTATCAAGGTCCATGACAGAAAGACAAATTGGACAACTAATAGGTTATGTGAGTGGCAAGTTTTGGTGACAAGCTGACAGTGTGACACAGCAGTCACAGCAAATGGATTACTCCGCGATTCCTGAAAGGTCATATTGTCAGTGTCTCCGTCGGTGGGGAGGACTGCTGTTCGTTGCTGCCAAATGCAAAATGACAGGGGGCTTTGGTGCCTCGGATGTTAATGATGGACTCTCGTGCACGCTCTGAATGTTCTCGTGGGTAATGAAGTTTTTGGTGACATTTCCAAAATGCTGCTCCTCTGAGGGGGCTGTTGCCGGCACCACTCTCCTGGGCACTGGCAGGCCCGCGTGGTGGGCAGAGGAGCCTCCACCGAGCCACATGTGTTCTCCACTGTTGACTGGAGAGTGGAGCGGGCTCCTTGGGGCAGAGCTTCCGCCAGCGATGGCAAGAGCCATGCCCTCACGCATGGCATTCAGCTGCTGCTCTCTGCCTGCTGTGCTGGGAGCTTCAGCTTTTCCTTCCCATCGCAGCATTGTCCGTGAGCAGCGGGTGGGACCCTGAGGAGCTGTGCTGGCTGCCATTAGGAGAGAGGCAGCAGGTTTCCATGCCAAGGTGGGCTTGTTTCTGCCAGGAGCCCCTTGTAGGAGGTGCTGAGCAGAGTGCAGAGAGGCTTTCTTCTACCTTATAGAGCTCATGTGCACTGTGTACCCCAATCCTCACCCTGGAGAACATGCTCAGCTCTCTTACACGCACCACGTCCAGGCAGCTGGGTTTGGCTATGGGCCTGCGTGGTGGAGGGAGTAGATGACTGGCATGGAGCAGGAGTGGAGAGGGCTTTGTGCTGAGTTTGTTGGCAAAGCAGAGGGAGCAAGAGGAGACTGGCTGGCTGGAAACAAGGATGGTGTGAGGGATAAGGTGCTGGAGGCCAGGATTAGAAGCATGGCCTTGATCCAGTTGGAAGGGACACATGCAATGCCTGGCACTGCTTGGCTGATTTTGACTGGGAATCATAAGTGAGGCAGCAACAATCAAGCCACCTTTTGGAAACAGGGCATCTGGGAAGTGAATAATTTCCAGTAGGAGGCAAGTGGTTACAGAAATAGTGGCTTTTCCAGGCGCTGCTGCAGAACCTCCCCAGCACCTCCAGCTGATCTGGGGCCCTGTGGGGACATACAGCACCAGAGCAAGCCCGAGTCCTTTAGCCCACAGCCAGCAAGACCCATAATTAGCCTGTGTATGTTTTGCATCCTCAAAATTAAGAAAAATTTGTTTTAATATCTCTAGGTGTATGCTCATTCCCATCCCATTTGTCTTGGCCCGTTCAACTCCTCACAAGCAAATTGATAAACTGATTTTCTCCCAGGAAGTATGAGCGTCACGGTACACAGCCTGAATGCTTTGCACGACTTAGGCCAGACTTATTTGCCTAGATGCCTTGGTTTTCATGGTTCAAGGGAGAAAAAGTCAGTTCAGGCCTCACAGCAGAGATCTACCTAGAGTTTTGTGCCAGTGGCAATGGCAGAGCTGGCTCCTTAGCTGATCCACTCTCTTCGCTGAGTGACAGCGAGGTATGCATGGCCTCTCTTTGACTTGTCACTGCTCTAAAGTTGTGGCAATTTTCCTACAGAGAACAGTCAGCAGAGGTTAGAAAGCCAAGTCCTCTCAAAGTCAGAAAAAAACAATTTTGAAGACATTTCTGTTTTCCCAGGTGGTGCAGGGACCTGGCTTTCCTAACATTTGAATGGTGTGAATGAGAACCATCTTCTAGCCATGTCCAAATGAAAGTGGTGCATGAGTAGCGTGTGAGAGCTGGATCTAGCACAGAGAATAATCAATCTAGGCATCAGAGTTCAGAGAACTCTCTAGACTCTTAATTTTTTTTGTCAAATGGTCACTGGAGGGTTAATGTAATTTTGGTTTTAATTACATTGCTGGAGGGCGCACTTACCCAAGGGAAAAGACATAATTACCAAGACATTTTATTAAGATATTATTTAATTTTATTGATGTGTCACAAGCAAAGGCACGGGAGTGTTCAAATCAATATATACTTGCATCAGTGTTTAATCTACTTTCAGCATTTTTGCCTGAACTATTTATGCAGTTGCTATTTGATAAATTAACTTACTGGGAATATGTGGAAAATTAGTGAATTTCCAGCAAAATCACACCATATGTATTTGTTTCAGGAGGAAATCAGAATATGAACAATCTTTCATCTTCTTTGGACAATACATTCAGACCCATCTTTTTTCTTTCCTGTTCGCCAAAGCTAAGTCCGTTTTTCCTTCGTTACCATTTTCAGCGGGTGTTCAGACCGTCCAGGGCCGGGGCCCCTGCGTGGAAGGCGGCCAGGCCCAGGCAGCACGGTGCAGCTGCCGGCGAGCTCCACCACGAGGTGCGTGCTGTGCCGCCCGGGACCCCCGCTGCGTTTGCCTGCGGCTCGCCATGGGGAACTGCCCGGCACGTCCCCATGCTGCTGAGTGGGGACTCCGTGTCAGCTGCACTGTGCAGCTTCTGGCCCTGTCTCAGGCACCAGAAATATTCTACATTAGCAAGTTTCTCAGTATTTTTAATTTTGAGGAACACCTGGGACTGCACTGTGCCAGTAGCAGAGGAGTTTATGGAGTGCATCTATACAACCCCATTTGCCATTCTTGTTCCTGTTAATGAAGTCTGCTTAAGCCTTATAGACAAAAATCCATCAACTCGGGGAGGTATTACCCAGGACACGGCCTGTGAGTACCCCATAATATTCTTTCCAGAAAGAGGATGACCAGAACACAAAGCCATGCAAGCTGGCAGTGGTAGAAAAATGGGACAGGGTCAGAAGAGCTTCTGGAGAGCTTGTGGAGCATTGTCCAACACTGAATCCTATCTGCTGTGCTCTTGAAGCTGAGGCTTATGCAGCAGAAGGTTACTTTCTAATACAGACAAATTTAAGTTCATGATGGATTACAGAGCAGTGAAATAAGAGCCTATTTCAACTGGTGTTTGCAGCTGGGAGAAGAGTAAAAATAGCCTTCGTGGATGGAGATACATATCCAGAAAGAAAAAGATGTTTTTATGCCCATGTGTTTCTTTTGATTTTTTTTTTTTCAGGTTTTCTTTTTGTGCTGCTTGGGAAGTCTGTCTTCCCTTCCCCAGTCCTATGGACGGCCAGTCCAAAGAAGGAATTTGACGTATGGTGGGTCTGTCTACGCTTCCTCTCCTTGCAACAGCACTTGCCTTTCCATCCCCAGCATTCTGGGTCTTCACCAGCGTTTTCCTAGGGCTATGCTGCTCCTGTGCATGGTACTTTTCACACTTATACCCTCTACTTGTTGCCATTTACATCCAGTTGGATTTCTCATCATTAGCTTTGGGTGACAAATCTCAGATGTAATCTCTGATCCAGCTGGCTGCCAGATTACCCTGACTCCAAATGATTTGTCACAAGTAGAAGGATTGATGCTGGGAAAGTGGTTTTTGAGGTGCCTTTTATCTTCCCACATGCACTCTGCTGCAGCACAGTTCCTCCATTGTCTTCATCCATCAGCTGCCCCAAGTATGTATATTATCTCCTGGTTCAGCTGCTCCTGCTTCCTGCATGACAGTCTCACTCTCTGCTGCTTTCCTAAACATGCAGATGACACTTACAGTGACAGACCCTGTTTCAGGTTCCCTATGCATGGGTGGACACATCAGGGGCTGATACATTAACGCTTCTCAAATGCTGCCTCATGCAGTCAGTTTTGCAGGAATTCTGGCTTTGGCTCTTCACATCCTTCCTTGCTGAATTGAGCCATCTTTTTTCCCAGGTGCTAGCTGCTGTCTGCACCAGCGTTAATCTGTTCCTCTTATTCATAAGTGCATTCATCACATGGAAGTGACCGTTACAGAAAATATTGATCAAACTCTGACTGTTCCCTGGCTGGACTGAACCTGAGTGTTATAGCCTGCGCTGGCTGTGACTCGCATCCCGGAGCATGGTAGCGAGGGTGGCCTGCGCCTGTTCAGAGGAAACGGCTCCTAGTATCGAGCGTGGAGGGTCTGGGATGTTTATAATTCACTAACAGACTCCACTACATTCAGGGCCAGGCACCCCCGAGGGCATTCGGATCTGTGTTCTGGCCAGCAAGAACACTCTGGCATATTCTACTTTAGACCTGAAACTTGGTCTTGGAGCTCCCAGCACAGCCACAGTCTGTGCACTGGAACACACTTGTCTCTGTATTAAAGAAAAATACAATAATAACAACTCCTTGTGGCAGCTGCAGAAATATATGCTGTTTTGACAGCACCTTATTTCAGCGCAGAGCTCTGAAAGGCTTGTGTGAAGATGACTTGCAGGCAGCTTCACGGTGGGAATGCTGAGGCACAATGAAAACATGTGAGTCACCCATTTAAATCACAGCATTTTCTAGTGCCAGGACCTGTCTCTGCTCCTGGCCCTCTGTTACTGCCTGTGGCCTCGGTAGGGTGTTTTTCAGGCATTTATCTACCAAGGAAATGATGGCTGGAGACTCCTGGCCCTTTCACACCCTCAGCAACGTGCAAGAGGTCCCAGCTGCTCTCTTGCTGCAGAACATCTGTGCAGTCAGCTGCATCCTGGCTGGGACAGTGCTTGGCTCCAGGTCCCTATCACATCCGGAGGAGTCCTGGGTGCTGGGACAAGGGCCGTGGTGTGTGCAGCAACAATCGTGTTTTTCTTCCCCAGCCTCTCAGTGCTATGTCCTTCTTTCTGCTTTCATTTTTGCTGTGGGGAGAGGCAGACTGCCCAGGCAGTGCGTGCAGGTGCCAAAGCACATGGGAGCTTTCGGGGCCATCACTGACACGAGGTGTCCGGCTGCACTCACTGCCGTCGCTGCTGGACCCTGGAGGTGTTAGCCAGGGGCAGGTACAGTGGCTGTGAGCACTAAGAGCCTGCTCTTTTTCTGCACAGAGTGGCATACTGTCCAGTACAAATTCACAAGAAGACCTGTACTCTGCTAGTACATTAAAATTTAATTAAGCAGTAAACGCTTCTCGGTTCCAAGCCCTGAGGCTGAGGAAAGCCAGAATGTCTTTTGGTTTCTTAATGGGACAACTGTCCCCTCCAATAGGTTGTAAATGTTTTTAGTGACATTGGGCAAAAACCTGCCATTTGTTTTACGGTGGTGTAATTACTGACATGCCCAATTCTCGTCTGCATTGCCTCTTAATGCACCAGGCACAAGAAGAGCTTTTTCTGGGACCAGCTGGGTGAGAAGTTAAGGAAAGGCTGCCAAACGTAACCCTTCTCCGCAGGTCTTGGGAGCCCCAAGCAGTGCTAGTAGGTGGGCCTTCACCTGAGTGCCTGTTCTGGGGGCAGTGAAGGAGATGCTGATGCTCAGAGCTGGACCTCGGGCAGCAGCCCCTGCTCCCGGCTGCAGCTCCCATCCTGCACCCTCCTCCCATCTTGTACAGGAGCCTGGGCTGCACATCTGCTTTTACACTGACAATTATTTACTTGCTCTTCACACCGTGGCGGGAACTTGCAGCTTCAATGGGCATGGATTTTTCTATCTTGGCCACTGTATACCCACTCTAAAATTAAATACAGTCCCTTTCCCAGAAAGCTCAAAGCCTAAAACAAATCATAATGCAAAACACGAGGCTCCTGTGATGTGGAGAGCACGGTTCTGCCAGAGAGTCACAGCTGAGATTTCCCTCCTGCTGTAGCTCAGACATAAAGCATCTACTTCCCATTCTCCCTTGTGAGAGCTAAGCTCTGCTATTGAATCTTCTTACCTGAAGAGATGTTTGTAAATTCTGGGTATTGACTCTGAAAATGCAGTTCCTCTTTGCAATTTAAATTTAAAGAGATTCTTAAGCACTGAGAAAGCTCCCAGTTATTTAAAACCCTTTCAGGCTGAAGTATCTTCATGGGGCATTTTTTGTGTTCTTGGTGTCCCTTTGGGTGAAGGCAGGGGAGGATTGTGCAAAACCCTTCCATGGGAACCTAGGGGATGTATACTGCAAGCAACTTATTAAAACACATTTCCAATACCAAAGAGCTAGTCTTAATTACTCCATGGCAACCTGCTGCTTCACGCATCATTTCTTCCAGCCGGCATGCCTCACTCCTGGGACAGCTTTTACCCAGTTCAGTACTTGTTCTCCTCCCTCCTTTTGTGGCAATGTATCATTTATGTCTTGGTTTAAAACACATCAAAACTTCAAAAATAAACATACAGTAAAAGGCTAATTACATGCAAGAGGGGGCAGGCTGTTGCAGCATGCTGTACTTGCACTGCTGCTGTGTTTGTGCTGGGCCTCACCTGCTGCTGCTTTGGGTCATTTGCCTGCAAATTCAGACAGGCTGGCCCCAAAGAGCCGAGCAGTGCCATGTTCCCCCGGGGCTGGCTGGGGAATGGTTGTGCAGGGCTGGGAAAGCTGGGGTGCAGATTCTCCTGGGGCAGAATGCATTCCCCATACCCTGGCAGGCGGCGAGGGAGATGCTGTCACTTCCCAGAGCTTTGTGCTGAGCTTTTGGGAACTGGGCTCCCCCACTGGTGGGACCCTTGGGCCCCTGCCCTTACCCATGGGTTTGGGGATAGCTGTGTTCTGACCCAAATCATGCTGCTTCACTGAGCACTCAGATGAGTGATAAAACTTCCTCTTTTCTTCAAATTTCATGCTATCTGAGCTGAAAGGAAATAGGGTGGGAGTGGTGGCACTGTCCGGGGTGATGTACCCTGAGGGACCGGCCTGGGTGAGGAAGCAGAGCAGCAGACAGGGAGCATGAGCATTTAATAAATGTAATTGGAGAGTGTGGCAGACTTGCTGAAGTATGGCAGGTTGGCAGCTAGAAAAATGGCATTAGTTTCTTTCTTTGCAATGCAGGCAATTTTTTGACCCCAGTGTATCCGGCTCCTGCTGGGAGGTCTGGCAGCAAGGGGAGTGCAGAGGCAGGGGCTGTTGCTGGTACAGGTGGGACCTGTTCAGAGTGACCAAGCTCCCTAGACAGCAGCCGTGTGCATGGGCCTGCCTTCAGCTTTGTGCATGGGACTTTGGAGGAGCACCCAGAAAGGCTGTGCTCGCCTTGCCTTGTGCTGAGCACCGCAGGCTGCGCCGCTTGCTGCCAAGATCTCTCCTTGCATCTCTTCCTGAGACTTCAGAAACGCCCTCCCCCAGCCTTTACTGTCACTATTTGAGACACTTGTCACTTTAAGAAATGTCTTCATTATTTTAAAATGAGGTTTTTGAAAGGAGCTGTTGTTATTTATAGATTTCTATCTGCTATCAAAGCACTTATCACTGTCATATCGCACAGCCTCCTAGCAAATGCCATACTGATGGCCACTTTGGAAATGCAGCTAGACAGGGAGGGCAGTTGCCGCACGCCTCTCGCCGCTGGGCTGCAGCTCTGCCGGGCGGGTTGTTGCACACCTGCAACATCAGAGTTGTGTCCTAGGAGAAGGGCATCTGGCCAGTATGGAGGCCAATGCATTTTGGGGTGAATTCCCTACTTGGCAATGATTGTCACCCAGTTGCGATTAGAGGGGAGTTTCCTGGGGAGCATGGATCTGATCTGGTGCTGGAGGGTGCAGAGCAGTGCAATGCAGAGCGACGCATGCAGTGCGGAGCCATGGGTGCAGCATGGCGCAATGCAGTGAAGAGCAGTGCAGAGTGGTGGGTGCAGCGTGGTGCAGTGTGGAGTGGTGCGTGCAGTGCAGAGTGGTGGGTGCAGCGTGGTGCAATGCAGAGCAGTGCGCGCAGTGCAGAACGGTGGGCATAGCGTGATGCAGCGCAGAGCAGTGCAGTGCGCAGTGGTGTGCGCAGTGTGGAGCGGTGGATGTGGTGCAGTGCAGAGCGGTGAGTGCAGTGTGGAGTGGTGGGTGCTGCGTGGTGCAGTGCAGGGTGGAGCGGTGCCAGCGGGCGGCTGTGGGGACCTGCACTGCAGAGCGGTGCCGGTGCGCTGCACCAGTGGGGCCTGCGTGGCTGCGTCCGTGCCTGGCGCCCCATGGCTGCACCTCGGGGCTGCTGGGGCGGATGCAGCAGCAGCACCGTGGGCACCAGGCTGGATCTGGGCTGGGTACGGGGTGCTGGTGCTGCAGCAGCTGTTTCCCATCCAGGGACAATCAATTCTCCTCGTGAAACAGCCTGTTAGTCACTTGCGGCTCTGCCTGGTTCTATGAAATTAAGTGCCGTGAGAGCAGTGTGGAGGGGTTTTGCTCCTGCGGTGTCTCCGGCTCGTGCAGAGCAGGATTCCTGCCTGTAGCTCATGGCAAAGGCTCCCCAGGGAATCGTCGTCTGAGCATCTCAGCCCCGTGCGGGGTGTTAATACATAATAAGGAGCAATAAGCATCCGTGGGCCATTATTTTCCATTTGCATGGTCAGCAGAGGCAGACAGCAGTTTGGAGTAGGGGTTGATAGGCCTGTATTGATTTTCTTTATAGATTAGAGTGATTCAAGCAGTTATAAGGTTAATTTCAGATGATTAACTCCACCATATTGTAATATTTGATTTAGATTGGCTTTCAAACACTTTCCACTTATTGATTTTCAATATCTTACTTTTAGTACTGTAGCCAAATGCCATTTAAATAAAAGGTTGACTGAGTAGAAAGTATTCACAACAGACGAGAAAATTCTTCTACATGCCAACCTGGACATGCCCCAGCGAAGCGCGGGATGCGCTCGCAGGTGGAAAGAGGAGCGAAGCACGGAGGTGCTGGCTCACGTCCCTGCCACTGCGATAAGCCGGCCGTTGGGTGAGTGCGTCCCGGGAAGGGGTGCTGGCGGCCGGCGAGTCCCCTCCACGCGGAGCGCTCTGCCCTGGTGCTGCTGCGTGGACGCTCCTCGCCGGCACGAGGATCCGCTGCCGCTGCCCTGGGAGCTGCGTGACCACGGCCACCGGCAGGGGTGGTACCACTTCATCCCCAACACTAAACCTCCTTCCTGGTGAAAATCAGACCGTGGAGCTGTTGGATCCAAGGAGACGTTTCGTCTGCTAATTTCCCCTCCTGGCCTCGGGGAACCTCCCTGTCCTGGGGCAGGTGCTGGAGTCCTGCGGCTAAGCTGAATGACAAGCTTTGGTTTGTGTCATCTGGAAGCGGCCAGGGATTTGGAGACTGTAGGAAAATTACACTCACGTGCTTTTGTAGGGATCTTCCTCCTAAAAAATGTAAATGAGATGTTAGCATCATTTCTCATGAAAGGATCTTCACTTCCTCACCAACACTCCCAGCCAGAGAAGTGTGTGTGGAGAGCATGGTTAATGTTTCTGATGCAGGTGAGAGATGTCCGCAAGGACAAGCAAGGACCCAGGGCTCCAGGAGCTTGTCGTGGGCCTTGCTCCTGGCACCTGCATCCAGCAAAGATTGCTGCGATTTCGGGGCTTTGTGCACGGTCCTGCATGGCTGCTGCTCGCTGCTTTTGCCCCGGTGAACCCCCTTGTCCTCTGCTCTTAGGAGTCTCCCAGCCATCCTGGCTAAGCAAAGTGGCTTTTTGACAGGAAGCCTCCTCCTGGTGTGCTGGTGGGTTGAAGCCTCCCGAGCCCCTGGGTCGTGTCCTCCTCGCAAAGCTGAGCTCTCGCACTGACCTGCCACTGCGGGGAAAGGGAGTGCTGAGGCTCGGCTCCGCGCGGCCTCGGAGGTGCTCCTCGTCCCTCCGCCGCGTAAGGGAAAGCTCTGCAGTTCTTCGCTGCTGAGTGCAATTTGATGCCCTTTATATCCCTTGAGACCAGATTATAAAAATAATAGAATACTGACATTTAAGCTATTGGAGGCAAGCATTAGTGTTTTGGTATTAGACTGTTCTGAGCTAAAATGCACAAAGGAAAGAAATCACCAGAAATATGCTCCTTCTTGCCTGTTTTGCATTTCAGTATGGGTAATATGTGCACGTCTCGGAGCAGATTATATTAATGTTCCTGAACACTGATGAGTCCAAATCACTAAATGCTGTACGCAGCAGCTCAGCAGGTGTGGGACTAACAGAGACACTGGCAAGTCAGCAGAGAGGCAAGGAGCTGTTTGCTGTCTTCCTGGACCTGTCTTCTCCTCTCTCTCATACTTTTATTTTCAGGGTCTGTTTTCTTCTTCATGTTTTGGTGATGTACTGAATACAGATGAGATACAAACACACACTCGTTTTTGTTTGTCTTCCAAAAAAAGCCTCTGATCAGGCTTGCCCGGTGTTCTCTGAAAATCCTGCTGGAATACCAACCCAGGTAGCCGTAGTCTCCTAGCTTGGTGCAATCTCTGGTGCACTCATGGAGCATTAATGCCGTGTGCAGGGGAATGTGACTGCAAGGAGTACAGCGTGTCGACCAGATTTGCAGGTGCGGCAGACGAAGCCGTGTCCACGCAGCATCGCACCTCGCCAGGGAGATGGGAGCTGTTCGCGCTTGCTAGATTGGGGCCTCCCTTGTCCTGCTTCTCGGGCTGTCAGCCTTCGCACCAGGGGTCTTTTTGAATATATCTGGTTTGAATTTGAGTCTGACAATTTATGATCTGACCACTTTTTTCTTTGCTTGGATGTCCTGAAGTGAAGTGATATTTCTTTCCATAAATTCCAATGATTTTCATGTATTCAAGGAACTCTCTCTGCAGAGTGCCTGGCTGGCCACTGTGATACAGACAGAGCTGATCAAATACTTATTTGTCAGATGCATTGTCTGATTAATTTTGTCATTTCAAATAATTTATTCATAAGTCATCTACAATAACAAATATTTATAATGCCTTCTAACCAGCAATTACTTGCTGTTCCTGGTTATAAACCATTATATGTCTGTGGCAGCTGGGGCTGAGTGTCTAATCTTCGGAACAATCTTTCAAGAATAGGAGGAAGCATTCTGCAATTTCCTCAAAGGTCTGCAGAACATTAGTATTATCTTGAGCTCTTCTCAAGAATTCTTTCGATATGTACTTTTTGACAAAAGGAGACTTCACAGAACCCACAAAGGTCAAAGCTATTAAAAAATCTTTTCAGTGAGCAGTGCTGCAGATCTCCAAACACTTGTAGCTCTCCGCAGAAAGAAGTTTAAATGTGCATTTTTCACCTCTAGTTGTTCCAGTCCCATCCAGCACCCATCAGAGGAAGCTGGTGTGGAGAAGAGTTCTCAGGAGCACTGGAGCCTGTTGGACCCGTCCTGAGGAGCTGACTCCTACATCACGCCTGTGGTGGTGGATGGCTGGCGCATGGCTGGCTCTACGCTCGCTGGGAATGTGCCACCTTGGCCAACGACAGCTGGATAGCAAGGTCCAAGGTCCCGGGCTGGACAGGGAATGGTGGTGCCGGTGAGGGATGTGCAGACCTTCACCTCAGGTGCTCAGCTGCTCACTCAGTTTTCTGGGAATTTAGCTCTCTTTATAAATCCTGTGGCCCAAACAGCTGGTGCTGAACCCAGGGAGATAAACACACTTGTTCAAGTAACACACATCTCTGGGAAAGTATGGGGCACACTGGATGACAGATGTTTTACAAGAGAATGTTTTCTTAATATTTGCTGGGTGTCTGTTAAATCTGTATCAGTGGGGAAAATCATTGCAGCTTGCAATGGCTGCTCTATATGACAAAATTGTGTTGCTTGCTGTCTTCGCCTGCTTTCACCTCACTTTGTGAGGCTCCTCAGAAGCTCCCTTCAGGCACTTCTGGACTTGAATAATGTAAATACTCGTGTCCTCAGTGTGTTTGCTGAATTCTCATCCTACCTGCTGTCTCGCTTGTAGGCACGTATGTTAAATGAGAGCAGTTCCCATACAAGCCTGGATGGCACCCTACTAATAGCTTTTGTCCTGACGAATATTTATGATTTATTTCTATTCTCTGTTGTTGCATCCTGGTTATCGATTGGGGGTGGATCTGCAGGGATGCCTTGCAACTTCACTGCCTGCGACCAGTAATGTCACCCTCATGCCTACAGTGCTGCTGGGAGACGATGCAAGAGTGACATTGCCTGCAGCCTCTCTGTCTGAGCCAATTAAACAGAGAAATTAAACAATGTCTGAGTCAATTAAAAAGAGAAATTAAACAATGTGACTAAACAGGAGACAGTGAAGATGAAGCGTAGTGCTAACTACGTCTTAAAGAAGGACGGCAAGTACATCCAGAGCAGGTGATGCAGAGCTGCTGTGCCTCCTCAGACGTGGGCCCTTGTCTCGTTGGAGAAGGGGAATCATCTCGTGGCAGCTGATGGCTGCTTGCTCAGGCCTGCTGCACGGTGGACTTGGCCTCCTCGGTCCTGCCCCTCTGCCTGGCTGCTTCCCTGCAGGCTCCGTCTGTGGAGCGGCGGTGGCAGCGGTCTCCAGCGTGGCAGCCAGATGCGCCACGCAGGGGGAGCGTCCCTGGCACTGGCAGCGGTGCACAGTTGCAGCCTGCAGCCCTGCTTGTGGCAGCAGTGACACCACCCCACTCCATGGCCCAGAGTTGCTGCTTGTGGTCACGGACAGGGCATCCAGGGTGATGAAGGTGTCCTAGGAGTGCTGGGAATCCCTCGATGATGCCTCCCATGAGCTCGTACCTGCTGTTAGGCTGCAGCATCTTTCCATGAAATTTACCAGTCCAAGACTGAAATCTTAAAAAATGAAGTAATGTCGAATCCACAGCATCCTGGACGGCTTCCCTGGTCTGGAAGCAGGCGTGTGCTGCACGGACGGCACTCCAGCCACCCATGCAGCCGGCACCACATCCATGCACACAGGGACAAGGCAGCAGCGCCCGCCACATCACCGTGCCTGGACCCCACCGGCACCCAGCCCTGGATGAGGCTGCCGGGCCGGATAGCTGGGCACCCAGCAGCCGGCACCTCCCAGACCTGCTTCAGGAGGCCTCTGGTTGTGCAAAGCCGAGCAGGCAGAGCGAGAGCCCTCTGGCTCATTTCAGCATAGTGAGCACTGGAAGGCGCTTGGCCTCCTTGGAAAGGAAAAATCAAGGGTTAGACCATCATGACTTCTCCTTCTGTCCATGCTGTAAGCAATGAGGATTTCCTGTTTTTCTTTTCTTTTTTTTCCTACAGTCTATTGAGTGACTTTCCACTTCCAGAGCTGTTAGGAGAAGCAGCTCATCCAGACTACTTCTTTGCTGTATCTAATTGGCACTTTCAACTGTAAATAAAGTGATCTACTAATCTTTTAGATTAGTAGTTAGAACTACTATGATTCATTTTAGAACTGAACTCTGTTCAGTTCTTTGATCTAGCTGTTGTTCTCAGGTGGATATAGTGACAGTGCAATTAATTAATTGCAAGTTTCTAATCCCACAGCTGCAGCATTCTCTAGTTCATTCTTTACATGTTACCGGTCGAGTTTCATGGGCTTCTCATTAATTCTGGCCAACAGTAGTGACTCAAGAAGCTGTCTCTGGACCTTGCAAAGTGCCCTCAGTCTGGGTGCGGAGTGTGTGCACCAGGGAGGAGCTGAGCGTCCTGCAAGGCTCCTCGTGCTGCTTCGCTGAGGCGCCGGGACTTCACGGGGTGCAGCAGACGCAGATCAGTTTTTCCTCGAGCCATTTGAGTGGCTGTTGATTAGTGCTGTATGAAGTGCACAGCAGAGCTTCCAGAAAAGCAGGGGAAAACAGGAGAGTACTTGGAGGAACAACTCAAACATCCTTGCCATCATTAACTCTTCTGTATCCTTCAGTTTGGGAAGGAATTAATTAACCACCTGCTGCAGGGATCTGATCAGTCCCTGCTGCAGGACAGGATGAGACCTAGCCCAGGAGCAGAATATCCTCTGTTACATGCTCTTCTCTGAAACGTCTGGCAGAAAGCAAAGCAGGTGCATCGCAAACATGATCTGTTTGTGCTCTTCCTTTTGCTTACTGCTTTCCCTACCAAAGAGATGACATTGCTCTTCTGACTCGCTTGGCTGAAGTAACCTTGCATCGTTGGCAGGGGTGTACAAGAAACTTGCGGATGGAGGTGGTCACGTCAGGGGAGAGGGCAGGCAACCTGCTTGCTAACACTGGAGGCTGAGGGACCTGCAAAAAGCCAGCTCAGCCCTTTGGAGCCCAGCATGCTCGTGCCAGAGCCAGCTCTGCCCATTTCTGTGCCCCGACAGGGCTCGTTCAGCTTCAGTAGGCTCATGCTCACGCTCCACGGGCTGTCAAATCTCTTTACCGGGAGAGCTGGTGGACAGAAGTCTCATCTATGTATTTTGCCTCCCTTAGAACAAGGCAAATATTTTAGTATCTGTTGAAGAATATTTGCATTTTTATGGATAAGTTCAAGAAAAAAGACACCACGCAATCCCAATTTGCATCCCTTATTTCCATAGTAACTACAGGAGCCTTGATTGCTTTCATGTGCTTTTGATGAAAATTGAGTGGGGTATCTTTATCCTGCCATAAGGTGGAAAGAAAAATTGGCATTCACAATAATATCTAATGGTTCAAAGGATACTTTCATAAAACAACTTGCTGCATTTTATTAAATAACTTGGGTGTTTTTCAAATAATGAAAACGAAAGGCTTGCAGTAAGTTTTGTAGAAAGTTTACTAAACCGCTGTAGATTAACATCTGCTTGTGTGGAACGAGGACTGTTTACCAGTACATGACTGATGCTTGTGAAATTGAGGTCATTCAGCTCCTAATCAAAGTTCAGACTCTAGCAGGGAGCAATAAAGAAGTGATATATCATAATCTATATGAGCACTCTTAAACTGTGGAAGAAATACAGTAAATAGTGTACCGGTGCAAGCAGGCAGCTTTCGTGTAGGAGCGCAGGTGACTGGAGTGAAGGGCTGCAGCCCCTCGCTGGCATGCTGGGCGGTTAACGGAAGGTCGGAGCCCAGCAGCGGAGGCGACGGGTGCCGGTGCTGCGGCCCTGCGGGGGTGATTTGCCAGGTGCAGACCCCTCGCTGCCTGCAGAGTCCGGCTGCACCGCAGGGAGCCCCGGCCACGATGCAGGGAGCCCCGGGCGCACCGCAGAGTGCCCAGCCACGCTGCAGGGTGCCGGCCACAGTGCTGGCCACCTTGGCCGCGATGCAGGGAGCCCCGGCCACGATGCAGGGAGCCCGGCTGCACCGCAAGGAGCCCGGCTGCACCTCAGGGAGCCCCGACCATGATGCAGGGAGCCCGGCTGCACCGCAGGGAGCCCCGACCACGATGCAGGGAGCCCGGCTGCACCGCAAGGAGCCCGGCTGCACTGCAGGGAGCCCCGACCACGATGCAGGGAGCCTGGCTGCACTGCAGGGAGCCCCGACCACGATGCAGGGAGCCTGGCTGCACCGCAGGGAGCCCCGGCCACGATGCAGGGAGCCCGGCTGCACCGCAAGGAGCCCGGCTGCACTGCAGGGAGCCCCGACCACGATGCAGGGAGCCCGGCTGCACCGCAGGGAGCCCGGCTGCACCGCAGGGAGCCCCGGCCACGATGCAGGGAGCCTGGCTGCGCCGCAGGGAACCCCGACCACGATGCAGGGAACCCCGGGCGCACCGCAGAGTGCCCAGGCACACTGCAGGGTGCCGGCCACGGTGCCGGCCACCTTGGCCGCGATGCAGGGAGCCCGGCTGCGCCGCAGGGAACACCGACCACGATGCAGGGAGCCCCGGGCGCACCGCAGAGTGCCCAGCCACGCTGCAGGGTGCCGGCCACGGTTCCAGCCACCTTGGCCGCGATGCAGGGAGCCCGGCCACGATGCAGGGAGCCCGGCTGCACCGCAGGGAGCCCGGCTGCACCGCAGGGAGCCCCGACCACGATGCAGGGAGCCCGGCTGCGCCGCAGGGAACCCCGACCACGATGCAGGGAACCCCGGGCGCACCGCAGAGTGCCCAGCCATGCTGCAGGGTGCCGGCCACGGTGCCGGCCACCTTGGTCGCGATGCAGGGAGCCCGGCTGCCCTGCAGGGTGCCCCGGCCCCCGGCCACGATGCAGGGAGCCCTTCTGTGTCTTCTGTGAGGAGGAGCCATTTGGCCTCCCCATTAGCCCCGGGAACGGTTAACTCTCATCTTTACAACTCATTTTGCCCACTGTTTGTAAATATTGATCAGGCTTTAAAAACACTATTTTCTTTTTTTGTGTGTGCAAAGGTGAGAGCTGCAGCAATGACCCTGCACTTGGGGGTTCCCTGCCGCAGCTGAGCGCAGGGGGGCAGTGGGACCAGGTGAGCCCCACACCAGGCCCACACCGCTCATCACTGTCTGATGGTCACGTCTGGCTTGGGGAGCCGCTGGGAAGTGCGCCGGTGCCGGTACGGGGGCGAGAGGCTTCTCTGCCTTCCCTGTCTCTGGGAAGAGGCTGGGTTTGCGGCGCCTGTGCTGCTTGTCCTGACACAGGGCCATTTATATTTGATGGTGTTTGGATGAATTATGCACATAGCTACTAAGAGAAATTTAATGATGGGTTTCGACTTATTTTTTATAGATTTCAGCCATTGAATTAAGCACTGGTTCGCTCTTAGTGCTACGGGGGATAAAGGGAATATTCCCGTCCCTGCATCCATCACAGCTGCTCCACCAGGCAAAGTTAACAAGTAAACAGTAATCACCCACAATTATTGCCCATTACATGCTCTCTTCACCTGCGATCACACAACAAAGCGTGAGCGTGGAGCCAGAGGAGGAGCTGGGTGGCAAGGAGCTGTCGAGATGAAATAGCAGCAAAAAGACCTGTCAAACGCTGCTGCTGTGAGAAACCTAAATCCTCTGCCGACAGCCCCTCAGCGCAGCGTGCGAGAGCTACTTCTGTGCAATTATAAATTGTCTGCAGGGCTTATCTGAGAGGTTCAGAGCTGACGTTACAATAATAGGGTGGCTGAGCTTTATTTAAGGGATGATAATGTTATCCCTTAAATACATTACAATGGCAATAAATGAGTGTGGCTGGTGATTAACATGGGCGTGAAGCTGATGTGGGCCCTGCTGCGTGGCCGGAGGAGGAGGAGCCCAGCAGGGCCCCGAGGGGCAGCTGGGGCCAGTGGGGCTGACACAGGGCTGCACGGGTGACGACCGCGGGGCTGCACAGGTGACGTGGGGCTGCACAGGTGACCGCGGGGCTCCATCTGCAACGGCAGGGCTCCACACGTGACACAGGGCTGCATGCGTGGCCGGGCTCTGTGCCAGGAGGGCGCAGCGGATGCTTCTGCAGACAGGTCCCACCAGGAGAGACGAGCAGGAGGATTTGCCTGTGCAGCTCTGGACACATCAGCGCATGGTCCCATCCCTGCCACCTGCCCGGGCTCTCTCTGCAGCTAGCAGAAAGCATGGGGATTTTGGGGCACAGTTTATCTGACCTGCTTTAGACACCTCCCTTACGGTGAGCTAAATCATTCCCAGAAATGCCTTTCTCTCCACCGAGTATAAAAGGCAGAAGATGAAGAGCTCAGATGTGGGCCTGTAAACCAGGAGGGCTCGATCCCACAGGAAATACCTGGCTCACCTTGGCTAATACTTTCTCAACATGCTGCTCTGGTTCTACCTTACTGTAAGGATGAATTTTCAAAGGATGAATTTTCTGCAGTGTTTCTGTAGAAATACTAGCTGGAAAGGGAAAGTGCAGAAAACAAACCTTGCACCTGTGTATTTAAGGCAGTTTTTTGCTTCCTTGAGTCAGATTTGCTCCCGAGGTTGTGGGGGGCAGCACTTGCCCCATGCCAGCTCGGGCAAGGCGCTCGCTCCTGCCTCACTCCCCACGGCACTGGGGCAGCAGCACTGCATGAGTGGGGGGGCTCCTGCAGCCCCGCTGCCTGCAGAGAGCTGGGCATGGCACAGCACCCCAGAGCCTGCGGCTTGCAGCTAGTGCCTGCATCTGCCCCTTTGTACCAGGTGGAAAAAAAAACAGCTGCACAATCTGTTGTCCCAGACCCGCCTGGGAGCTCTGCCCAGAGGCAGCCGCGGCGCTTCGCAGCTGAACCGCGCGGGAGGCAGCTCGGGGCTGCAGCCCCTCAACTTGTCGTGTGAGCTGTCAGGTTGCAGTAAATTGTGTGTGTGGGGGGGGTCATTACTATTTTATGGGAAGGGAAAACAGCCCTGCCCTGGCTGCATCGGCCGTGGGGGCGGCAGGTGCTTGCAGGACTGTCCTCTGCGGAGGAGGCAGACTCCCCCCTGCTCCCGTAACGGGAAGCAGTCAAAAGGCGGCATGCTGCTTGCTGCGCTCTGATCCCAGTGCCAATCACAGGGACTGATTTCGATCGGCAGTGCTGCCAGGCTGGCCCTGCTCTGGAGGGTTAGTGGTGTTATTAACTAGAGAAAATTCTACAGAGTAAGTATTAGCCTTGTGTTATGTAGAATTTTTAAGTGCTTCATTAATTTACAATTCTACTTTTTATTAAATTAATTTGCATTTTAATGAAAAAAATAAGTGGATCCTGCTCTCCCCTCGAGCAGCAGTGATGTGCAGCCGGTGCGTGATGGAGCGGAGGGGCTGTGGGTCCTCGGGCCGCTGCAGCCGAGTGAGGACGGCGGGAGGTGAACCCGCTGCGTTCACTGTCGCGTTTTCTGCGCCGGGGCAGCCCAACGCTGCGTGTTGGCCGACAGCCTTCGCAAATGCCTGTAAAATGCTCCATGTCTCTTCCCGAGTGGGGCCTGCTGCTCCTCGACTGACGTCCGTCAACTCTGGAGCGGGGCCGAGCAAACTTCTGTAAGCTAAATGTTTTACAAGGCAAAGCAGTGATTGTTCTGAAATCACTGCTGTCAAGCAACACGGCTAGCATTCCAAGGGTGACAAAGGTGACGGTTTTCTCTGCAAGGATTTTTCTCCTACAGAGGATTTCAGGCACAGTTAAGGCCAGTCTGAAAGTAAAAAACCCATCAGTCCTCCTGTCTAGTCACTAAATGGCATCTGCAGCACCTCCGCAGACTCCTCAGCTCTGTGGTGGCATCAAAACATTTCCTTCAAGGTCCTGCAGTATTGCTTGAGAGAGACATAATTTAATGATGCTGGTCTTCAGGGCTTTGCTAATAAAGGTTGACAGAAAATGGGATGCTCTCCACCAAACTGTCTTTCCTTCTGAACTCTTTCATCGTCAAGTTTGCTGTTAATCTTGCATGGAGTACTTCCATAAGTTCTTTTCCTTTTTAGACAGGCTAATTTAACAAGCCTTTTATTTTATTATTATTTCTTTTTGATAGCATTCAAGTGTCTGCTAAGAGAGCTTATACCCTGTGACCCCGTGACTCACGTCTAGAGGTGGCTGCAGCAACCATAAGCCACAAACCTGGATCTCGGTCCAACCTGTGCAACCAGGAGGCAACTGTCGCTCCCGGAGCCTGTGAATGTCAGCTCCTCATAGCTAGGTAGGGGAACACCAGGGGCATTGTGTGTACAGGGGATTTTTTTAGAAAAGAAAATTGAGCAATAAACATCCAGAGAAATGAAACATTTAAACATTCAAAGTAATTGATACCAGGAAAAAATATGATAGGATGAAATCTATTCCTGCAATAAACTGTCCATTAGTTGGGCCATCAGCATAACCCTAATCTAAAGTTACGAGGATCCATTACAGATATAATCAAATACAATTTTGTATATTCCATGAATCAAAAGAACCATATGTATTAAGAGCCTAGTTTGTCTTTTTGTTCGTACCTTCTTCTGGAACAGTATATATCTGATTTCTGGTGTTATATTGCTCTGATGTCTGCTAAGGGCACCATGCCCTAGAAATTCACATTAAATAACTGAGTGCGAGCACTAGAAATGAAAAAAGTGAAATACTATCTAGACAGCAGGAAGTAAAAATATGAAAAGTGTTGCACTTACAGAAGGGAAAAAAAGCCTATTTTTATGACTTGAATAGACAGTTTGGTATAAAGAGAAATTCCTCACCCAGGATCAGACATACAGCTGAGCTGCAGCAGGCTGCTGAAATGTCGTAATCTGCAAAATGCCAGGCTACAGCACAGATTTTAACTTGGAAGCGGAGGTAAGGAGGTGGGTGCAGATGTGTAGCAGGACAGAGCACGTGGAGGCTCCTGAACGTGCTGCACAGTGACTGCGACCAGTCACTTTTTTGCCATCAAGCTGACTGCTGTTCTTCCGCAACCCCTTCCACGTCCCTGCATTGCTGCCCTTGCCTCTAGCCAACAAGGTAGGTCTATTCGGGCTCGAGACACATCCCACTCTTTCCAGCTCAGGGCTATGTCCCAGGTCCACCTCACATCTCTGGTTGTCTGAACTCACTTGAACGGTCACCTCTGAAATACAGAGACATTCAAAGACAGTGTGGCTTGTCCAGGCACAGGAAAGTGTGCCCAGCTCCAGACCCCGTGCCTCTGCCCAGCTCACCTGCACTGTCCACGGCTTCAGCAGCGCCTTGGCCCTGCGCCTTCTCTTCCACTTTGCACCCAGTGAGGTGCCCTGCGTGAGCCATACCACAATACTCTGCTGCACGCATCAGTGTTTCATTTGCAGGTGGTTAGCAGGAGTTTTGTTCTGACCTGAAATGCCTTTGCTGGGCCTTGCCTTCCAGAGAAATCAATGCAAAGTGGATATTTTATCAGAAAAAGTCTAGAGGGACCTGTGCCGGTTTGTAGTGACCATGAGAGCTCATAACTCCCTTGTCTTTGCACACAACTTCCAGAAACGTGTTGGGGTGAGACCTTCATGCAGGCCCCAACACAGTGTTTCCGGGGTGGAAAGCAGTGTCCGTAGCAACTGGCCATCTGGAGCAATCCTCCTCCCCACTTCATGAATTCTCCAGCTGTTTTCTAATCCCATCTGAAAGAAAATATCTCTTCTGTCTTCCCAGCCTGTCCCATTGATTTCTCTCTGCCTCAGTTCTTCTCCGTAGGTGCCTGTCCATAAGAGGGGATGCTTTAATTTATTCATCACTTGGGACTTTAGTGCCATTTCCTCCAGTAATTATACCCTGCTTCCACTGCTGACCCGTATTATTTAGCTCTTCAAAGCATTTTAGGCAACAGCCAGTGGGGTAAGTACTCTCCAGAAGAGCAGTCTGACATCATGTCGTTGCTGCTGCTGCTCAGTGGAGTTTGCAATGTGCCTTGGGCTCCACCAGTCTGACAGACTCTGGAGGGAGGCAGGTTGCTCTCCGTGCTCCTGGAGCCATCTTGCACCCCAACGCCTGGTTCTTGCCGCCTGTGATGTGTCACATTGCAGGGTGCTGCTGATGCCTGGGAGCTCCCCAAGGATGAACTTGCCCTTTTCTGGACCGTGCATCCTTGCCATGGGCAGGGTTTGCTTGGAACATTGAGTGCAAGCCAGGAGATGCCTCCTCAAGCAAAGCAGGAGGAGCAACGGCCTTCTCAGGCCAGCACAGGGATCAGCCTTCAGGGTACATTGCAGGCTTGCTGCTGAACTCTAGGGAGAGGAACAAAAGTTTACAAAAATACAACATTCTGTCAGTCCTTTAATCAACCTGAGTCAATTAATGCATGTGAGATGCTGGGAGAGCTCAATGCAGTCTCTGCAGGGGCAGGAAAGGAAAAGGCAGCTGGGGTGCCAGCTGCGAAGTGGGTCCCATCCTGGGGCTGAGCAGGATGCCACCAGCTGCCAAGGAGACAAAGGAGAGGCAAAAAGAAATGACATCTGGTTTGAGGTTTCTTGGCTTGAGAGTAAAGGATCAGCCAGATAACGAGGCGGCACACTCTGAGGGCAGAGGAAGAGCTGAGGACATGGGTAGCTGCTCATTAGCAGCTAGAGACATGTTAGCTCTCGACACCAGCCTCTAGCACTTTGCTCTGGCTGGTTCAGAGGGAGCCTTTGAACGTCCGCGAGAAGGAGGGCTTGCTCCCTGCTCCTGTTGCTCCTGAGCCAGCAGAGCAGCAGCTCTGAAGCTACTCTGCTAAAGACTTGAGAAATTAATTTTGCCTGTCAGATTCAAATGCACGGGTGTGAACTGAGGTTCAGCAAGGTAAGCTAACCCACCTGGCTGCTCTCCAGCTCCAGCAATGCTGCTCACAACAGCAAAAGGAAGACCAACAAGGACCTGCCTATGTAAGCGAGTGTTGTCTTCCACATAAAACATGCCCTCAATTAATAGCAAGGATGAACTAAGTTACTATCTCTGTTATCAGTTTGTGGATGTGGTATTGTCTGTCTCCCAGGACAGTAATATCCCTTCATCTTATTGCAAATTGCTCACAGCATCCTTCTATTACACAGGTTTAATGCTTGAAAAATAGAGATTTAATACTTCACCATATCAGACTAAGTGAGGTCAAAGCAGTTCATATTCATGGTCCCACAAAGCTCCCTGATAGTGTTTCCTGTGTGAAATATGGATGTGGAGGTAATAAACTGGGGAGTCCTTGCCCTCTGCTTCAAGTGGTCCCACTGCAGTGAAGGGCACGATGGAGACCTTGCAGTCGGAGCATTTGGCATGTTTCCTGAAGGACAACAGCTGGTTCTGGCACATGGAGGCCAGAGGGATGATGAGGGGACAGAGCCCTGCTGCCGGGCTGCACCACTGCCCCCAAACTCCTCCACTGCCTTCCCACCCTGACAGCTCCTGCTCCTTTCCTAGTCTTAAGAGGCTTCTACTAAGGGAACTTGCCTGTGGCCATGGGAAAGGACACCTCTTCTTTAGTGGGAAATGCAGGGAAGGTTTCTATCTCAATTTTCAGGACCTGCAGGAACGCCAAGAATCCTTTAAGAAAGAGAGACCAAAGATAGCCTAAACCACAGTCAAAGACTATATTTTCCTTGGACACTGAAAAAATGAGATTTTTGTTATGTTGGAAGTCATGAGACTCTGTAATAGGGCTGCTTGAGAAGAGCAGATCTGAACGTCTGCAAGATGCCTGGTGGGGATCTGGCTATCCCTGCTCCAGCTGCAGAGGAACATGTCCCATGGGGAAGTGCTGGAACTGTGCGTTGGTGCTGCCATGCTGAAGTAGGCTGCCTTTCTGCTGGCTTTTGCATAGACAGTGCTTGTCACTAGCTCTGTCATTAAAAGATTACAGGTCACAAAAAGGATTATTTCTGAATTTGCAGAATTCTTAGAATGCAGCTCCTGGACTAAAATTAACTGGTTCATTTATAGACCACATGTGAGGTCTGTAAAAGTACCTTGATTACAGAAAGAGGGCTGGCTGTAGAGAGTGACTGATGTTTTCCCTGCTGGGAGCAATCTACCAGTGGCAGTAGGTCACACCAACATGACTGTGAATCTCACCTATGCAGCAAGTGTCCCCAGAAGGGGAGCTGTCGGGAGCACGCAGTGTCCTCCGTGGCACTGCGACGCACTGATGAGAGCTCATGGATAGCTAATTGCACAGCGAGGCAGATGTGATGGAGCCATTCTCGGAGCACCTCAGCTGCTGAGGTCAGCAGTGACGCAGAGGGCATAATTTTTCATAGCATGCTCCTTGTATCCTACATTTCCTACTGTAATGGACTAGCAAATTACCACAGTATTTAAAAAGCAGCAATTTATAACATTTTGATAACTGTGTGCTCCTGAGGCTATATCATCTGTGCCTGCAGAGAGGATGAATGGGAAGGCTCTCCTGCCCACAGCCCGGACGTGTGTTTGTAGGAGCACACACGTGCACCCCACTTGCCTGCCCTTCCATGCACATCCTGGAAAAGCCCCTCCCTCTCCACCATGGGCTCACTTGCTCCCGTTCCTGTTCATTTCAATGCGTTTCTGACTTGGGGAAGTGGCTGATAAAGCTGAGAACTTGTCTCAGATGTGAAGCAACCAGGATGGCTGCCTGGGCCACAAAGCCACCCGTGTTGACAGAGCCAAGTCTGAAGTTCTATGTCTAGGAGCAGGCAGTGGAGGCCAGTCCTCCACCCAAAGCACTAGGAACTGGGGTCCTGCTCTGAAGCTGGCTCAGAAGCTCATTCACACTTAACATTTTGGGGTATTTTCCAGACATGCTAACACCACCAACACTCATTTCTTCCTTTCTGGATGCAGAGAAGAAACTTCCTTTCCGCAGGCTGAGTGGGGAATGCAGATGTGTTGTTTTTAAGTCACCGACAGGGCTCCAGGGCCCTTGCAGCCTCTCCTTTCCCTGTCTCAGCTCTCTGGAGCCCACATGGGCATTTGCTAGCTGGGTGCCTTGGCCATTCTCACGTATACTCTGTCTCTCATCACATGAGCATTGCTTTAGTCCCCAGGAGGTGTCAGGACTCTTGCTGCTGTAATCCTGATGAAGTGTCAGGGCTCGGGGAGCCATTGGATGCTATTTACAAGGCCCCAGAGTCAGCAGGAAGCTTTTTCCAGAGCTCTCCTTACCTTGGGAATGTACCTTGGGCCCGTTGCATGTGCCCCTGCCTGCCAACATGCTCACACTGTGTTGCACACATCTCACACTCTGTTTTAAATATGTGCTGCCCCTCAGCAGGTACATCTCCTTTGGTCCATAGGAGACATTGTTTTTGCTTCTTTTAAAGAAGGAATCTGAACAATTGAATGCAAGAAAAATTTGCATGGAGACTTTCATCCCTTTCAAGTAAACAAAACCTCGTCCTCCGGTCATGGCAGCCAGTCAGCTCTTCCTGCACAAATTAGACCCTGTGCAATTGCCTTTGTGGAAGTCTTTGCCTTCAGCAGAACTGCCAGGTATGGCATCCTAGGAGTGGGGAGCAGCCGGAGCGGAGCACGCCGGTGCAAGTTTGGGCAGCGGCGAGTTGCCCATCACACGGCAGTGATTAGCAGAGTGAAGGGAAGTGCCCGTCCAGCCTTGCGCTGGTGGGGTGCAGGGTGCCTGTGCCTGGATCCAGGCACTGCAACGCCAGTGGGACCCTGCCCATCCACAGAGCGGATTGGGAGCTGGGAGGCAAAGGAAGCTGGTGACCATCCTGGCCTGGGTGGACACATCTTCTGGAGACAGTGATGCTGCAGAATATGCAAACCTGTGGCAATGCATGCTCTCCAAGAGCATGTGTGTGCTTGCCCACTCCGTGTGCTTTGACCATGTGTGTACACATAAATCCATGCCTCTGTGCTTCAGCATACATCTTGCTGAAATGTGCGTGTGAGTGCACGTGTTTGATAGCAAACTATTCCTGCACTAGAACCTCAACAACACTTTTTATTAACTGCTTTCCTCTAGAGTGATGTAACCATCCTCCATGCAATAAAGATGGGTCCAATTAATCAGATGGATAAAAGTGGTTAATGCACCTTAGAGGAGTGTGATTTAATTGGAAATGATTATTACCTGCCACTCCTATGTAAAGGGTGTGAGAATCAGCACTAATGACTCTGTTATGAACATGACTTTTAATTGCTGTATGGTCCAGTGATTTAAGTCTTTCTCTGGGTGTGCTTTAGTTTCCCAGAGATTTCAAGTGGGATGCTGATTACAACAGCACGCTGGGGATGAACAAGGCACATTGTGATGAGTTTGGGCTTTCCATCCTTTTTGTGCTGATTTTCAGATGGAATGAGAAGACTTGCTGATTTGCCTTGGAAATCCATGGAGATTGGCTCTGTTTCCACGGTGCCAGTGACTCTGTGCTTGGTTGCAGCTTGCCTTCTTGATCACCGCTGTCTCCAGCCTTTCTCCGAGTCTGCGCATGCGCTTCTCTCTCCGGGTGCGAGGGATCGCAGACTGGCCGGACCCTGCCCCCCCTGTGACCCACTGACATCTGCGGGGCTGTGGCCCTGACCGGGATGGTGGGGAAGAGATGCAGTGGGGGAGGCCTGGGTGGCCGGGGCAAGCTGAACACGGTGGCAGCCATGGAGCTGCCGGGAATCACCCACGGTGCCAGTGCTTTGGTCCAGTGCCTGTGTGCCCTCCTTACGAACACTGAATTCATTCACAAACCTGAAAGAAGACCAGAGGTGCTCTTTTAAAGAAGAGGATCCCATTCACAGATTCTGTAATACTTATTTCATTTGAGCCTACTTAAAAAGGACCTTTAGCATGTAGTTAACTCACTTTGATGCTAGATACAATTCTCAACAGTAAATCTCATATTAGTTGTTGCTTTAAATTAAGCAGATTTCCCACCTGCAGGCTGGTAACCAGCAGCCAGGTCTTCGGTGGCTTTCTGAGTTGTTCAGTGGGAGTGCGATGTGCTGATCTGCAGATTTCGTTTGCCAGCCCTCGAGCTGAGCTGTGACCACTCATGTCCTGCTGGGTTATTCAGACTCACATCCACCTCCCTAAGGAGGGTGGTTTTCTCTGGTGATGTGGAAAGTGTTTAACATTATCAACTAGCTACATGCAGATGTTGCTGTTTAATTGATTTCAAATCGCTCATAATCAGGTCATAGTCGGGTGTGGAGCCACGATCCTTTTAAACAGTCTCAGCAAGCAGGCAGTGTCTTTACTACTGGATCCAGAGATGGGAATGCTTTGCAAGAAGTGTTTGCTGTGTTGTTTCTTAAAGATAGAGTTGTATATTGTTAGAAAGACACAGGGCATAGCTTATTTGTACCTAGGAAGTGAGAAAGATGAAGTGTGTAGAGCAGGTCCTACCAAAGTGCTATGAAGCTAGGTTGGAGGCACTAAACTCAGAAGGATTCTCAAGAGAAAACCCTGCCGCTGCTGAAACTAGGTCAGAAACGTGGGTCTTTTGTGAGAAGAAACTGAAAAAAGGGTCATGCGGGAGGGTGTACTCTGAGGTTGTGGCATCGCAGGTTCCTCCTCCGGAACGTTTGTTTGCTGAGTTTTCCAGGGTCCTCTTGTGTCTCTGGATCATCTGCCCACATGCTTATAGAGAGATGGAGCTTATTTACAGGCTCGTCTCCCCATCTCTGACTCTAGCGCTGCCAGGGCCGTCACCATCCTGGGCTGTGCTGAGCCCGGGCCTTGGTGGCCCGGGGCTGCATCTGGGATGGCCCCAGAGCTGGCGCGGCCGGCGGCATCACGTGTGGCCAGACCAGCCTGCGCTCTGGCCCGTGAACAACGGGACCCAGAGCATCATGTGTAGATTTAAGTACAAAGGGAAAAAGCCCATGTGGGCTCACCGTTTTCCTTGACAGCCTCTGCTTTGCACTTCGGATTTCATAAGCCGTTTCTTCCCTCTCCAGGACTGATACACAGCAAGGCAGAGCGAGCCGGCTCCCGGGGATCACAGGCAGCCCTCAGATCAGCCTCCCTGCCACGCAGCATTGAAACCCAGCACTTCTTATTTACTCCCCACAAGGCAAGAGAAACTTCTGAACCCACAAGGAGGAAGAGTGTGCGTGCGGGCTCGTGTGGGCACAGCCATCAGGGTGGCACGGGTGGCTCGGGCACTGCAGGAGCCTGGCGGCGCGGGAGCGGGGGCTCGCGCTGCGGCACGTTCCTGTGCCAGCCCGCAGCATGGTGATGTGTTTAACTGCACTGGAAGCACAGCAGCTGAGCCTGCATCCTCGCCGGGTAGCTTCATCTCCCGGGGCTGCAGAGATGGGCTAGGCTGGGCTGCAGTGCTGCCAGCACAGCCCCTTCCCCTGTGTCTTCATGTGTTTGCTTTTGGCTTGGAAGCAAGGAAGGGAGGAGACGTGTGAAAATCAAACTAGCCAGCCTGCAAAGGTGCTGCAGCCCCTGCTGGGGAATTGCACTTCAGCGCACAGACCTCACCCTCCAAGCGCTCCCTCCAACCGCGCTTGCCAGTCGCCCTCCGGGCCCGCGTGGCATCCGGCATGCGGGGAAGCTCCTAGCTGTCGCCTGATGCGAGGCTTGGGTGCACCCGGCCCCTTGCCCTGCTCTGTAGGCTGCGGCTGGCAGGTGTCTGGTTCCTCCTGCCTCCAAAAATGGAAATTGGGCAGAGAGGACCATCGTGCGTGACCTGACCTGCTCGTAGCAGCAGGTCAGAGCGAGCGCTGAACACCCAGCCGCATCCGTCTGCCTCCCCCATGCGTAAGGATGGGAGGGAAACAGTGGGCATGGAGTATGCTTCCGTGGGCTGCACAAGCACGGTGGCATGGGCTTTGCTGCAGCCTGAGTAGTGCAAGCTGCAGGGCAAGAAACGTCCACAGTGGTGCAGGGCAGAGACATCAGCGGCCTGGCTCAGACCCCGGTTCCCGCTGCAATCCCGCCAGGAGTGGTGCAGGGCCCCAGCACTGCTGCTCCTCAGAGCACACTTGCAAACTGAGCTGATTTAATAAACAACAGGAGTGTTTTTTCCCAGACCACATGCTGAGCTGTATTCAAAATACGTTTGTAGGAACATCAATTTTTAATGCAATTTATGCCAAATGTTGTTGCAAAAAGCAGCCGTTAACATGACATTAATTCAGTCACTTGAAATACAGTACGTGTTGCTAAATGAAAACATGTTATTAGTCAAGTAGATTAACTGGATGTAACTCTTCCAGAGGCAACGTATTATGGTCTCTACATGGTTAATTACGTTGTACAAATTACCTGGCAATAAGGGTTAGCACTGGACACACACATGCAATTAGTACATGTGCAGAAAAAACAGCTTGTAATTCACAGTTGAATTCTGTCAAAACTACATGAAATATGGCTGTCTTGTGAACTTGAAATAGTACATCAACAAAGAGAATTATGCTGGAATTATAATGGCAACAGGGCAATATCTGAAAGAGCCAGGAAAATCTTTACTGAAAGATCACAGATGTTCGTAGTTGCTTTCATAATGGGTTTTAATCTGCTTTAAAAAGATCATTTTGATTTTAACCAGAAATTCTCACAGCAATGGTGAAGTCCCTCCCTGTGCAGGAATCTCTCCACACATACATGAGCGATGACTTCGCTACCTCCTCCATTGTTTGTGTTTTATGCTGAATTTGTACCCACTTGCACGGAGATGTGCCAGACTGGCACCAGGAGTGGGCACTGTGCCCAGAACAGCGCGCCGCGTCATCGGCACCGCAAACCTGCCACATGGCACGGGTGACCCTGCGGACACAGCCGGGGCAGGGTCGCCCGCTGCATCCAGCACCCACTGCTGCTGGCACCCGCTGCACCCAGCACCCACTGCACCCGGCACCCACTGCACCTGGCACCCACTGCATCCGGCACCTGCTACATCCAGCACCCGCTGCACCTGCTGCACCCAGCACCCACTGCACCCGGCACCCGCTGCACCCGGCACCCACTGCATCTGGAACCCGCTGCACCCGGCACCCGCTGCATCCAGCACCCGCTACATCCGGCACCCGCTGCATCCGGCACCCGCTACATCCGGCACCCGCTGCATCCAGCACCCACTGCATCTGGAACCTGCTGCATCCAGCACCCACTGCACCCAGCACCCGCTGCACCCAGCACCTGCTGCACCCGGCACCTGCTGCATCCAGCACCCGCTACATCCGGCACCCGCTGCACCCAGCACCCGCTGCATCCGGCACCCACTGCATCTGGAACCTGCTGCATCCAGCACCCACTGCACCTGGCACCCGCTGCATCCGACACCTGCTGCCACCAGCACCCACTGCTGCTGGCACCCACTGCATCCGGCACCCACTGCATCTGGCACCTGCTGTATCCAGCATCCACTGTATCCAGCACTCACTGCATCCAGCACCTGCTGCGTCCAGCATCTGCTGCATCCAGTACCCACTGCATCCATAGCCCGCTGCTGGCGCTGCACGGCTCCTATGCACCTGAGTGTGGAGGGTTTCCCCAGGGCCCCCAGGTCCGAGGCTGCACAGGGGCTGCTTCCCTGCAGGACATGGCCCCGAGCTGCAGCATGGGGACACCGTGGGGCAGCCAGGCGCTGTCGGCAGTGCCGGAGGAGAATGGGGCTCCTGCCAGCTCTCTGTGCAGCTCTGTGGGAAATCCCAGTGTGGGTTGTGCCCCTCCAGCAGCACCCTGCTCCACTCCAGTCTCCAGCCCAGGCTCCCCAATGTAGCCCCTCACTGGGTCCCTCACCCAGCACAGCACTGGAGCTTGCTCATGCCCTTCCTGGCACCCGACCACTTCCCTCTCAGTTCCTGTCCATCCCGCTTCCCGGGGCCGTGTTGCTGCCCGTCCTCCCCGCCGGGACACTTGGGCTTTGCAGTGCCCGGCCCAGTGGGGCTGCTCCCACGGGCCCCGCACCACGGCAGTGCCTGCCGGCACGGCCTGCCAAGGAACCCTGGAAATGCACTGTTATTCCCAGTGCTGGAGTAACTAGCACAGTCCAGGGAAACGTGACTCTTTTCCCTGCTGATATTTAATCCCTGCAGCGCAACAAGCCATGCGGGGCTGTGCCAGGGGAGCGACTTCGCACCTGGCAGGCGACTGGCCTGCGGGACACGATCGCAAAGGGATCCAACGCATGTTCCGCGTGAGCACGCTCGTTTCATTCACATCCCCCATGAGCAAAAGCACCTGCGACTCAAACGCTCTCAGCGCCGGTGCCCAGCAGGCTGCCGCTGCCCTGGCTCCGGGGTGAGGGTGGAAATGGCAAACACCTCCCTCGGCGCACAGACGCGGCTCCTCGGCGTGCCCCCCACGCAGTGGCGAGGTGCTCCGGGACCGCGCGGCACCCGGGTCCCTCCCGCCCCGAGGGCCCGCGCTGGCTCCCGCGCCTGGAGAGGCCGGGGGCCGGGACCGCGGCGGCTCAGCCCCCGGAGCATGCGCCGGGCTCGGGGGACGCCTTCAGCCGCAGCGGGCGCCTCCGCGCAACCTCAGCCCCGGAGCCCGCCAGTGCTGCTGGCTCTGCGGCAGCGAGAGGTGCTAAAGCTCCTGGAGACTTTCCTGTCTCATCTCGTGTGAACCAGAGGAAGGCCGAAAACATCGGAGGAGATAAAAATGTAAAAGCAATAAAAAACCATGACTCTCGATGAAGGCAGCGACATGACCACTGGCAAAAGAAAGGTCTCACGTGATCGGGGGTTGCTTGCTGGAGGAATTGTGGATTATTTAGAGCTGCTTAAGGGGCTGGACACGCGCGCTCCTGCGCTCGGCCGGCTGATGAAAGAAGCAATAAAAAAACACGACTCTCAATGAAGGCAGAGGCTGGTTCGGCCCTTGTTTACCACCAGCCTCACCCGCGCCAAGGAGCAGGAGCGGTTTCTGGCTGCTTGCTCAGAAATAAAAGGAGACCAAGAATCAATCATTTGTTTACAGTGTAAAACTTGTTGAAAATCAATTGGCTCCACATGTTGCAGATCTGATTGCATTTTGTTAGCGGTCACAGGGAATGGTTTTCCCTTGACATGCCTGTGCTCGTACTTTCTTCAATGCATCAACTGTACCAAGCTTTTAGGATAATTGAGACCTGGCAACAATCCCCTTTATAAATATTAACTCTGATATGCTTGGGAAACTCTGCCTCTCTTGGATGAATTCTTAACTAGCTTTTTTAATCTATTGCTTCTTGTTAGAAAAGCTGGAGTGCTCCTGTCTCCAGTATGGCATCTCGGCATCGCTGGGCTGCTCTTGGTGTCACTGAGCTGCTCTCAGAGTCACTGAGCTGCTCTCAGCATTGCTGGGCTGCTCTCGGCATCACTGGGCTGCTCTCAGCATCACTGAGTTGCTCTCAGTATCGCTAGGCTTCTCTCAGCATCTCTGTGCTGCTCTTGACATCATTGCTGGGCTGCTCTTGGCCTTGCTGGATGCCCTCTCTGCTCTTGAGTCTCCTGCTCAGCTCCCCCAGGGAATTCAGGGCTCAGGAGGAATAAGTGCTCGGGCTCCTTCCTTCTTTGACAGCAGAGCTGTGCCGGGTCTGGAGGCAGCAGCGGGTGCCACAAGTGTGGTGCAGGCAGTTCCAGCCAGCAGCTTTTCCTGTGGAGCAACGTGGGCCCTTTGAATCCACATGCACTCTAGTTCATGCCAACTACGAGCAGCGGGATGGGATGGGACGGGATGGGTGGGGACGCGGCTGTGTTTCCAGACGCACTGCCTTCGGCCGAGTCTCCGTGTCCGTGACTGTGCTGTTCCTACTCCGTCCTCCATGCACCCCTCTCCTTTCCCATCCTTATTTCTCTCTGTCCCCTTTGCTGTTTTCAGGGTGATGTGGCCCAGAGCTGCTGTTCTGCAGGCCCCTGCAAGGCTGCAGCCAGAGGCTCTGTAACAAGCAGCATGTCCAGATGCCCAAGAGTGACACGAGTTTGCCAGGCCTCTGGAGGCTCTGTGATGGGCTTGTCCCTCTCCAGCAGGGAGGTGGCAGCTGCAGCTCAGTACCAGTGCCCTTGCTGGTCTTTGCTTCGTGCCATCTGTGCTCATCGGCATGACTCTGCAAAGCAGCAGGTTGGAGTCCGGCAGCTCCGGCCTCTCTCAGTTGAACTGCTTCTGTTCCCCCCACATCGTTCTTTAATATCATCTGAAGGTCTGTCAAACTGTGTAGTTTCTTGTGAAACCTCTGTACAGAAAAAGACAAAAGGAATAAGGGAAGCTGTTAAAATGGAAGCCCTACTTTACATTTCAAATACTTTAATAGATTTTTTTCCTCCTCTTTTTTTCTTGGCTGTTTAAGACAAGCTCTTAGAGGATTTTCTTACGGTGACGGCTTTCCGAGGGAGTGTCCATGAGGCTGCGTCCTGGCCCCAGACCCTGCTCAGCTGTGGGGCAGTTCCCGTGGAGTGGCTGCGTGAGCAGAGGCGGGACGTGCTGCCGGGAGAGGTGGCATCGCTGCCGCCGGTGCGTGCCCCGGAGCTGCGCCACCCTCGCATGCCGGCAGCCCCGGCGCCTTGCCGGGGCTCCGGGCCATGCGCGACCGCCGAGCCCCGGGACCTCAGGGCAAATGCCGGCCGAGAGGCCTGTCCTGGGACACTCACCTGTGCTATATGGTTTTTTATATATATATTTTATATATATATATATATATGCTTAGACCGTCTGCACCGTGCTATGAATATTATTAAAATGATCAGCTTAGCCTGAACAGCATGCAGAAATCTAAGCAGCAGCATGGCATTTCATTTTCACGGAGACCGTGCTGGCAGTGGAAGTCGCTCGGTGCAGATGGACAGACCCTGGTGCATACAGACAGACTGGTGCATTTTGACTGCGGTCGGTGCTGGCTGCCCAGGGACTCGGCTCCGAGCCGCTGCCAAGGCCAGGCAGGTGCCCCGGGCCAGCGTGGGGCTGCGTCCGGCCACGCAAGCCTGGCTCCTGGCTGGGGGGCTGCCTGTGTCTCTGCTGTGCCGGGAGCTCCTGTGCGAGGGAGCTCGCGGGAAGCAGCACTGGTACCGGCTGCTGGAGACCAGGGTGCATCTCATCCATGCAGCAGCACGAGGAGCAGGAGGAGGAAGCAGCACTGGATGCCGAAGCTGTTGCTGGTCCAGAGGCCAGGATACACCCGCGTCCGTGGTTTGTCACAGATGGGGATGGATCTGCAGTGCCCGAGTGGCCCCGCTGCGTCCCGGGAGGCCAGAGGAGCCACGGCGCGTGGCTGGGCTGGGCGGGCGCTGCCTGCCTGCACGGAAACCACCAGGGTCTGTTGGCCGCAGCCAAGGCATGGCCACATCTTTTGGGTCCAGCTCATGATTTTCCATCCAGAGGGGTTGTCCAGAGGAGCCGCTGAGGTGGCTGCAAAATCTAGTGGCAGCACTAAAACAGACAGTGTGGAGTGCCACGTTTTGTTAGTGCTGCGTGGAGAGGGGCTGTCGAAGCAGCAAACAGGACTCGTCTGGAATCAACACAAACGCTGATGCTTACATCCATTGAATGTGCATCAAAGCCGGGGCTCCAACACCTTTGCTTGCTGCCAAATGTTAAGAGTCTGCAGCACTAACTAGAGCTGATGGACGTGTATTTATTTATTTAAACTGTCAAGATAAATTAACTTTTAAAGCCACAATGAAAAAGTCTTAAAGGTCTGTGCCGCGAATCAGAGGCATGAATATTCAGATGCATGCACTCATTGAATTAGTTTGTTGCAGACATATTCGGAGGCAGCTGTTCATTTAATAATCAGGGATAATCACAGGAATAGATGACCAGTTACTCTGTCTAAATTACATGGTTAAAATTATAATTTTATAACTCTATCTCAGCAGTCAGATTTAAAAGCTATAAAAATCCAGTAAAACCCAGCTGGTGGAAAGCTGTTATTCATTTAATGCCGCAAAGCCCAGGTCAGCGTTGGGCTGCCATGATGGGTGACCAGCAGCCACCCCTCCGATGCCTCGCCGGCCTCCGACGCAGACCCCCAGGTGCCAGGCGAGGGGTCTGCCACAAGCGCTCCGAGGCTAAAAGCGGCCCAGGCAAGGGTTAACTTTTTTGGCTCTTCCTGTCTTCGTTACAATATTTGTCCAGGAGCAGATGAATTCCTGTCATGTTTTTTTGCCTTCCCAGCCCTTTGTCACGGGAGCGGTTTCCCAGGGCTCGATGAGTGCGCTGAGTTAAGGCTGTGCATGTGCTGTAGAAGTTTGACTCTATCAGCTCTCCACGTCGTGATTCTACCCCTGCAGGCTATAAACAACCCAAATTACCTCTTTCTTTAGCTTCCAAGAGGGCTAGTCCCCTGCCTAGTGCTTTATCAGTCGGTTGAGAAAGCATTAGACCAACCTGACAATCCAAACAGAATATATTGAAAAAATTGTATTACTACACTGCGGCTTGGCTGGGAGGCTCTGAGCGGCAGTGGCTGCTTGCTCCATCTTCGTCCTCATCCTCGTCCTTGTCCCCGAGGGGCTTCACCCTGTGCGCTCGGGCTGCTCCTCCTTGCTGCTGCCACGAGGCTCCTTCCCGCTGCGCCGCTCCGGTCCGGCACCGTGCTCGGCTTCCCACTGCTCCTGGGCTCCCAGCCCTCCCTCATTCCCAGCCACATCCAGTGCCATCGGCTGCCAGCTCTGCCTGGCCCCTCCGCACCGGCGCCTCCCGCTGCCGCTGCCGCTTTCCTTCCGAGGGAAACCGGGACAAACCTGCGCAGGTCTGGGAACGATGCTTGCCCATAAAGGCGCATTCCAGCCCACGGCAAACGGCTTGTCCCCACCCCTGGGGCCGGAGAGGGGAGCCTGGAGGTTTAACACTTTATTGGAAAATGAGAGGGTTGGACCGTATTCCAGAGAAGGAAATTTATTGCTGCTCTGGCCCTGCAGTAAAGCAGAGTGTGCATAACACAGGTGCGGGGTCTATAAATCCCCCAGGGCAATCGCTGCAGAAAGGATGGTGACAGCAGCAGCAGAGTCTGGCCACTTAGTATTTTTCATAGATGGGTGAATAATAGCAATATGTAAATGAAGTCTATGGTGAATGATGCAAGGCAGAGGGGTGTGTGTGGATTGGCATCCCCTTCCAGCAGAGCAGGACAGGAGCTCTCCCAGGACACGCGCCACCGGAGGGTCGGGGCAGGCAGAGCTCTGATGCCCTGCCACCTCCGGAGATGCCGACCCTGTGGACGGAGCAGGTGACCGGGTCTGTGCCTGGAGAACAGGCGGGGAAATCGGAAAGGAGGGAGAGAGCTCCGGAGGGGAGGAGGGGAACAGGCAAGAGGCAAGTGCTCGCAGCAGCAGGGCTGCGCGGGGGCAGCTGGGCGCTCGTGCCACGTGGCTGCGGCCCTGGGGGCTGCGGCCCTGGGGCTTGCACTGCGTGAGCTGAAGGGACTGCAGGGGCGGCTGCAGCGGGGCTGCTTGCGGGTATAAAATGCTGGGACAGCTGCAGCGGGGGCTGTTTTCAGATGTATTTTTTTTCCTGCTCTGGTTGGTCTCTGCAAGGCAATGGAGGGGTTCATTCTCCTCAGTGCAGTATAATTTGTTTTCCATTTTAAGCCTTTTATTTTTTAATATTTATTTCCAGGCACTAGATGTTTTGGAGTCACACTCACTCGCGAGTTCCAGCTGAGGCCGGGCAGGCCGAGCCAGGGACTCGCAGGAACACGCAGCCCGAGGGACCGTTGCAGCTTCCGACCGTGCAGGGTTTGTTCCGCGCTTGGGCGCAGGGGGGTGGCGCCAGGGGCTCCCCTCCGGACGCTCCCAACGGGCTGCGCGGTGCCTCCTCGGCCGTGGCGGCGTGCAGGAGCCTCCGCGTCGGCGCTGTTAGGGAATCCAACGCCTTGCTCCAGCCTAGCGCCACGGTGAGGATTTACGACTCATAAGGATCGGCTTCATTATCCCAGAGGGAAAAATCAGCATCTTGTTATGGATAAAATGACAATAAATAGAATGGCCATTAATTTACAGTCTTGCCACACAGTGGCACTCGAGCAAATTCCTGCTAATGGCTCGTTATTATCCCCATCCCCTGCGGGGCTGGAGCTGCGCGTGGCAGACGGGCTGGCGTCCTGCCGGAGCAGCGCGGACCCACTCCGGCTGGAGGCGCGAGGGGGCCCGGCCGGGCTGCGGACGCTGCCGGAGGGGGATGCTGAGTGGGAGTGGGAGTCGTCCGCCGGGAGGGAGCTGCGGCTGGGCTGCGCCTGCTCCTCTGACAGCAGCCGGGTCCTGCCGGCCCGTCTGCAGTGGGACGTGACGCGAACGGCCCGGTGCAGCTGGCTGCTGTTAGGCAGCAGCTCTCCAAGAGGTTTCAGCGAGGCAAAAAGCAGTGTAAGAGCCCCAAGGAGAGGGCACCCTTCTGCGCGGCCGCAGCCCGCTGCGCGGGGCAGGCTCCCGGCGGCCGCCTGCCCACTCGCTCACGCGCCGGCTGGCGCTTTCTCGAACCGCATGCTGCTGCTGGTGTAAAGGTAGCACCAGACGAGGACAAACACGCTTGCTCTAGGCACAGAGAAGTATCTCTGCTGCAGGGAAAGGGGCGATGCTCTCCCTCCCGTGCAGGGCTCGCGGCCGGAGATCGGTGCCGTTGGGCGGCTGGGAACGACGCCGGCCCTTGTGCACGCTCCCGCCTTTGGGCACGGGACCTATGCAGCTTCCCAGACTCCAGTATGTCTTGTGGAAATTAGGGAGCGAGGCCCAGGGAAGAATTTGCCCATCTGCGCGCAGCCTGGGGTGCAGCGTGGCCCAGCCCGACGCAGGACTCAGCTGTGCACTGCCAGCTGTTCTGCTCCGGTCAAAGTATGCTTAGTATTCACTTTGATAAACAATTTTTAAGCATGACAAAGAAAATGCCAGGAACTAGTCTTCATAAATGCATTTTTACAGTAATAGAGCAGAATAAACAAATGCTCCAGAGCATCTCCCAGTGTCACTGTTATTTACACTGCAAGTGACCTGTTATTACTCACCCCTCTGCCATAAATGCCTAATTGAGAGGAGGCCACAGAGGAAGCGGCCAATGTGAAGTGCATTATGCTAAATAATTCATAATGAGCGCTGCGGCTGTGGCGGTGATGTATGCGAATGGGGGATCCTTACTTTTTAACTTACATTCTGCATTGGTTTACGAGTTTCAGAAGGAAATCCTCAGTCTCTGGTACATGACTGGCTGGGGTTTCACTCCCCCTGAGGTCTCGGCGCCGCAGCCGCCCGCACCGGGCTGGGAGACCCGTGCTCGCAGACCCCTCCTGCGGCGGCACCCAGCACGGCTCTTTCACGGCTCAGCCGCGCTCCGAAGGGGCAGCGCCGGCAGGCGGGAGGGCTGCGGGGCGCAGACAAGGCACCCACACCAGGGCGCTCCCAGCAGCTCTGCACCTTGCCCCTGCCCGCATCGTGCCCCTGCCCGCATCGTGCCCCTGCCCTCATCATGCCTCTGCCCACACTGTGCCCCTGCCGGCATCGTGCCCCTGCCTGCATCATGCCCCTGCCTGTGCTACGGCCCTGCCTGCACCATGCCCCTGCGCACGTCTTGCCTCTGCCCATGTAGTGCCCCTGTCTGCCCCGTGCCCCTGCCTGCACCGTGCCCCTGCCTGTGCCATGCCCCTGCCCATGGCTCTGCACGGCAGAGTGATTTGCCCAGCACTGCCTGTTGCCCACCACTTGCAGTGCACATGAAGAAGGATTTCACTTTCATCACCCTTTTATTCCACCGTTTAATTCAATGTCATGTTTCCTTGTTCCTTGTTATGAGTGGGATAAGAGCAGCTCCCAGACTGTCTTTTCTAGACCATTTATTATTTATTCATTTCCTTTCTAACTTGTTTTTCTGTGTCCTTATTTGAGAATTTTTCCAGTCCTTGGTATTATTCTTGTCCCTCTCCAGTGCTCATCTATTCCTACAGTACCCTCTAGAGAGAGGGTAATCACTCCAGGAAAATTGACTTGCATTCAATGGCAAAAAGCTTCATTAAAACCCAGTTAGGGTTCCCAGAGGTCCCGTCCGTTCCTCGTGAACTTGCAGCAAACTCGCACATTCGGCGGCTGGAGTGGCGGTGCCCCTGGCTGGGCGCTCCGGGAGCCTCACACATTTGGCAGTGCCAAGGTGCCAGCTTCAAGGGCAGCTGCTTCATGTTGGGGTGTCCTGGGGCACCTGCGGGGCACTCGCTACCCTCCGGCTGCAGTGCCGTCGCCTGAGCATTTTGGGACTCGCTGTGTGCCCTCCTGCCCTTTTCAGCTCATTAACGTGTTTGCTAATGAATGGCACTAGCTGCGGAGCCCTCACAGCTTGATGATGGGTGTCTGGTGCAAAAGCTGCCCTTGCCGTGCAGGGCTTGGTGGGGGCCGGTGCCTGTGGCTGTGGCCAGGGAGGGGAGGCAGCTGTGGGGCTGCTCCGGCCGGGATCCTGCACGCAGCACGCGCCGTGCTCAGCCTGCGGCTGGGGGGAGCTGCCCGTCGGAGGCAATGGGAGGAGGGAATGGGAAGGGCCCTTCTGCTTTCCTCCGCGCCCCCTGAAACCTTTCCTGGGGATCAGATAGCCCCCGATTGGGTCTCCGTGCTGGCGTCCTGCACGCACGGCGGAAACGCCACGCCGCGGGATTGGGCTGTGCCTCCTCTGGGATCTCAGGAGCAGTGGTACCTGTTCAGGAGGGAGCAGCCCTTCCCTGGGGAGAATAAATTGCGCTAGTGTGGTATTTCTCAAGAAGGATGAGGCTCAAAAACTTACCTTAAAATAACTTAGAAAGTCAGTTTCTTTCCTCCTCTCCTACAGCAGAGGAGTAATTACAATTTTGTAAAGCTTTTAATTTTTTTAACATTGCATATAAATACTGCTGCTCAAGAGTTCAGAGGCAGGGATTTTAAATCTAATCCACATTTAACAAGGCTATTAAAGAAAATGTTTAAGCTGCCAGAATTTAACTGATTACAATATTTAATAAATCTTACCCCCAAAAAGATGTCTTAAAAAAAAAAAACAGCAAGGAGCCAAGATCACATGGCTTTTATATGCACACTACTGAGAGTGCTTTAATGGGAAATGGAAACCCAAAAGAGGCAATAATCCTGCCAAAAAGGCCCAAATGTATTATAAAAATGTTTAAAGCTCCATTTGAGTATTTCTAATTAACTTGATAATGACACCAGCATCCTCTCTCTATCAGTCTGCTGGAGGATCAGATGCGTCGCGGCTGTTAGAGCAATTCTGAGCATGGCAGGAAAAGCTGGGATTTTGCCCCTTTCCCTTTCAAAGCTGTCCTGTGGCACGCAGCTGCGCATCACCGTGGCTTGCCGACGTGGGGGAACCATGTGCGGCTGCGGACAGAGCGCGGCTGCCCGCACCGCCTGGGGCTCCCGCGCCCGACAGGCACAAGCAGCCAGGCTGGGCATGGCACGGCACGGGACGAGAGCAGCAGGGCGCCACAGGCGCAGGCACTGGCAAGGCATCCCTGTCCCCCTCTTTCCTCCCGGAGACGAGAGAACCATCGGGCTGCTGGCGCAGACCCACCAGCGCAGAGCGGGGAAGCGGCGCCTTGCTGCCCAAACTTGCCTTAAGCAGAGCTTTCTGAAAGTCTCTGCGTCGCCCAAGCCCTGTGCACACCGGGTGACTGCACAGTGCCCGGGGGGGGGGGGGGGACCCGAGATCCAGCTCCTTGCCTCCCCTTGTGCTGCAACACACCCAGGAGGAGCCCACTGTCAGTTTTAAATGTTGTGCATCTCCAAATCCTCCGCAAATAGAGGGGCGAAAGGAAGCTCTGGGCTCTCAGCAGATGCTCAGACCTGTTTGGACAGGTGCCTCCCTGTGGTGCCTGTTTCTGCAGATGGTGGCAAAGCAGGAAGCTGAGGTGTATGTGGAGAAGGGGTGAATCAGGAACAAGGCAAGAGCTTTGGCAACAGCTTCCCTGGAGCCATCTGAGCCCGAATATGTGGAGAGTGGTGTCTGCAACGCTGTGCCGCAGCTCACCGCACAGGTCGCAGACCGTGCAGGGCTCCACCAAGCAGCCATGGGTCTGAGGAGCTCCTTGTTCCTCTGCAGGTCCTGTCCGGTTCCTGCGGACCACACTGCATCCCTGTGGGCAGGAACGGCCCTTGAAGGAGTGACGGTGCCCAGATGGGCTGGTGGGGAGAGCTGCTGAGCACGAAGGGGGAAAGGGGCTCTCTTACCAGGGCTTGGCAGGGCGATGTGCTCCTGCTCGTCCAGCACAAAGGTGTGCACGCAGCCGTGGCACGGGGCGCAGCCCCGCTCTAGCCAGCCAGCCTCTGGTCTTGGTCCTGAGGCTGCTCTGCTGACTGCTGGTCTGATGAGGGGTGAAGGTTCCTGGGAAAGACATCCCAATGAATTAGCAGAGATCCGTGTTTTGAGACTGTATTTCTTGTTGTCTAGGTCAGAGAAACAGCCTGGAGCTATGGTTTATATTCTCCAGGAGATATTAACTGTAGAAAATCTGAGGTCAAGGCAGAGTCATACAATTTCATGGTTGAAGACGCTGGGCTGTAGCAGAAACCTGGCTGATGAGGTGTTCAGTGTTGTAGGAGAAATGTCCCTGGAGGAATGCTGAGTGCACTGGGGCAGAGGTACAGCTCCACATACCTGTGCCTGTGTCCAGAGCTTTGGCCTTGGCAGGGTGGAGGTGGTGGTGGGGCCAATCTGCCGTTGCTCCTGACATCCACGCTGCAGAAATGCTCTTGTGAGCTCATAGGTCTCCACGTTTTAGCTGGACCCATGGTGCCTGCTTCTTCTGACAACAACATCGGGGGCATTTCTCTCTTGCTCCCAGCCTGGGCAGAAAGTGGTGGTACAAAAGCACTGTTGAATCTCTTCAAATGTCCACCAGAATGGGTCCAAGATAGTTAGCCAGACTCTATGGCTGCTGCTGGCCTTTGCTTCTGTTTGCTAATCCAATCCACACTTTGCTTTTCAGCAGCAGGCATCTTCCTGAGCCTCTGAACCGTCTCGTGACCCTTGTTTCCTTCCTGCAACTTCTACATGTCTCCAGAGCAAGGAAGAAGAGCAGCTGTGATGCTCCTATGCTGACTCCCCAGAGCCATACTGAGAAGCTCTCCTCCTGCTCCTAATTAGCTCCTCTCTGCACACAGCCCATTTGGCTGCAGCTTGTGCTGGGACCGTATGCTGAGCTGCTTGTCAGTGCATCTCGAATGCTCTGCAAGGTCCTGCCTGATAGGATGGGTTTCTCCTCGGAGAAGTGGGCTCTGTGCCTGGCTCTGGGATAGCCATCACCTCCTGGCCGCCACCCCAGCAGCGATGCCTCCAGACAGCACCCAACGGGATTGCTCCCCGGTCAGTGCTTTGGCTGATTCTTTACCCAGTTTGCAGGGGCTCTGCTGTAAAGCATGATATTTCAATCAGAACAGGATGTGATACAGAGCCAAAGACCTCACAGAAGCATCTTGCATCAGTGTAATTGCCTTGATCAGCCAAGCCTGTAACCTCATCGAAGAAAGAGCAGGGTTGCTTGACGTGGGCTGCTTTCCTTCGCACTGTGCCAACTGGACTGACCCCACCTGCCAAACCCTCCCATGAGCTTTCCTGCAAGACCACGGTCATTCCCAGCAGTTCGTGAAGTGTCTCTGCAGCTCCCCTGTGCACAGCTTTTCTGTTCATCCTTTCTAGTCCTTGTGTAGTTTCTCAGCACTGTAACTTTCCCCCAACTCCAAACCTGAACAAAGCCAGCAGACGCTTTTTTTCTTCTGCCTCTTCTCAGGATTTTTGTGCAGGAGTTGTTCAGGCACAGGACGCTGTAAGAGTTGCTATTGTCACTAGCATTGCATGACATCCTCTGCTAGCAACTGATGGAAAGCACTTACCTGTGTGCAACAAATGTCTATAAAGGTTCTTTCGGGTGGCGAACAGAAATATCTACTGAATGTATGTGGGAAAGATACATACTAATTCACTGTCTCTCTAGAAATAGGCTCTGCCACTGTTTGCATTGAATAAAACCAGGCAAATATTTCAGGAAGTTTTAAAACAAATAACCTTTTCTAAAAAGAGGATATTTTGTTAAAGCTGGCTTGTACCAACCCCCCGCCCCATGCTGCCACCAGCCCATGCGGTGCAGGGATGCGTGGGCGACGGGGCCGGCGGGAGCACGTGGGCTGGCAGCACTGTGCAGACCCACACGTGGCTGCCTCTGCTCCTGCACGGCCGCGCCGCTACAGCTGCTCGGGTCAACGCCACCGTTCCCACGCACGCTCCAAGTGCCGATCCCCTGCAGGGGCTCGGCGGCTCGCGGGGTGCCGATCTCCCGGGAGCCACGGCTGGGGCTGGCGGAGCAGGGCTCCTCTTGCGGCCCTGGGTGATTCGCGCTCCAGACTTCATTAATGGTCTCTTTGCATCTGCATTACTTTCCAGGGAATTTCCAGTCACACTTGCCTTCATTAAAGAGGCTTCTTGTATTGTACGGGGATAGATGTTTTGAAAAACAAGAGATCAATGCAAGCGTTGAGCCACTTTATTGACTCATTCACTTATTAGTGGACGTGGCTCCCTTCTTGCTGTTTGTGCTCAGAATGGATTTTTATTGCTTAATTCTCTTTCAGTGAAGTGCAAGCAAATTGTAAAATCCTATTGTTTAACATGTAGCATTAAGTATTGAACTAGTAAAAGAATCAATTACAGGTTTGGTCACTGATTAGGTTGACTTTTTATGGAATTTAATGTCAAGTCTCATTATAATTCTGCTCCTGAATTCAGAACGTGCAGGAGGAGGGCTCATGGCGGTGAGCGGCTCCATCCCAGCTCCCCTCCTTTGGGGTGCCCAGCAGGACGGCCAGCGCCTGGCAGTGACGAGACCTGGTGGAGGCGGCGAGCGATGGCGCAATGTGCCGCTAGGCCAGGTGGCATGGGGGCTTCCCTGCTCCACCGGAGACGTGCCCAGGGCTGGAGAGCATAGGCTCAACTTGATATAGTGTGAAGGGATTATCCAGTCTTCTCCAGAGTCCTCCAAGCCTTCTGCCATAGGGGAAAATGGGGCAGAAAATATGGGTCCAAGCACTTCCAGGTGTAGACAGGGACCCTTCAGCCAAGGGCTGAGTGCCTGGCAGAGGATCCCAGAATGGAGCCCATCAAGGACCTTGGAAAAATCTGCCTGGCTCCTGGTGGAATATCAATGCAATGATTCAGGGTAAATGAAATATGAGGAAGTATAGGCACCCGAGTCAAAAATCATCACAGAAACAGTCAAGTCAATAGTAATCAGTGTGTGCTTCCTCCCGGAAGATTTCCAAGGAAGAGCTGCAAGTGCAAGGAGGAAAAGCAGTGGTTTCCTGTGGTGGACGAGGCTTTCACGCAGCCTCCTGGCAGAGCAGGAATGTGCTGAGCTGTGCAGCATGGGAATGGGATGAGCCGCGTAGCGTGGGAACAGGCTGCGCTGCACGGCGATAGCAAGGGGCTGAGCCCCGTGGCGTGGGAACGGGCTGAGCTGCACAGCGTGGGAACGAGCTGAGCCCTGTGGAGCAGGGACGTGCTGAGCGGGGATGGGCTGAGCCGCATGGAGCAGGGACCGGCTGAGCCCTGCTCCACTGCATGCTCCACTCCGCCGGGGATGCCGAGAACTGGCACACGCCGGGGCACGCTGGTAGGATTCCCCTTCTGGCACTCTGGTTTTGGGAGACTCCTTCTTGTCTGACCGAGCTTACCCCCCTTGCAGAAGAAGCTCTGATAGTATGCTAAATTACACTGTACTGCATCCTGAATGAGCATGGTTTGGGCAATTAAAGCTTGTAGGAAAAGTATAAAAAATACAATGTCCTCAAGCAAGGCATCTGTTTCTGCATCCACCAACAAGGAGACCACAAATGCCGGCAGCACCGCCGTGGTCAGTGGAGGGGGGGGGAGCGCTCGGCACGGCGGGGCTTGGCGCGGTGGGGACGCAGTGTCCCGGCGAGGAGCAGATTCGGTCATGGCTCAGGTCCGCTGGTCCCCGTCATGCTCGGTGTGAGCCATGGTCCACTCTGTGCAGCACTGCACTTAGCATGGTGCTGGTGCTCGGCAAATAATAAATAACAGTAATGATTATGAAAGCACTGCGCATGGGCCCCTGAGGTGCTGCAAAAAACTTTTACATCAAAATCCAACTGCAACATTTTCCCCCTTGTCTAATACACAAAATATGCCCATAAAAGCAATAATTTATCTGTACAAAGGCAATTCCCTAGGTATTTAAACAAAGATTGATGGCTCCAGTCTTACCGGAGAGTGTAAGACCCTGCAGAATTTCCCGCTGTGAATTTCCTGGGACTTCACAAAACTGCAGAAGCTTTTTCCATTTTCATATGCAAAAATCATAAAATGAAATAATATTTACCTCTTGGAATTAAATTGTGGGGCTGTTCTGGTCCCACCCCCAGCTGTGTCTCCCGACTTGCTCAAGGCTTCCCAGGCTCGGGGCCTGCTTCACCTCCCGATTTGTAGGAAAGCACCTAAGGGATGGCGCTTCTCCCTTCCTCCAGGTTTGACTTTTATATCATGGCTTTTCAATGCACTTAAATCTGCGTGATGTTTAAAATTCAGCTATGTTTGTTGGAATTCAATTACCCCTGAAGATTACACAAAGATTATCAAAGTTGTAAACAGCAGAATATGCTCAGAGATCAATGAAGCACAACAAAGACCATATTTAACAGGAGAAATAAAAGTAAGAGCATGCTGGCAAACTCTGACAGTGGAGTGTAGTGTCGCATCATCGTGCTGAAGGCTGGGAAGTAATTGAAATCTATGTTATAGCACAATATATCCCAGCGCAGCTTTGCAGTCAGGGAGCAGAGTTTCAGCTCTAGCATCGCAGTGACTCATGCGGTTTAAGCAGTGGCAGGACCAGAGGTGTTCCTGCTGTGAGCCGGCACGGGGCCTGGCGCTGCCCCGGAGACTCCCAGTGGAGCTCATGGCTGGGCGCCGTCCCGGGATGGGTCCACTGGGCGCCGCACTGCCGGCGCTGTTCCCTGATGTGCCGCTCCAATGCCCTGCTCCAGACCAATGCCTGCCCCCCCGGCAATGCCTGTCCCACAGCAATGCCCTGCCCCCTGGCAATGCCTGCCCCATGGCAATGCCCTGACCTATGGCAGTGCCCTGCTCCACAGCAATGCCCTGCCCCATGGCAATGCCCTGGTCCTGGCAGGAGGCTCCAGGAGGAGGCCAGTGGGGTGGGGGGTGGGGGATCCCACATCCAACTGCTGGCACTGTGTCCTGGGAGCGCTAGCACCAGCCTGAGGAAGGGAAGAGGAGCAGGAGCGGGAGTGGGAGCAGGAGTGGAACCAGGAGCAGAGCAGGAGTGGGAGCCAGAGCAGGTGGGGAGTGGAGCAGAATTGGGAGTCGGAGTGGGAGCAGGAGGGGAGTGGGAGTGGGAGCAGGAGCAGGAGCAGAAGCGTAGCAGGAGCAGGAGTGGGAGTAGGAGTGGGAGCGGGAGCGGGAGCCGGAATGGGAGCCGGAGCCGGAGCGGGAGCCGGAGCGAGAGCGGGAGTGGGAGGGGAGCCGGAGAGGGATCGGGAGCTGGAGCGGGAGCAGAGCTGGAGCGGGAGCTGGAGCTGGAGTGGGAGCTGGAGCTGGAGCGGGAGCGGGAGCAGGAGCGGGAGCAGGAGCGGGAGGGGAGCCAGAGCGGGAGCAGAGCTGGAGCGGGAGCTGGAGCTGGAGCGGGAGCAGGACCAGGAGCAGAGCTGGAGCGGGAGGGGAGCCGGAGTGGGAGGGGAGCCGGAGTGGGAGCAGAGCTGGAGCGGGAGCTGGAGAGGGAGCGGGAGCAGGAGCGGGAGGGGAGCCGGAGCGGGAGGGGAGCTGGAGCCGGAGCTGGAGAGGGAGCCGGAGCGGGAGCCGGAGCGGGAGCCAGAGCCGGGGCGCGCCTCCGCCGCCGCAGGGCCGCCTGGGCCCGGCCGGGAGCAGCGGTGCCGCAGTGCCGGGGCTCCGGCCGCCGCCGCGCTGGCTGCGGTCCAGCCGCCGGCTCCTCCTCCGGTGCGTCGCCGCCGCGATACCCGGCGCGGCAGAGCGGCGGGCAGCTCCCCGCCTCCTGCTCTGCACCTGGCCGCAGTTCTAATAGCGCTGCGGGGTGCAGCCGGGGGGGGGGGCAGGGGACTGCGCGGGGCGGCCCCGGTCCCGCTCCCGCGGCCCCAGCCCCGTGTCCCCATATCCCCCAGCCCCTGGCCCTGTGTCCTCACGTCCCCACATCCCCATGCCCCCGCTTCCCCATGCCCAAATCCTGTCCCTTGGTCCTGTGTCTCCCCCATCCTCGCATCCCTGTCCCTCAGCCCTATGTCCCCGTGTTCACACATCTCCATGTCCCACATCCCTACATTGCTGTCCCCCATGTCCCTGTAAGCCCATGTCCCCGCGTCTCCCATTCCGGCATCCCCAGCCCCCAGCCCTATGTCCCTGCATCCCCATGTCCCCACGTCCCTCATCCCTGTATCACTATCCCCTGTCCCTGTGTCCCTGTGTCCCGCATCCCTGCATCCCTGTCCCCCAGCCTTGCGTCCCCGCATCCCCATGTCCTACATCCCCATGTCCCTGTCCCTGCGTCCCCATGTCACTGCATCCTCACATCCCTCCCACCTCGTGTCCTCGCATCCCACGTCCCCGCGTCCCCCTGGCTGCCTCGCTTTCTCAAACACTCGGGAGTTCGGAAGAAACCCTTCAAGCCAGATTAATCGCTGCTCTCGGCCCCCAGCCTGGTGCACCTGCCTGCTCTCGTCAGCTGCAGCCACAACGTGCTGAAATTCTCATTCCCTTTCTGCTTTTCTTTCTCCTCTTTTTTTTTTCCTTTTCCTATTTACTTCTGCTTTAATCTGCATATTATCATCAATGCAAAGACCTCAGAAATAACATCTGACAAATGATGCCTATTAAAAAAAACCTCTGCACTACCCTCTTTCACCGCCTTCCAATTTGGACTAGCACTATAACTATGCATCAATAGACAAGCAATATTATGTTAAGAACATGATAAAATACCAGCAGCTTCATAATGGCAGCAGCCAAATGGTAATTTCTGCTTCAGAAATTGGTCATTTATTTTGCTGGTCTGTTCTTACGTTCAAATTAGATGAAGTTTAATATACTGTAAAATTGAATGTATTCTATCCTTTTCAACAAATATGGCATGTATGAAATGATTTATGGGTCTTACAAACCTTAAAATGTTAAATAATCTCCTTTCTCCTGTGCCTTAAGTCAGTGATGCCAAATAGTTTAAGTACAGAGAATCAAAACTTTATTAGCTCCCATCCTGATCATCACTTTATTTTGCTGCATTTACAGAGGCAGGAACAGTATTTAACATATTAGACTGAGTTTTAGAGGCAGCCATATTAATTGGTACATTAATTTTACCCTATTAACTGTAATTGGTAGGAAAGTGATTCTTCCCTGGTGAACGTTGTAATTTGTGTTTTAAATTTTTAATAAAGGCACGACGGCGCTGCAGATGCTGAAGGAGGGCGCGGGGTCCGTGGTGGCGGTGCCAGGCCAGTGCCGTGCCCGTGACGGTGTGGGGCTGCCGTGGAGCAGCACCAGCCCCGGGACAGTCCCGGCGCCGGCTCTGGTGCCACCGGCCTCCCACCGTCCCTGCTGCAGCCGGCGCCCCGCGAGAGCAGAGCCGCCGGCCGGCCCCGCTCCGATGCGGCACAGGGGTTTTCCAGCGGTGCCACAGGCTGCAGCCACGGCCACAGCCACCGGACAGCTGTCACCACCGTGGCGCCGGGGCTGCCCACGTTTAAAGGCTTCAGTAAAAATATGGGAGAGGAGAGAGTAGACAGAACAACAGGAAAATTCAAGAAGACATAGTAACTAACCCACCTGCTCCCAGAAAATAGCTGGAATGTACGCCCCATTTTAGAGCGTAATCCCCGTGCAGAGGCGCTAATATGCGTTTCCTTGTGTGCGTGTGTGCTTGTGCATTCTTAAAAGACAGTGGCTGTATACAGCTGACAGCTACAATACAAAGATTTTTACATCCACACATACACAGTCTGTCCTTGCTTCTATTAAGGAACATTTCTTATGGAAAAGTAGCTAGATTTCTGATGTGAAGAAACAATTCTGCTCAAGACTGAGAGCTGTTTAGAATAAATGCCAGACACTGTGATGGAGACATTGCATGGAAACTTAATGCTGGTCACATCTCCCTTCTCTGCCAGTAAGTCAAGGATGTGTCTTTGCTATTGTATTTGGTGACTCATCTTTCAAATAATCATCTCTGGGAGAATTTTGTGCCAAGATGAAAAAATGCTAGCGCCCCAGAAGCCCGCACACGTCTCCTTCCAAGCAAACCCCTGGATGGAGCCGAGGCAGCTCCGCGCCCTGCTCGACACGGCAGGCTGGGGCAGCGGGCAGGGGCACGGGCTGCCTGCAGGGCAGCTCCGCGTCTGGGCACAGCACGGAGAGGAAAGGGAGGGGGATTCAGTAGGGAGCCTCTGGGCAGGGCTCCTGCCAGGAGTGTGCACCCGGCCGGGCAACGCTGCCTCTTGCAGCCTCACTCACTGCGGTTTGGCGAGAGCAGGAGAGCATGCATTCCTGGAGGAGCATGGGGGGGCCCCGGGAGAGAGGCAGCCCCAGGTGCTGTGGGACAGAGGCATGGTGCACGGAGCAGCCACAGAGCTCCTGCAACGTGTGTGCACACCTGCAATGTGTATGTGCTTGCTGCTGCAATGTGTGTGCACTCCTGCAGCACGTGTGTGTGTGCGTTCCTGCAATATGTGTGTGTGTGTGCGCACATGCTCCTGCAAGGTGCATGCACCTGCAACGTGTGTGTGTATGTGTGTGTGCACTCCTGCAACAAGTGTGCACTCCTGTAACATGCATGCACCCACCTGCTTTAGGGCTGGAGCTGCAACTGCAGTGAGCATCCAACCAGCACCTGGAGGAGATTTCCATCATCCTAGGAGCAAAATATGCAGATGAGCTGAGTAGCTGAAGTGCTGTATGCTAATTAATTCAACAGACTCACTGTTCCATAACATAAAACCTACACAAGGAGAATGCGCTGGGATTAGCTTCCTGTGGAAAACAGTTCCTTGCTGCTTAATGCAAAGTTGCACAAAGTTGTTAAACACTTTGCAAGCACGTAAGCCCTTCCCTCTCACTGCCACCAGAGAAGCCACAAGCGCTGCGCGGGCTCGCTCCAAGCAGCACCCTGCAGGAAGGGCAGGATTCCTTGGCAGCTGCCAGAGCCTTCAGGCTGTGCCCTGAGGGGGCAAAGGGACGAAAGGAGCTGCTGGAGGAAAGGCAGCAAGCGATGTACCGGCTTCCCTAATGAAAAAGCTCCACCTCTACCTATAAGATCCTTCAAGAAGGTGCAATTTGACTTGTTTATTCCATATCCCTGGAGAAACAGGACACAATCTCTTCCACCGCAGCGCTTGTGCCAATGGCCAGGGCTGTGTCTCTTTTTGGGGCTGTGATCTTCTAGTCTGTCTAATAAGGAGCTTCTAGCATGCTCTGGGATGTCCAGCCTGTGAGCACCAGGACCATGACTCAGCTCATGTTGCTGTGCAGCTCTTTTCCTGCATGTGAACATACATGCAGAAAGTATGCAAGCAAACACACATCTAATGTACGTCTCTGCGAACCCTTTTTTCCCCTTTCTGTGAGTAATTCTCACATTGTAAATCTGGCAAATCTACTTTGCCACATAAATTGCAGTACCTGGAATGAAGACACTAGGTTTATGATTTAATTATTAAATCCTGCTAGCAGAAAATGTTAGTTATGTTATTTCTCTATCTTACTCTGTAGAGATGGTCCCTGACCAAATGGATGAGGAGGGAGTTTGCTGTTGTATCTGCACCTCAGGTCAGAGGCTTTAGCTATCAAGAAACTGTGAAGTCCTTCTCTGCAGGACCTTCTCTTCTGTGAACTCTGCCAGATTGTGTGAACTGGAAGGTGGCCAAATTGTGGACCAGATAAAGAGAGCCTTTTTGCATAGTCACTAATGAGCTGTCTATTCAGGATGGTATCCTGCTAAGGGGAGGGTGTTGTGCTGCCAGTGGATTAAGGAATTACTGCAATTGGCTCAGGAGACGCAGTGCTCTTTGGAGACAAAGCAAACTTCTGAGCAGAAGCATTTGCTAGACAAACAGGTCAACCCACAAAGGGCAGTCTAAGTCATTGGTGCATGGGCAAAGCACCATAAATTGCTTGATCTCCTTCAAGGAGATCATCTGCTGAGAGTGGCTCATCTTCATCTACCAAGCCTAGTAGCCTCATTAATCCACCAGTGCACATAGCCTGCAGGTGCAGGCCAGCCTTTGAAGTTGCAGGGCAATGTGGAGCAGACTATCAAATTGCTGAGAAATTAGATGAAATTAGCAGGAATTAACCCTGCTAAGGCACTTCTTCCCAGGTAAACTGAAATGCTGAGGATACAGGGCACGTCTCCGCCCTCTGCATCAGTGCTCCCCAGACAGGGGAGATCTCCCATGCATGATGGCACTGGTGAAGCTGGCGTGGGGCTGCGCAGCATGCATGGAGGCCCGTCCTGACCCAGCATCCTGCAGACCCCCCCAGCCACCTTGCAGAAGACATTGCCACCTTGGAGGCAGGTGACAGGAGGAACTGCGAATTTTGACTGCTCAGTCCCTGATGCGCTGGTTTTGCTCTCTCCTGCCGTGAGCAGCCCGCCGGCCGTGCAGTCCCGCTGAGGCCCAAAGCCACGTGCACCACGTCTTGGAGCAGGAGAGCCCATAAGGAAGGAAACTGCTCGGCTCTGGCCAGTCCTGACAAAAGCTGCAGGTCAGGCTTAGAATGTTCATAGACAAAGTAAAAACCTTTAAAATATTAATTGGAGGGTCCGACATCCAGGAAACCATCACACGACTGGAAAGATTCCATGAGAAAGGCAAAATCTGTCCAAAGACTTGTTTGCAGTCACTTACTGTGCTCATGAAATCTCCCAAGAGGGGAGCGCAGTCACCCTCACTGACCTGCATATTCCTCATTGCTTTCATTAACTGCACCTTATTCTCCAGATAGATTTCTAAGATAAAAGTAAAAATCACCCATTAGCTTTTTCTCATTAAACGAGATTTAACTTCAGCTGCTTGCGACATGCCAGGAAAAGTTCATCTGCTGCCGTGAGACCGCGGCGCCGAGCGCAGTCCCTGCCCCACCAGGGCGGATGTGGCTGGGGAGGCAGCCGGAGACGTCAGCGCCCCAGGAAAGGGTCCGGCGCGTGGCCGGGCCAGGCAGCCACCCTGGATGGGCTGCCCGGTGTGGTTTGGCTTTGGAGGCCCCTGTTCCCCGCGGGAACGCCTCTGCGGAGGACGGGGCGCGCGGCCATCGTGCCGCCGGGGCGCACAGCCACACACCGCATAGCTCCCCCCACGGGCACCACAGCAAGCTCTGAAGGATGATGTGCTGTTAACAGGGGCGTTTGTAACGGTTTATCTCTGTCAGCTGGGTGGGAAATTGCCAGATGTGCCGTCTGCCCTCGTTATGCAGACATCTCTGGTTACCTGGATCAGCGTGCTAAGCATGGGCACCGCTGGAGGAAAGCCCGTTTCTTGGGGCGGTGTTGGCACCTGGGATTGCGCCTTCGAGCACCGCGGGGAGCCACCCGGGCGGCGGCACGCAGGACCGAGCTCCGCGCCCGCCGTCGGGAGCCTTGCGGAGGGGCAGGCGGGACGAGGCGCGACCGCCCGGGCGGCGGCACGCAGGACCGAGCTCCGCGCCCGCCGTCGGGAGCCTTGCGGAGGGGCAGGCGGGACGAGGCGCGACCGCCCGGGCGGCGGCACGCAGGACCGAGCTCCGCGCCCGCCGTCGGGAGCCTTGCGGAGGGGCAGGCGGGACGAGGCGCGACCGCCCGGGCGGCCGCACGCAGGACCGAGCTCCGCGCCCGCCGTCGGGAGCCTTGCGGAGGGGCAGGCGGGACGAGGCGCGACCGCCCGGGCGGCGGCACGCAGGACCGAGCTCCGCGCCCGCCGTCGGGAGCCTTGCGGAGGGGCAGGCGGGACGAGGCGCGACCGCCCGGGCGGCGGCACGCAGGACCGAGCTCCGCGCCTGCCGTCGGGAGCCTTGCGGAGGGGCAGGCGGGACGAGGCGCGACCGCCCGGGCGGCGGCACGCAGGACCGAGCTCCGCGCCCGCCGTCGGGAGCCTTGCGGAGGGGCAGGCGGGACGAGGCGCGACCGCCCGGGCGGCGGCACGCAGGACCGAGCTCCGCGCCTGCCGTCGGGAGCCTTGCGGAGGGGCAGGCGGGACGAGGCGCGACCGCCCGGGCGGCCGCACGCAGGACCGAGCTCCGCGCCCGCCGTCGGGAGCCTTGCGGAGGGGCAGGCGGGACGAGGCGCGTCCGCCCGGGCGGCGGCACGCAGGACCGAGCTCCGCGCCTGCCGTCGGGAGCCTTGCGGAGGGGCAGGCGGGACGAGGCGCGACCGCCCGGGCGGCCGCACGCAGGACCGAGCTCCGCGCCCGCCGTCGGGAGCCTTGCGGAGGGGCAGGCGGGACGAGGCGCGTCCGCCCGGGCGGCGGCACGCAGGACCGAGCTCCGCGCCCGCCGTCGGGAGCCTTGCGGAGGGGCAGGCGGGACGAGGCGCGTCCGCCCGGGCGGCGGCACGCAGGACCGAGCTCCGCGCCCGCCGTCGGGAGCCTTGCGGAGGGGCAGGCGGGACGAGGCGCGTCCGCCCGGGCGCGCAGCCGGCAGCGCTGCCACCTCGGGTGCCCGCGGTGCCCGCCGTGTCGCCAACGTCCTCCGCTCCTCCAGCCCGCGGGAGCAGACGTCCGGGGAGGGTCGCGGGTGACCGGAGTGGCTCGGCGCTGCGGGGTGGCGTGCGGCGAGCGGAGCCGGGCTGGGGAGGGCGCGGGGCAGCGGCTGCAGGAGCTCTCCCGCGCAGGACGTGGTCTGCGAGCCGAGCGTGCAGCCCCTGCGCGTCCTAGAGAGCCCCACGCACCGAGGGGCCGGCAAGACCCACAGCCATGCGGGCGTCCTTCGTCGTAACGAACGAGGGAGAACCATGAAGAATGGGTTAAATGGAAAGAAATTGTCTCCTAATAAAAATTTTTCCGTGTTTCCCATGAGGCATGAAAATCTCTGCACGGACAGCTCGTCAGAGTAGAGCCCCCAATGCGCCCTGCTTTCTGCCTTGAAACAAATAGTTGCGTACTGTACAAGTGTTTGTTACGAGGAAACGCATGTGTTGGAAGAAGTTAGACATTAAATCATTATTTCATGCAAAAAGATATTGCTAAAGGGAAAGGATTACTTACCATATTAATTCTGTCCTTCAGCTACCCATACGTCTCTCTGCACATAGTGACTTCAGTCCCAAAACGTGATGCTGAAACAACTCTGGTGCCTTTCAGACCTTTCAGGCCGGTTTCTCTTTCAGCCCGCGGCGGGGGCGAAGGCGGCTGCCCCGGCAGAGCCATGTCCCTCCGTCCCGCTGCGCCGGGCCCGGCTGCCGCAGCGCCGGCCGAGGCCCGCCGCCTCCCTGCTTGCCGCTGCTCCTCCTTGCGTTGACTCTCCTTTGCTTGGGGACCCAGCGGTCGAGCCGGAGTTCCAGCAGCGCCAGGGACGAGTCAGCAAACCCCTGCTGTGTGCAGTGGAAGCCTTGTTCCAGGCTCACCTCACAAGCACATCTGCCTTTTTCCAGGTCTGTGTCACGCTGCAAGAGCAGGAACCCTGAGGCAGAAGAGCCCACCCGCCTCTCCCTGCTCCCCCATCCCAGTGAATCGCTAGTTTACAGCAGAAATTCCGATTTGTACATAAATCTGGCTCTGCAAAAGCCTGCTGCTCTGGTAGCCTCTGTCCCCACAGGAGATGCATGTGGGCAAGCGCTCATATCTGCCGGGCTACTAGGCTTTGTGTTACTCCTGAAAATTTCCAAAATATCGCTGTTGGTCTTGTAAAGTAATAATGAAGTGTCCCCGGAATTCAGGTCTTTTACCTGTCCCCAGAAGAGTTTCTTAAAAGGCAGCAAGACTTCTAATCAGATTTTTTTTTCTAGTCAATGACTCACAGGGGGACAGTTTCTGAGTTCAGAAAGGAAAAAAGGAAAAAAGAAAAAAAAACAAAGCAGAAAGTGTCATCAAAGCTAGGGAAAAGCGAGGGTGTAGGTTTGTTTTGATGCTTTTGGAAGTTGCACCCTGTTGGCACTGAGCACAGTAATGCATTCATGCTGGAGGAAGGAGTTTATTCATGCTGACGAAGTGATAACAGGCCAGTATGGTTTTGCAACCTGACCATCCAAATAATCTCTATGTTGTCTTCTCCCAAGGCTCTGATTTTAGGGAAAAACTCTTTCGTCTGTTACCTGAAAACTAATGGCTGGAGCTCTTGCCTGACGCTCTGCTTTCCCGTAGCTGCTGAGCTAGGTGCAGAAACTTCAGTGCTGCGCACAGAATAGGGAAGAGCAGCAAGCTACAGCTCTTATAATCTGGTGTGTTATCCTTAGCTAAAGGGCTGTGTTTGAAACCTGGCATCAGCGTATATAGAACATGTTGCTTCTTTGCTGGTACCTCGTCAATCTAGTTTGCAAGACATCCTGGAGGATGTGACCTTGGAAGGCAGGCAGGATATCGACCCTGCATAATAATAGCATCTCGGCATCACTGGCAGCCTGTTGGATTCAGGGCAGTTAATAAATAATGAGGATGTCAAAGATAACAGCAGGAAACTGGGAGCGGGTAACAACTTTACAGCCAGCTTTCTGACAGCCGCCTGGCAACATCCAATTAAAAGCATGTCCCTGTCCAGAGCAGCAGGACACAGGTCCAGTGCCGGACCTGCCGTGGTGCTGGGAGGCTGATGGGAGGCAGCAGGGGTGGCAGGGGGCTGGGGAGCTGAGGGCTGTGGGTCTGTCGGCAGCACCCTGACACTGTGGACTAGGCTGCAATGGAGCGAGGGCTGCACTGGGGCAAGGGCTGCGCTGGGGCCAGGGCTGCGCTGCGGCCAGGGTTGCACTGAGGCAAAGGCTGCACCTGGGCCAGGGCTGCACCCAGGCCAGGGCTGCACTGGGCCAGGGCTGTGGTGGGGCAAGGGCTGCACCCGGGCCAAGGCTGCACCCGGGCCAGGGCTGCACTGGGCCAAGGGCTGCACTGGTGCCAGGGCTGCACCTGGGCCAAGGCTGCACCCGGGCCAGGGCTGCACCCAGGCCAGGGCTGCACTGGGGCAAGGGCTGCACCCGGGCCAGGGCTGCACTGGGGCAAGGGCTGCACCCGGGCCAGGGCTGCGCTGGGGCAAGGGCTGTGGTGGGGCAAGGGCTGCACCCGGGCCAGGGCTGCACCCGGGCCAGGGCTGCACCCAGGCCAGGGATGCGCTGGGGCAAGGGCTGCACCCGGGCCAGGGCTGCACCCAGGCCAGGGCTGCGCTGGGGCAAGGGCTGTGGTGGGGCAAGGGCTGCACCCGGGCCAGGGCTGCGCTGGGGCAAGGGTTGCACTGAGGCAAAGGCTGCACCTGGGCCAGGGCTGCACCCGGGCCAGGGCTGCGCTGGGCCAAGGGCTGTGGTGGGGCAAGGGCTGCACTGGGCCAAGGGCTGCGCTGGGGCCAGGGCTGCACCCGGGCCAGGGCTGCGCTGGGCCAGGGCTGCGCTGGGGCAAGGGCTGCACTGGGCCAAGGGCTGCACTGGTGCCAGGGCTGCACCCGGGCCAAGGCTGCACCCGGGCCAGGGCTGCACTGGGCCAAGGGCTGCACTGCTGCCAGGGCTGCACCCGGGCCAAGGCTGCACCCAGGCCAGGGCTGCGCTGGGGCAAGGGCTGCACTGGTGCCAGGGCTGCACCCGGGCCAAGGCTGCACCCGGGCCAGGGCTGCACCCGGGCCAGGGCTGCGCTGGGGCAAGGGCTGTGGTGGGGCAAGGGCTGTGGTGGGGCCAGGGCTGCACTGGGCCAAGGGCTGCGCTGGGGCAAGGGCTGCACTGGGCCAAGGGCTGCACTGGTGCCAGGGCTGCACCCGGGCCAAGGCTGCACCCGGGCCAAGGCTGCACGCGGGCCAGGGCTGCACTGGGGCCAGGGCTGTGCTGGGGCCAAGGTTGCGGCAGGCCGGGGGCTGCATGCCCTGACGGCCGCCCCGCGGTGCAGCCAGCGCCCACACGCTCCGGGCTTGAGCGAGGAGCTTGTCCCTCCCTCCCCGGCCTGTGCTGGGAGCATCCAGAGCCCCGCGGCCGGCTCCTCTGCACTAACGTAGACAGATACTTGTTCCAAGGGCCGGCACTGTAGTCTAATTGCATAATTCAAACATTAGAAATCTGACTGAATTTCAGATGTAATTGATCTTCCGATGACTTTTTAAACATCTGGTAAGAGGGGACTGCTTTCCAAACAGCAAAATCTACACCAAAATGATCTTGATTTGAATATTAAGTATTCCATCCTTGTTTGGTAAATATACCCAGTGTTAATGGTGCTTAATGATGCCTGTAATTGGTGTCTAAAGTTATTTAAAAGTAAATTTACTAGAAAATAATTAGCAATTTTATAGTTCACTACTTCCTAATTTTGTTGATAAAAGTTTTGCAGTGGTTTTATCAGATGATACAATAAGGCTGTGCTATGAAATAGCTTTTTTCAAACTGGCAGGGAATTGTGCGCACAAAATAAAATAAAAACATTTTCTCCCTAATTTCTTTCCCTGGCAGCCAGCCCTCTCTCTCCTTTTATTATGCAGTGATTTATCTGTGATCAGCAGCAAGTGGCGTTTTCCTGGCATGGCTCAGGGTTGTTTGTTGTGGCCCTGGAGCTCTGGTTCAAGCTGCGAGAGGGATCGTCCCTAACCCTGTCCCATCCCCATCCCCGTCCCCATCCCCATCCCTGCCACCATCTCCATCTGCAACCCCATCCCCATCCGCATCCCCATGTCCCCCTCCCTGTCCCCATTCCCATCTCCATCCCCATTCCTGTCCCCATCTCCATCCCTGTCCCCATCCCATCCCCATCCCCATCCCCATCTCCGTCCCTCCCACTCTTCGGGTATGAGGCTGAAGGCTCGCTGCGCCGTTGCCCCGCGTGAGCACGGCTCCAGCTGCCCCTGGCCGCCCTGGGGGGATCCCGCTGCTGCCCTTGGCCAAGCGCCGCTGCCCGGCGCCGGGGGGCTGGGACCCCCCTCGTGTGCAGCCCCACGCCTGGCCTGCAGCCCGCGGCACCGGCAAGAACGGTTGCGGCTGCCGCAGGGCTTTAGGGCTGGTGCCGCAGCGTGCCGGGGCAGGCAGGGCCGCGGGAGGCGCAGCGCGGCCGCCCGGTTTCAGAAAGGACCGGCTCCGCATTTGCAGGCTCCGAACCAGCTTTTCCAGAACAATGAATCACCCAGTCTGTGTATAAAATTAAATATAATTTATGCTTTGCTAATTGAAATCAAATACAAAATTCAATTTTCTGTGTATTGTAATGCTGACATTTGAATAGTTTTTTTTTAAAAAAGGATTATTATCCTGACTCTTTCTCTTTTAGCAGGCCACTTGCTGGCCAGATAGAAAATAATTCCTCTGTCAAGTCCCTGCATTAGCAATGGGGGACACGCAGCACGGCACGTGGAGAGGTGGTGGACGGAGTTAGTCTCCCTTTCTAGAAACAGACCAAAGCCGCGTTGGATCAGAGCGCTGGAGCCGATGCCCCCGGCCCCACAGCGCCCAGCAGGAGGAGCCACGTGGCCCTGCACCCCACTGCGGAGTGGGGCCTCCTCGCCCACATTGTATCCCATGTGAAAAATAAACCTCTGGATCTATGGCAAGAAGAAAGCAAAGCAGGAGACTGCTGTGGCGTGGCCCTGCTTCCCACCCCGCTCGTCATCCAGCACAGCCGCTAGCCCACTGCCACTGCAGCCACCAGGACCCAACGTGCACCCCAAGGCTGCAAGGCACAACGCACACCCCGAGGCTGCACAGCAAAACACGGCACAGCAAACACCGGGGCTTCACGGAGCAACACGCACACCGGGTCCGGGGCACAATGTGCACCCTGGGGCTTCACGGTGCAGCGTGTGCACTAGGGCTGCACGCCCCAACATGCACACCAGGGCTGCATGGTGCAAGGCGTGCACTGGGGCTGCACACACAGGGGAACCTGCTGGGCTGGGCTGGGTTTTCAGAGGCTCTTCTAAGCTCAAAGTCCTTGCTCGGAGCAAAACCTCTCCTGCGTAGGCTGTGGATAGGGGTGGAGAGCGTCCAAGCTTTGGTCTGGAGATGCCCAGCACCACACTGATCACCACCGACACCCATGGTCACGAGCCAGGACAGAGCAACATGCCTCCGGTGGGATCTGCTGGTCCCAGGTGCCCCTGGGCTGTGCACGGCTCCAGCAGGTCCAAGTCTGCCATGGCCTCAGGGCTGCACCGCATTGCAAAGGAAGAAACCGTCCTGCACGTCCCGCGGGCGAGGAGCTGCTTAGTGGGTCTGGAAGGAATGCCCTTGTCCCCAACCGAATTCACTAATCATCTTGTACAAGGTGTATAGCAACAGTTTTCACTTAGGAGATGAAATGACATTTTAACAACACATGAAACAATTTAAAGATATTCCTATTACATACTTCCAATTTTTATGTAATAATTTTGGGGCTTGCAGATCTTTGAAAAACTGTTTTACATCGGGAGCTGTTTTGAAATCTGATCAGGCCAATGGGAACTGACATTACTTTAGCAGGGACTTCTGTGATGCCTCTCCAGCATGGTCCACAGTGTTAATTTTCCCGCTGAGTTTTACCCAGCCCAAGGCACCAGCACCACTTTACGTTGTAGTGAACCACAGGACAGACCGTGAAACACAAAGCAGGTGCAGCTTGTTACCTAGCATAGCAATGATTTCATTTGGTTAGCTGGATCAATAAGGATTTCTCGCCACCTTAATCAAAACTGAGTGTTGGTTTCCCCAGAGAAATCTTAAGCTGCATCCCGGCTGCTTTGGAGCACCAGGGACCTGGCATCTTCAAGGAGCCAGGAGACAAACACCGCTGTGCTCTGCCCTGAAGGTGGCTCACCACCACTCTTTGGAAGGAAAAAAAAACGTGTTCAATTGGCCTTGGAAACCACCCCGAGGACGGCAGCACTTCGGCGAGGGCAGCTCTGCACCCTTCTCCTTGTTACTGCGCTTAGTGTTTGTCTCTCAGTAACAGGCCTGGGAAACAGGGCAGCTGCATCCAAGCCCTGCTGCCTGCTCTGCACTGATCCCAGCACGCAGCTCACATGGCACTGCTGGGGGATGCAGCTGTGATACAGGTTTATTTGATAGTTTCTACCAGGATTTGCAAATTTGGTTGGATGTTCAACATGGTCATTTCCATTAGAAAGCACACATTTTGTGCAGACCAGTACTCACACTGGGAATTAATTGCTTTTTTGTTACTGATTCTGAAGTGAAGACTAAGGCTGCTTCATGCTTTTGCAGACCTAGCTGTCAGTGGTAAGCAGCAGAGCTCTGGTGTCCAAGTGAGTGGTGGTCCCAGGACCCTGCAGTCAGGTCGGTGCCAGGCATCACGCACCTACCTAGACGTACCGTAAGGTTTTACCTCCTCCCGCCCTGGCACCTCGGATCTGCAGGAACAACCTCATGCCCAGGGACAAACCTGTTTCCAGGAACGAGCTGCCCCAGTGGGACACGCTGCATAGGCACGCTGGGCTGTCTCCAGCAGCCTCGCTGTGTGGCGGCTGCCGGATTGCGCTGGGCCAGGGCCTGAGAATGGTGTTAGGACATGGTTTTCTAGAGGAGCATGGGTGGATTCAGGGGAAGGCCCCAATTCTGATCTACTGAGCAGCCAAGTAAATCAGAAACAATTCTCTTCTGCTAGTGGAATTACCCCCAGCAGCGAGAGAAGAGTTGGGGCCAAAGGGTTTTTGTGGCACTTGGTAAATACTAGTTTTAGTGCAACAAGTAACTGGAACATCTGGTGCAAATGAAGTTTCTGTACATAGTTCCTTTGCAGCATAACTGGCTTTATTCCTTCCACTCATGAACACGAGTGTGTGCACGTGAATTTACCAGCTCTGATGCTGCTGTGCAGGCAGAACTAAAAGCTGGGGCAGGAGAAATCAAATCTACTGGTTTGTCTTGTTGCTGCTGGATTTTGCGAGCCACCATCATGCTTAGCTGCAGTGGCAGGACATGCCAGTCCCACCAGCCCGGTTACATGGGGTGGACTGCCGCCGAAGGTCAGCACGAGGCATCCCCTCGCCCTGTGCGCTCGGTTCCCTCCAGCTTCTCTTCCCACCCATTCCCTGACCCTTCACGCAGCGGGAGGGGAGAGCCTGGGCCCCAGTGCGCCCTAGAGGTGACAAATCTCTAAGCGCAAGAGTCTCGTTCTTACCAGAGCGAGACTGTAGCCCCGGGGGAGTTTTGGGTCTCTTAATGATTCGCATCTCCAAAGGAAAGAGCTTTCTTCCTGATTTCTTGGTTCTACTTATCACTTTCTTCCCGCTCCCACTCAAAATCTTGGCCTGTCATTTGGTAAAACATAACATTGAAAGGTTTGTAAAACTTGCGCAGTCTGTGGATGACATCTGGGTCTATTCTGGGGTGAGTTCGACCCTTGGACTTGCCCAAGCACCGGGGAGCACTGCTGTCCTCCGGCTTCTTTAGACAGGGGAACCCCTTGGTTTTATTAAAATAAAAATGTTTCTCTGTTACAATCCTCTTGAGGCCTAAGAAATCCTGAACCTTGGCCATTTCCCCAGCTGGGTCAGTGATGAGCCTCTCACCACTGACAAAAAGAATTTGGGACAGCGGGAAATACTGGAGCCAGTTCTCCAGGTGCAGAGCATAGATCCCAATGCGGATCGCGCTCCAGGAGGCGTCGATCAGCCCCAGGGTCCGGTTCTTGAAGGCGAGCACCTCGAAGGTGGGGATCTCCGGCTTCTTGGAGAGCGTCTGCGTGTAGTCCGAGATGGCCCGGGTGACCGGGTTCCTCACCACCACGATCAGCTTGGTGTCCTTAGCCATGGAGTGAATGCGCTTGGGCGCCTCGTTGGTCACGAAGTAGCTGGGGGTCTTCTCCATGGTGATCTGGCCCTCCAGGGTCTTGGGCATCACGCTCCTGTGCAGGAGGAGAGGAGGAGAGGGGAGAGGTTAGCGCTGGCTGCCCCTGCCGCAGAGACACCAGGATTGGCAGGACGTGGAGAGGAGGGACGCTGGACCCGCATGCCCCACATCAACCCCTCTTTCCTCGGGCCCGGTGGGGACCTGAGGTGTGAAATCAGCCTTGGTAGCACATTGTACAGTGAATTTGCCATAGGCACATGTAGACACAAGTTAATTGACAATAAACCTGTACAATACCTGTCTGCTCAGCAAGCCATCTGCTTCCATTTGCTCAATTAAGTCTATTCACTTCAGAGCCTTGTACCAGAGTGGTGCAGTTAGGATTACACAAGACCTTTTTGTTATGATGACATGCTTTTAAATGTCTCAGCTAATAAAACTTAATACAGAATAAGATCCCTTGCTTCTAGTACAATAATTAAATTTATTTACTATCTTGTGTGCGAGAAAGAATGACTTTTCTTTTATCTCTAATTCACATGCTCTGTCAATAATTAATTGCTGCTGGGTTTTGAGCTTCCTGTGCAAGCACTTTTATTAGCCAAAAGGAATTTGCCTACCGGATAAATTAGCACGTAGCAAGACTTTCCTGGATAGCACATTACCATATTGTAAAATGAAACTGCAGCCAAGATAGCATTTATATCTAAGAAAACGGAGAGGTAAATGCTTTTCCCAGCTGCCCCCAGTTCAAGATTATCATAGCAAGCCGGAAGGCATAAAGCAGTCTCCTCCGTCGGTGCGTTATAGCCTCTTCCAAAGCCTCGTAACGGGCGGGTGCCGGAGCGGCCCGCGGCGCCCGGCGCGGCACAGCCGCTGCACCGGCCCGCCGGGCTCAGCGCCGCCGCCCCCGCCGCCGCGCTGCTTTGCCCCGCGCTTCGGCAGCGTCCCTGCGCTAGGCTATCTGCAGGGGCGTGCCGCAAAGGCGGATCGCCCGACCGCGCGCTGGAGCGGCGGGGACACGGCAGGAAGCCGCCCTTCCCTTAGAGGAACGCCCGAACAAATTAAGAGGGTGCAAGCACCAGGAGACTGTGGAATTCAAGGCTGGCGTTCCCGTGGGGGATCCGGCACCCAGATTTAGCAATCCTGTGGGAAGGCAGCACCCTTTGGGGCTCTCCATATCACTGCCTCCGGGAGCCCCAAGTCACAGACCGCTGCGCAGAGGTTGCTTCGTGCGGGAGCTGCAGAGGAAAGCGCCGCGCACGGAGATGGGACCTGGAGCAGGGCTGCGGGGATGGCAGCAGCTCCATCAGGAAGACGGGAGTCAGGGCGCTTTTTCCAGAATTTCTGCATGGAAACGAGGTCTCTGCCACTTCCTGTTATCAGGCTCTCCTGGCAGATGAGGGTTTGCTCTAACCATGCTCAGCTGTGGGGGCTCAATCATCTTCCCCAGTTACTGAACGACAGCTGGGGCAGCAGCAGCCTGCGGCCACGGGGTTGCTCCTGGCAGCGCTTCTGCCCCTCACGCCTGGCTGACTCCGCTCCTGACACACGCAGCCCGAGTCTCTAGGCCGAGATGCACCGAGGAGCGTGGGATCCGATTGTCCCGTGTGATGGAGGAGGTCGAGCGAGATCCGCCAGCGTCTGGCGGATACGAATCCCAGACGGCTGTTGCAGTGACAGCACGGTATTACAGCCTCGTGTTAATCTTGCATCGGTCCTGGTCCTCACACAAGGGAGGGGACTCTTGCACGGGAGCAAAGCCATGCCAGCTGCATTGGTATAACAAAATTTTCTCCTTCCATATAGCATTCTTGGAAGGTCAGGAAAGGCAACGGTTTGGCCTGGCTGCTAAAATATTCCCTATCCAGTGCTGAAAACCGACACTCTGGTGACTCAGGCCTGGAGCACACAGGCAGCAGGGGACAAAGACATTTCTGGAAGCCACCACAGTCGGTGGGATAACCCAGCCAGAAACCATCCCCAGCACGGTCCTGGCGCAGTCACTGAGCAGCCCCGAAACACAGTTGAGGAACCGGGCAAAGAGCTGATCCACAGAGCAAAGGCTCCTCCAGCCTGGGACTTTGCCCAGGGCACTCCCAGAACAGATTTCTATTGAACGATTAATTACCAAAATCAATGCATTTACTCTTCTGTTCCTCGCTGTACAAAATAGCTGTTTTATTGTCATTTATAGCCATTCCCATGCATTTCCTTTTTAACTCATCCTATCACATGCAAACCGCAGTCCGCTCTTTCCTGCTGCCTGCTGTCCTGCACAGACGCTGCAGCGAGCCGGGGCAGCGGCGCCAGCAGCCGTGGGCGAGAGCCCTGCAGCCCGGGCGGTGGTGGGCAGCTCTCCCGCCGGAGACCCGCACTTTGACACTGCTCAGGAACAGCAGCCCCGCGGAAGGCGCAAGGACCAGACCGTGGCACTGCTCTGCCCACGTCTCCTTCCACCCTGATCCTTACGGCTAAAGATTAGGCAACCTGCAGCAGGATGTTTTAGTACCCCCTTCCCCGCCTCTACAGCCCCGGGCGTGAGTAATATGCACCGCCACGTCCAGGCCTTTCTGCATGCTGCGTGCTGCCTAACCAGAGCAGCAGCGTGGCAAAGCCCAGCGGTGGGCGGCCGGGCAGCACAGAGCGCCGCTACCCGGCGGGGCTCGACTCCGCGGCGGCGCGCAGCAGCACCGCGCACACGTGTGCTGTCTCCAGCGGGATGACCTGTTTTCCTCCACGACTGTCCGAGTAAAAGGCGGGCCTGGCACAGGCAAAACTGGCTGGTGCATTCTCTTCTGAGTCAGACACGCTGGCAGCGGCTGTTAAATGTCCAAGCGCGGTGATTAGGAGACACTAAGAGCCCAGGTGGACTGCGCGTGACGGACTCACGGACGACAGGGCCCAAGGGGACCACTGTCACCATCGGGCTGACCCTCGCCATCGCCTGGGCCAGGCCTGCCCTGGCTGCTCCTGCTCCGGCTCGGAGCAGCGCCGCTGCGGAGGCATCTGCCCAGAGCCCGGGCCAGCAGGGAAGGACCTCGGGCTCGCCACTGTCGCTCGGGCTGCTTCGCGCTGCTGCTGCGGCATGACGGTCTGGCCACGCCGGCAGCTTGCAGGCTCGTGTAACCCATCTCACACCGGGCTCCTGTCCGGCAGGATGCCTCCGGCAGCCGGGCGCTTCTGGCCTCTGACACCAGAGGCTCGGTGCAGATGTCAGCTGGCTCCCAGCACCGGCAGGAGATAGATGCTCCCAGCAGTATGTCCATGGCACTTGTTCCTCAACCCGGACCCTTGTCCTGCCCTGCAGCCTTTCTGCACCCCGTGCCGGGCAGGCTGCGGGACAAGGCACTGGGCAGGCAGCAGGACGAGGCGCGGTGCACCTGTGCCGGGCAGGATGAGGGACAGGGCACTGGGCAGGCAGCAGGACGAGGCGCGGTGCACCTGTGCCGGGCAGGATGAGGGACAGGGCACTGGGCAGGCTGCAGGACGAGGCGCGGTGCACCTGTGCCGGGCAGGATGAGGGACAGGGCACTGGGCAGGCAGCAGGACGAGGCGCGGTGCACCTGTGCCGGGCAGGATGAGGGACAGGGCACTGGGCAGGCAGCAGGACGAGGCGCGGTGCACCTGTGCAGGGCAGGATGAGGGACAAGGCACTGGGCAGGCAGCAGGACGAGGCGCGGTGCACCTGTGCCGGGCAGGATGAGGGACAGGGCACTGGGCAGGCAGCAGGACGAGGCGCGGTGCACCTGTGCCGGGCAGGATGAGGGACAGGGCACTGGGCAGGCAGCAGGACGAGGCGCGGTGCACCTGTGCAGGGCAGGATGAGGGACAGGGCACTGGGCAGGCTGCAGGACGAGGCGCGGTGCACCTGTGCCGGGCAGGATGAGGGACAGGGCACTGGGCAGGCAGCAGGACGAGGCGCGGTGCACCTGTGCAGGGCAGGATGAGGGACAGGGCACTGGGCAGGCAGCAGGACGAGGCGCGGTGCACCTGTGCCGGGCAGGATGAGGGACAGGGCACTGGGCAGGCTGCAGGACGAGGCGCGGTGCACCTGTGCCGGGCAGGATGAGGGACAGGGCACTGGGCAGGCAGCAGGACGAGGCGCGGTGCACCTGTGCAGGGCAGGATGAGGGACAGGGCACTGGGCAGGCAGCAGGACGAGGCGCGGTGCACCTGTGCCGGGCAGGATGAGGGACAGGGCACTGGACAGGCAGCAGGACGAGGCGCGGTGCACCTGTGCCGGGCAGGATGAGGGACAGGGCACTGGACAGGCTGCAGGACGAGGCGCGGTGCACCTGTGCCGGGCAGGATGAGGGACAGGGCACTGGGCAGGCAGCAGGACGAGGCGCGGTGCACCTGTGCCGGGCAGGATGAGGGACAGGGCACTGGGCAGGCTGCAGGACGAGGCGCGGTGCACCTGTGCCGGGCAGGATGAGGGACAGGGCACTGGGCAGGCAGCAGGACGAGGCGCGGTGCACCTGTGCCGGGCAGGCTGTGGAACGAGGCGCTGTGCACCCATGCAGGGCAGGATGAGGGACGAGGTACCAGGACCCGGTGCTTGCACCAGCCCTTTTTTGCTGTGTATTACAGATTGAGACTATGATCCGGGGTGGGGGGGGGGTGTTAGATGACAGAGCTTTAAAAGAGATGAAAATCAATCCGAGTTGAGGGGAAACACTGCTGCTGTCCTGCAGCCCCCTGGTGTGCCTGTCCAACCTGCGAGCTGGCAGGCGCTGGCCGTCATTCGGGAGCAGGGATTTTCCGCTCCTGCCAGGAACCAAGACGCAATGGCAAAAGCCCCTTCATGGACACTTCTGTAAACAAATCTTTTACTCCCCTCTGCTCTGGGGTCAGGGCAAGATTATTGTCTTCCCTTTAATATTAAACTTACTTAGCTTTTATTTTAAATTACGGTTTCAATAAGCTGTTGCAAAAACAAAATGCCTCTGAGGCTTTCCTCCGTGGTGGGGATGCCTCAGAAATATGCAGGAGCAAGTTACAGTGGCTGATGTTCAAGTACAAAACAAACACGCCAGGGGGTTATGAAAGAACAACGAACCAACTATTAATTACAGCAGCCCCTTCAGATGATGCTATCGCAATAAGCAGGAGCCAAGAAATTGCAGAGCTAATAACCTGCAAGCGTTGCCACCTTTAAGGACTGTGTTTAATGCCATGCACAGAAGTGGATAGGCAGATCGGCACCGAGGAAAGACAGCAGGGAACTGGTGATGGAGGAAAAGGGGAAGAGGAGGCGATTCGGCTCTCAGGGCAGGGTCGTGGGGCGGATGCGGGAAAGGGCGGCAGCGGCGCGAAATGCCCCTGCAGCCCGGCCCTGCAGAGCGCCGGGACGCTGCGGGGCCTCGCGCCGCAGGAGCCCAGGGCGGCCGGGCCGCCGCCGCCGCGGAGCCCCGGGGCGCGCGCCAGCACCGCGCGGGCAGCGCCACGCACCCCGCGGCGCGCTCCGGCTCCGGCTCCGGCAGTGCCGGCGCCGCTTCGCCCGAGCCGTCCCAGGCGCCGGGCGCCGCGGCCGGCCCCACGCACGCGGGCAGAGCGGCCCGGCGGCGGGTCCGGCCGGGACGCGGCCTCGGCTGCCCGCGCCGCCCGCGCCACCCGCGCGGGCGAGGGCCGAACCGGGGCTGGGCGCCGGCTGCGCGGGGGCACGCCGCACGCCTCCGCGCCGCGCAACGCACCGTCCCCGGGCTGGGCACCCGGGCGCGTGACCCGCCGCGTGCCGGCGCCGTCGGCTCCTGCCGCCTCGCAGCCGCGGCGGCTGCCGGCCGCACGGGCCAGCTCCCCTGCTCTGCGGACAGCCCGCGTGACCGTCCCGGCTCGGGGCGAAGGCCAGCTCTAAGCCCTCGCTGGAAAAACGTGCTGCAGTAATTGCTCTTAACTGCTGGCTCCAGACAAGCTCTTTATTTTCAAAGGATACATTTTATAAATTTGCGAATTTGCATGTTGCCAAAAGCCCCTTGCGGTTTATTTAAATCCAGATTATCTTGTTTATTCCTTCAGTCACAGCTGTCATTTATCTCTGTGTGGGCAGCTTGTTCGCTATATTGCAGGTTTCCTGCAATCCCACTCAAAAGGAGCCTTTGTCAACTGCTTTTCCACGTTCCCACCAAGGGAAAGAGTTCACAGGGCTCCCGGGGCTTGGAGAGCTGCGGAGAAGGACGCCGACTGCCCGCAACTGCTGTCCAGAAGAGGCAGCGGCTAGCTGCTGCGACAGCATCACCCTCTCTGCTGCTCTTCAGTGTGCAGCAAACATCTGCTTTTGTCTTCAGAAAAGACAAACGTGGAGTCATTTTCCATTTCATTATTAACACATTCTGGTATAATTGCTTGAGCTGTCAACTGTGACCTGCCAGTAATTCGGCAGGCGTGGGACTTCAAGGGGAGAACAGCATTGCAGCTGAAGGCTGCAACATGCATTAAAAACAGAACCTATTTGCTGTAAGCCCCCAAGTCAAATCTCTTGTTGAATTTGTTCAAACATAAATTTACAGCTGAATTTACATAGGTTTAATGTTTTATAATCTTTTTGGTCTGTGAATCTATATTCAAGACTGAGTGCATTAGCTTAGAAATATTGTGCTTAACGCTGAAAATAATTTTAATCTCTCCAAAGTCCAATCCTTTGCACATCACTAAACCTCAGAATCCAATCCCTTCTAATAAGGGACACAAGAATTGCATCTGCTGCTGCCTAATAGATTCATACTGCTCTCACTCAAATGGCCGACACATGCGTTTTGAAAAGCATTAAACGAATAGCAAAGAACTTTAGAAAAAGCTTTTGGTTACTCATACGTTTCCATCTGAAGGGAACAATGCCAGTTTGGAGGGGGCTGGGAGAGAAGGAACATTCCTCTGGGAGCCCCACGGAAGCCCACGTCACGCCGTGGAAGACGGCGTCAGTCTGTCCTGCTGTGCCGATGGGGCCTTGCGACCCGCAGCTCTGCTCCCAGCTCTGCAGCGCCCCATTCACCGTCCAGAAACTCAGGGCTCCCTGGGACCTTCGCTTTACCTCTGCAGGAGAAGCAGCTTTCCTCTCTCCCAAAGTCTGCTCTGTGCTGGCCCCCTCTCCTGTCATGTCCCTGCTGGGCTTCCCCGGGCTCCAGCTGGGAGCCAAGGACCAGGGCACGCAGCCGGAGCAGCGGCCACCCTGGCTGCCGATGCAGCCGGGAGAGGAGGGAGCAGCCAGGGCCCACGAGCGCCAGGGGCTTCGCAGCAGGGCTGCCATGTGTTCGCCTCTCTTGCCACCTGCTCCTGCCACGCACTGTGCGCCTGCTGCGTGCTCCCCGCTCCTGCTGCACGCGCTGCACTCCTGTTGCAAGTTCCTCTGCATGCTCCCCTCTCCTGCTGTGCTCTGCGCTCCTGCTGCACACTCCTCTGCGTGCTACCCTCCATCTGTGTGCTTCCCTCTCCTGCTGCACGCTCCCTTTCCTGCTGTGTGCTTTACTGAACGCTCCCCTTTCCTGCTGCACGCTCCCCTTTCCTGCTGTGTGCTTCACTGCACTCTCCCCTTTCCTGCTGCCCGTTCCCCTGTCCTGCTGTGTGCTTCACTGCACACTCCCCTTTCCTGCTGCACGCTCCCCTTTCCTGCTGTGTGCTTCACTGCATGCTCCCCTTTCCTGCTGCACATTCCCCTTTCCTGCTGCATGCTCCCCTGTCCTGCTGTGTGCTTCACTGCACGCTCCCCTTTCCTGCTGCACATTCCCGTTTCCTGCTGCACGCTCCCCTGTCCTGCTGTGTGCTTCACTGCACACTCCCCTTTCCTGCTGCACACTCCCCTTTCCTCCTGCACACTCTTCTCTCCTGCTGCGCGCTCCCCTGCACGCTCCCCTCTCCTGCGGTGTGCTTCCCTGCGTGCTCCCCTCTCCTCTGGTCTGGTCCTTCCTTCTCTCAACAATGTCAGCAGAGCGATGGAGAATGGTCTTTTGTTGCCATAACAACGAAGGTGCTAACATCGTGTTGACTAACTGCAAGCTGATATGATCAGAGAATGGAAGTATTGAGTTGCTATGGAAACCGAAATGCCGAATTTGAAATTGTGTCAATAGCAAAGTTCCCAAAGAGGAAGCAAACGTAAACAGCAGTTCGGGGTATGCAGGTCTGGTGGTGGCCCGAGAGGGCCCCGCCGCTGCAGCAGGCATCTCGCCCGTGCCAGGCACCGTCCCGCTCCGGGGCTGCGGGAGCAGCCAGGGAACCCGCCGAGGGGCAGCAGCAGCAAAGCGCCCGCCCCGGGACCCTCCACTCACCAGGGATGGGGATGCGGAAACGTGGGGCACGCTCCCAGCACGGGGCCGACCCTCCCGGCCACCGACCGCTCTCCTCCAACCCCGCTTCCCACACGCGTGCAGACAGGGTCTGCGCTCGCACTGCTGCAAGGCGCCAAGGACGGCTGCCGTGCTCCCGCAGCCGGAGGGAGGCTCTGCCTGCGCCGGTGGGCTCTGCCTGCGCCGTGGGGCTCTGCATGCTCCGTGGGGCTCTGCTCCTGCCAGGGGGCTCTGCCTGCGCCGTGGGGCTCTGCATGCACTGTGGGGCTCTGCTCCTGCCAGTGGGCTCTGCCTGCGCCGTGGGGCTCTGCATGCACTGTGGGGCTCTGCTCCTGCCAGGGGGCTCTGCCTGCGCCGTGGGGCTCTGCATGCTCTGTGGGGCTCTGCTCCTGCCAGTGGGCTCTGCCTGCGCCGTGGGGCTCTGCATGCACTGTGGGGCTCTGCTCCTGCCGGGGGGCTCTGCCTGCGCCGTGGGGCTCTGCATGCACTGTGGGGCTCTGCTCCTGCCGGGGGGCTCTGCCTGCGCCGTGGGGCTCTGCATGCACTGTGGGGCTCTGCTCCTGCCGGGGGGCTCTGCCTGCGCCGTGGGGCTCTGCATGCTCTGTGGGGCTCTGCTCCTGCCAGCAGGCTCTGCCTGCGCCGTGGGGCTCTGCTCACACTGGGGGGCTCGCCAGGGGGCAGGACTCCAGCAGCAGCCTTCGAGCCCTTCCCGGAAGCAGGGGACGATGCCCTTGGAGCCCAGCCTGTCCCTAACGCGGTTTGCGGTCCTCGAGCCCCGTCCAGAGCCAGCGATTGCAAGGAGAGGGATCCCGTGTCTCCACGAACGCAGAATCTGTAACGCTCGTTGGCACGCGCGTAGGCTGGCCTGGATAAGAAGTTACTCCTGAGAGTCTGCTATCAATTCTGTCAGGGATTCAGAGGTTTTATGGGCATTGCTCAGGATCTCTTTAGTGCTTGTACCTTCCTAATGGCTCTCGGGGCCGGCAGAACTGGAAGCACCAGCTGCACCGGAGCCCAGCCCGGAGCCAGTCGGGCACGGGGCTCTGCTCCACTCAGCCGGGCAAGCCCGCCCAGCCGTCCCGGCCAGGGAAGCGGCTCTGCTTCCCCGCCTGCCTTTCAGGAGGCAGGGAGATACCAGCCAGGGGAAAAGTGGGTGAACTCCCCCCAGGAAGGCTCCTCTCCTCCCACCAGCGTGCCACAAAATCAGTGGGCAGCTGGCTGAGTAGCAGACGGAAATATAAATACACTCTGATTTCACCAGGACCATCTGGCTCCAGCATGATAGGCGGGTAAGAACGCTATAATCATGGGCAGAGAACTAAGTTGATCCATTAAAGTCTTTTAGTAGAAGCAACTATGGAAACCCACGTTAATCCAGCAACGCGTTGTGAACAGACATCACAAGGTTAGACCCATTCAGCTGCAATTAAAAATAGCCCTCGCTATTCACGCTGCCTTGAGTAGCTATGACACTGTTGTGTTCCCCAAAGACTTCCACTGATATAGATTGTTGATGCCAGCACAATGCATTCTGAAATTATGATCTTAATGCTAAATGTTGCTTTCTGCTGTTCCTTCCTCAAGTGGATCTCCTCCAGGACACGGCTGCTGCCTTGGGCTGCAATCCCCCGCCGTCCGACAGCACCGGCGTCCTCCCGGAGGGGCCCCTCCGGCTCCTGCACCAGCCGCCTCGGCAGCCAGCGGGAGCGATGACTGACGAACGCCCGGCCTGTGCCAGCAGCCAGAAAACAGCCGCGACCGACCGCCAAAGCTCGGCAGGCTCCTAGCGAGACTGGAAGTGCTCAGCAGCTCCCGAGCGCGCACGTCGTCTCAGGGGACTCGCGGACACACGGCCCCCAGCACGTCGCCGAGCTCCGGGCCAAGCAACCCCAGCTCTGCCGGATGGGGACTTGAGCTCCGTGTGACATTGTCTTGACAGGGAAAATTTGGCCTGATCTGTCCAATTTTAACATTTAATTTATTATGGTTCAGCATGCAGCCATGAAAGAGGCAGTGCAACAGGTTGGAAACGTGTATTTCTAACCTCACTGCAGTGAAAATAATTCTAATTCTCACTCCTGCGCTCTGCCGAGCACCGCGACGCTGTCCGCTGGGCATATCGCAGAGTCGTCGAGCAGATTTAATTGCTGTCCTGGCCCGAGTTGCGGGCAGTGCTCGCCCGAAAGCCCCCCCTGCGGCTCGTGCCTAGGCAGAGGGGCTCTCGCTGGCGGAGCCGCGGTCGCTGCTGCCTCTGCCGAGCGAGGGCTTTCGCCTGCGCGCGGCTGCTCTTCCCTGCGCCTGGCCCCGAGCCTTCCCTCAAGACCAGCTCCCCTTCAACGCGCCGCGCGGCTCCCTTGAGCGCCAGCTCCTTCATGCTTTTCCATTCTCAGAAGAGGAGGGAGAGAGTCCTGGACGTCCTGACCCGGTGTAAATCCTGGCGGTGAGAGAGGCGCAGCCAAACCAGCAAGCGCACGGAGCTGCTGGGGACGCCGCGCGCGGCGCCGTCCTCCGCGCGAGCAGAGCCGGTGCGGGCAAACGCCTGGGGGAAGAAGAGCTGCTAAAGCCAACGAGCAGAGAGCTGAGAGCGAGCTCCGAGGAGCAGCGGGGTGCCCGTACGGGGCTCCGCAGGGGCAGCGAGCTCCGTGGGCCCTGCGAGGCGCCCGGAGCCCGGAGCGCAGGGCGGCCGTTCCCGCGCGTCCTCGGGAGCCGCGCTCCAGCTCAGCCTGTCCGCTCGGCGCCGGCCCTCTCCACGGATGCGTGTGTGGCCGCTCCGCATGGAAGTGGCTCTGGATAGCTCTTAATAACCCCATTTACTATTGCTGTTGCAGGCTTTAGTTCCTGGAAAGGCCAGTTTACATGGAAAAGATAGAGCTGAGGAAGTGAGAACAAGAAGCACTGTCCAAACCACTCTAAATACTGATTTGACTCATTTGGGCAATTAAGGCCATTTCTGTTTCCCCAGGGATGGGCCTTTCCAGTGAAGGAATAATATGGATCTACATTGTGAGGAATTCGGTTTCATCTTCTAGAAAATTTACTTCTACCAGAAAAAAAAAATTGGAAATAACGGCTGCCTAAGTGAAAGCACTGCTGCTGTATCCCACTAAAAGCTTTTCAGGGAAAAGCAGTAAATAAATTCCACTCTTCAGCTGTATCTGGATGTTATCCTAATGCCATGCCGTGAGTAATAGAAGAGCCACCGACAGCTAGAGGGATACGTGCTGCCAGGGAAGGACAAGGGAGGAGCGATACCCACCGGAGAGGCCGACGGACCGCAGCGACGGCCGAGGGCTCCCGCAGCTGGACGCCCCGAGACAGCTCCTCGGGGGAAGCGGCGCCGAGCCCAGAGCCTCCCCAAGAGCTGCAGCTGGCCGGCCGTTCCCCTTTGCAGGAATCCCTCCGCCGCTCCAACACAAAACATCCCGCTCTTTACTTAGCACAGCGAGGCACGTGCCCACGCTGGCCCCGTCCCCGCGAGACGCTGCTCCCGGCCCGCGGCCCGCCCCGTCTGCGGGAGCAGAGTGAGTGGCGCCAGCCAGGCTGCCACCCAGGGCACAGCTATCTATTATATGTGTGAGACGATTATTTGGGGGTTTTAAGTTCATTTATTATGTATGCGAAAATGGTAATACACTGGCATCTGAAAGTCTTTTAGACATACAATATCCTTATTATTCAAAATGTTTTTTCCTCCATAATTGAATGGTTTATCTTATTATTACTTTATGTTAATGATCCAGCATTTCCATTTTTCTATAGGATGCTTAATTGTAGGCGAAGTGCAATCAGAATCAGAGATGCCATCTGTAATTGACGGCATGGTAATAACAGCCAGCACTGCGGGAACAACGCGCCGAAATGAAGGGAGAGAGCAGCCTCCGAAAGCATCCGGGAAGCTGACCTGGTCCGGCACGAAAGCACCTCCTTGCAGCACCCGCTCTCCCTGAGCAGTGACAGTTTGGGCATTAACACAGACAGAGTGCTATTTATATCAGTTTGTACATTTAATCAGTTTTTTTGCAGTTTTCAGCGGGATGTGAACTATATCCCTGTCCAAGGCATTTGGTTCAAATCAGCTGAGACAGAGAATAATCAAGATTTATGATTCTCATTCTGACTCGGATCACACCGGCAGTGCAATCGGAGCAGCAGAGCTGAGTGGCATCCCTCCGCTCCCCCTCGCAGGAGCGGCTCCCTGCGCGCCCCGCGGAGCGCCAGCGCGCTGCCGCAGCCCGGCGCGGGCGGCACCGGCCGCAGCGCCCGGGGCCTCGGCCGCGCCGCGCAAGGCTGCTCGGCAGAAATCAATACAACGGCGCTTTGTAAAATAAAAGTGATTTCATCTCGTTCCGCCGCTCGGGGCGGCTCAGAGCAGCCCAGAGGACGAATCGGGCTGCGGCGCGCCTGACCTCCCCGGGAGAAGCTGTCTGTGCCGGGGGAGAGCCCCGCCGGGCCGCACGTGCCGCGGCGTCGGCCAACGCCTGCTCCGCCGCGACGGAGGCGCGCTTGGGCGGGGAGAGCGAACGCACCCAGGGCCCCGCCAGCGGCACGCGGGCTGCCAGCACCTCGAGCCGCAGCTCCGCTCCCAGGGGCTCGGAGCCGCCCGGGCGCGTGCCGTCCGACGCCTCGGCTGCAGAGCAAACGTTTAGATGAAAACTAAACGATCCAAACCCAGCTCTATGGAGGAAACGGCGCCGGGTGCTGGGGGGAAGCAGCCGTGCCCGCGGGCGGGAGCGCGGCCGCTCCCGGGATGCTCTGCCGCGGGAAGCGCCCGCGGTGCAGCCGTCCCTCCAGCCGCATCCGGCAAACCCCGCGGCGCGCCGGAGACGCAGCGCGGCGAGCTGGAGGCACCAGGAAGGATCATCTCGCCCCACGCACGCCGCCGAACCGCGGGCAGAGGAACATGCCAGCTGCGAAGGGAGGGAAATGCCGTCCGGCTGCAGCGCTGACGCCCCGCGGCGCTCCCCACGGCGCTCCCCACGGCGCTCCCCACGGCCGCACGCCTCCGGCCCCCTCGCCGGCAGGCGCGGGCTGAGCGCCGCTGCTGCTGCGGCCGGACGCGGTGCGGCCCTCCAGGAGGCGGAAAGCCAGGCTGATCACACCCCAGTCAATAGAGCAAACAACTCCTGGTGTGGATAAACAGAATTACGAGTGCTGAAGAGCCCTGGGCAGTGCTGCACACTCTGATTAGTGTAAATGCTAAATACAAACCAATTAACACTCTCTAAGACTGCTTATCTCATGTCACTTAGTGCTAAAACAAAGCCTAACACTAAATACACATATTGATTTAGCCATTAAATCTAGCATCACTCAAAATAACTCATTATATTATTGAGAAAAAACAGAGTCACCTCAGTTTCCAGCACCAAGCGTACTGTGAGCAGTGATTTAATTGCTTCCTCCAGCAGGGGAGAGCTGATCTCAGAGCAGACTGGCATTGCCTGGCCTGAAAACTGGACCTGCCAGGAGCGGAGGCGCCAGGGCCACCGCGCTGCTGTGCTGCCCTGTCTGGCTGTGCCCCGGGCACACGGCATACAGTGCCATGCGGGTGCTGTGCAGACGTGCCGTCCCAGCAAGCTGCGCCCCGGGCACGCGGTGCACAGTGCTGTGCGGGCGCTGTGTGGGCACACTGTCGCGCCACTCCGGCGCGTGCCGCCACGCCGGCCGGCTGCACCCCGAGCGCATGGTGCGGGGCACTGCGCGGGTGCCCCTTCGTGCCATCGTGCTGCCGGGGCAGACTGCACCACCGCGAGCACGCCGCCCCGCAGCTCCCGGCACAGGCCGTGGGCGCCGGTGGCTCCCCGGGGACAGCGCGAACCTGCCGCCTGCTCCTGCGGGCACCGCCGGCGGCTGCAGAGCCAACACCGCCGCGCCGCCCGCGCGGGCCTCCGGCCACGGGCGCAAGCAGATGCAAAGCAAAACCAAACTGGGCAGCAGCACTGCCCGCAAGGGTAATAAATGGGACCATAAAAGTTCACGTCCCTGATATTGCCTTGCGAGCTGCTACCTTCTGCACCAAGCGAAGCAAAAGCGTTCCTCTTGGCTAAGATACCTGTGCAACAGCCTCGCCTCAACACACCTGCAGCCTGGGCCGGGGCTCCCGAGCCGGGGCCGGCGGCTGCCAGCCCCGCGCCAGCAGGAGCCGAGCGTGCTGCAGCTCACAGGGAGCTCCGGGGCGCTGCCCCACGCGGGCGGCGCGGGGCTGCGGGCGGCGCCGGGACGGGGCCCTGCGGGCGGGCGGCAGCATCCCGCCCCGCCGGCGCCGGGCCAGGAGCAGCGCGGGACGCGGGGCCGTGGCGGCCACGAGCGGTGTCTGCGTTGCTCATCACGAGCGCTACCGCTCCCTCCCGCAGCCAAGGCTGAGCAGGACGTGAGGCCACAGCTGCCACTGCACCAAGGCAGGAGGACAGGCCAGGACAGCAGCACTGCTCATCCAGGAGCAATGCAAAACTGGTTATCTCAAGCTGTTTAGAGGCAAGGATTAAAAATAAATCTCCACGAGCTGAATATTCTGCCAGTCAGCTCCTTTTTGTAGGTGGAATCTATTAAAAAATTAACTTTCTGCTAAAATGCTACAGTATTTTTGACATTTAACAGCTTGCTTCAAGCAAAAAAGTGCAATAAATACACGGGAGAGCTAATTGGCTCCAGTACACCCAACATCCGGCCCTTCATGAATAAGTAATGCAGTGCCAGCGCACTGATGGCTGGAGCAGACCCATGAAACCCTCTTCCTGATCAATGATGCATCTGCTCCAGCCTCTCATGTTAGTGCAGCGTAACGGGGAAGTTCCCATCACAATCCAACCAAAGAACAAAACCAGCTGCAAATTGAATCTTTAGACTGGTGAGGACCAGCGCAGGAGGGGCTCGTGCTGTAATTTCATCTTACTGAAGTCTGCGCTTGGAGATACTTAGTTTGCTGCAAAATGGAGAAAAAACTGCTTGGCAATGTATTCTTCTCAATAAAAATTAATGCTTTAACATGAAGCCAAATAGCTACAGCTAATGTACTTCTGAATGAGATCTAAATTTTATTCATAAGCATCAGTGTCAGGACTAAAATAACATTTTTATGGACACTACGAGCATAAACAGCTCTGCTGATTCAAAAACAGAAACTGCACTTCTGAATGAATCAACTCATTCATTTGGAACAAAAGCATCGTTTTAAATACACGCCTCAAATAAAAGAGAAAGCCAGAGACAATATTCTTCTTGTGAGCCTGTTTCCAAGAAATGCACTGCAGAAGGGAAAGGAGAGGAGTTCCTGGCAAGGGGTGGCAGTGGGGAGTCCCAAGAACGTGCTGGTGGAGAAGAGAGCACTCAGATGCTGTCTGGGACATGGCTTGACTGGGGCAGGGGCAGGTCCCATCTTCTGAACCATCTACATGCGGGAGGGAAGCACAGGTGGGACAGAGGGACGTTTGGGACTTGCTGCCTCTAGTGCATGGTGAACTGGCCTTCAGACATTCTGTGGTGGATTGCACCACCTTCAGAGGGTTTTCTGGACTCCCAAGCACCAGGTGTTGAGAAACCTGAAGAAATTAGAAGAAAATCATCTCAGGGCAGTGGACATCGCTCCGTGCTGTGCAGGAAGATGCACAGAGCCTGTGAGCGTGTCCTTCCTTGCAGGTTTGCCCAGCAGGGACAGCAAACCTGAGCAGCCAACTGCACGGGATGGCAGCAGCTGCACTAGACGCGTCTGCAGAAAAACAATACACAAGCGATGGCTCCATCTCTTGCCGGCGTTTCTAGTCACCGCCAGCCCTGGCTCTTCCTGCTCCGCTCTGCCCGTGCGGGGTCTTGCACCTCCCCGAGCCCCACACTGCTGGGCCAGCTCCCCACTGCCGCGGGCTCAGCACCGGCGCCCGCTGCCGCGGCTCAGCTCGCCTTGGCTCGGCTCAGGCTTCTCGGCGCCTAGAGGTGCTCTGACGGGTGCTGGTCTGTGACACCTCGCACGAAGGACGTTCCAGAAGCTTCATTTGGATTTTGATGTGGACGTTGGTAACGTACAGATAGCCGTTTCTGTACCAGCAAGGCAGTTACAGGTGCTTCAAAGGCACAAGTTAAAAACAGCCATAAACTGGAAATTGTGGAGAGCCTTATAGCTAACAGCTACCTGACACAAGATTTGCAGAAAAACGCATCTTGAGAGCACGCTCGTTATAGATGGAAAAGTCAGGCAGATGCCAGAGAACACTCCGGCATAAGGAAAAACTCACAGACTTGTACGACAGGGCAAGAAAATGACAATATTCTGGACCAGCGGAAATTCTGCGCTTCAGACCCCGAGAGCGCGAGCTGCAGAAGGCAGCAGCCCCGCGGAGCGACGGCGGCGAGCGCCCGCAGGACGCACCACGGCGCGCGACACCAGCAGCGGTTTGGCTGCGTGAGGGACGCGGGACCAGGGGCTCATTGGAGAAGCCCCGGCTGGGCGTCTGCAGCCCGGGCGCGCCGGGCGCCCCTCCGGAGACGGCTCCTGCCCGCCGCCAGCCACGGCCGCCTCCGCCGAACGGCCACGAGCCCGAGCGGAGCGAGCTCAGTCCCTCGGCGCCGCAGCGCTGCCCTTGCAGAGGGCGCGGGGAGCTCCCGCCGTCCCGGCACGGCACGGCACGGCACGGCACAGCACACCGTACGTGCAGCCACTGCTGCGTCCTGGAGGACCCCAGAGCACGGCCAGAACTGTGTCAAAAAATACACGGCACGTTCAGGGAAATCGGAAGTTCTGACGACAGCCTGCTCCACAGGCGCCTCCCAGCAGCTCCCAGTGCCTCCCAGCGCCTCCCAGCAGCTCCCATTCCTAGTGCCCTCCAGCAGCTCCTTGTGCCTCCCAGCAGCTCCTTGTGCCTCCCAGCAGCTCCCAGTGCCTCCCAGTGCTCCTATCAGAGCCAGCCAGCCAGCCCCAGCCCCCACCTTTGTGCTGCTCCTGGTTTCATGGACCTGCCAGGCTCAGCCGTGCACTACCCTATGACTAATTCGTTAAGTAGTCCAGCTGCTAATAAAACTTTAACAGGTGCTGGACAGTTTGCTTAATTTACAAGGCCGATTAGGGACCACGCAAGAGGCAAATCATCGGCTCCCAGCACTCTCCTCCTGTAGAGAGGACCGAGCAATTGGAGTTAATATCCAAATATCAGAGACAGAGCGATTCCCACCCAGGTGCAAACTGCTGGGGCGCCTGGCTGAGATGGGTCTGGAGGGGCAACTGGGCACTGGGCAATCCCCGAATTACCCGATCAGCTCGGAGGTGCTCGGGGCCGGTCGTCCCTTCGCGCGGAGGGCTGGCCCGCGCCGCTACCACCGTTGAATTTCCTGCAACGGGGGTAATATATCTGCAGCCACAAATGAAAGATCAATATTTATTTAACACACACACTACCCTTTAGAGGCCCTTAATTATAAATTAATCATCATTAACTGACAGTAATTGAACAGGCTGAAGGCTCCAGTCACGGCTTTCCCTGGCAGCAGGGACCCGGAGCAGCTGCAGCCGTGGAGGGTAGCAGGGTCGGGGACGGGACAGGTGGCAGGAGGCACCGCGGCCCCCGTGCTGCTGCCGCTGCCGCGGGGAGCAGGGATACTCCGGTGGTGGCTGCGGCTGCTCCGTGGTCGAAGCTGTAAAATGCCCCTGCGCCGCTGCCCGCACAGAGCTGCAGGCTGGAGGACTTCTCCTGGGCTAAAAGCGGCCCCAGAGGCTTTGGCATGGCACATCTGGGCTTTAACCCCGCTCTCCTGTGCGGGATGGCCGTCCCTTGGAGACCTTGGTCATAGCATCCCCGGGACATGGAGACCCTCATCGCAGTGTCCACTGGGGTCACAGAGACCCTTGTTGTGGTGTCCCCTGGGACACAGAGACCCTCGTCACAGTGTCCCTGGGGTCACGGAGACCCTCGTCTTGATGTCCCTGGGGATGCCCCTGCCCCATGCTCCAGTGTGGTGGCTGGCACCAGGTCCTCGTGCCAACCCGACCATCCTGAGCACGGCTCCAGGGGCAGGGAAGAGCTTGGTCACATCTCTGGAGTTTCACCTCTTCAAGGAAGTAGCAGCGATATCAGTAAATAGCACAGAAGTGTCAGGAGCGGTGAACATCGGGCTGCAGAAGTCCCACTAGGAAAGGCTGCGTCCTCCAAACCACGCAGAGCCCCACGCGTCCCGCAGGCCACGCTGCCCCAGCACAGAGCGGCGCGGAGCCGCGCACGGCGGGCGCTACGCGCGGCTTTCGCTACCGTGCACGCCCTGGATCGCACGTTGCAGTCCCAGGGGCAACAGTCCCTTCGGTTACGTGCCTCCATTTAGCTTCGTCTGAAGAATATTAGTAGTTTAGCCCATGCCAGACTCCTGCTAAATCCTAGGGCCCAGGAGATAAGCTGGGACACAAAGTGATTTATGACTGAGTTAAGAAATTGAGCCCTCCACGCACTGCGGAGCAACCCGGCTGCTGCCACAAGTGCCGAGGGCTGGGCACGGCGCTCGCTCGGGTCCTCGCTGCCGTAAGCTGGGAGATCTCAGCGCTTTGCAGTAATGCAGGATTCCCATTCCTGGGATTCCCACGGTGCCTGACACTGTCATTCCTGGAGAAAAATGCACCACGTACAGACGAAGCCTTTCCACGTGCCCCTCTAGGGGGGAAACCTGCTTTCTGGGGCTCGGGGAAGATCTGCAGCGGAACAGCTTCTGCAAAGCACTGCGCTAAGGGCAATTCCCAGAAGTGCCGCAACGGAGACAGAGGCGACGTCCCACTCGCGTTTGCCAGCAGCGGAAAGCGGGCGGAAGGCAGCCAGCCCGCGGCTTCTCCGCAGGGACGCCCGCGAGAGCGGCCGCGCGGGCGATCCCCGCTCCCTCCTACGGCTTCGGCGAGGACGTCCCGCGCACGGCAGGTCGTGGTGGGGCACGGGTAGAGCGCTCATCCGCAGGCTGCCCCAACGGTCGGGATGCTTGTAAAGCGCATTTCTGGGCTGGACTCCACTGTGCAGCTGTCCAGGAAAAGGTGATGTTCCCCGTCACAGCCTTCACTGAGCAACTGGTCTAGAGCTGGCCAAGTCCTGGAGTCAGGCAGTGGGGACTCAGTCAACACCAGTTTTTGCCTTATTTTCCCTAAAAAGATGTGCTTTTCCCCTAGCTTCTCTTTCGGATTGCTTTGTGAGAAGGGGAGCAGAAGCAGCAGAGGGTCAGTAAGACCCAGATCTGCTGCTTACACGTTCTGGAAGCTGCTGACGATGGCTAGATCTCTGCACCCAGGGTCTTTGCCATAGCTTTTGCAACAGCGGTATCAGCCTGTGAAATTTTCATGGGGCAGAATCTGGACCAAAATTGCAGAGGTCTGAGAAGAGAGACACGCTAGAAGCGAAGGGGCTGCCCCAGGAGGCAGGGTGCACGGCCCCGCTGGCGCCGGCCGGGGAGCAGCCCCGCGCCGCAGGCGGCTGCACCACCCGCTGCTTGCAGCAGGCAGGGCCTGCAGCGGGCTCCAAGCCCACAGGGCTGCTTTTCCCTCGGGAGTGAGAAGCTGCTGTTTGTTTCCCTTCATCTGTCACAGAAACACAAAATAGGAACAAATGCCAGTTCCTCCTCCTCTGGCACGGAGGTAAATCAGCTGTGAGCCTGCCTGCGGGCTCGGGGCAGCGCAGCACAGCCTCGCGAGGCGAGCGTGAGGTGCATGCTCCCCGGCAGAAGTGCTGCTTTGGAGACTGACTTGCTCACCAGAGGACTTCGAGATACTCCCACGTGCGCCTTGTTCTGGGGGCTTAGGGCAGCTCTGCCCTGCACTTCTGCTGTTGCGGTGATTTAGCAACAAAACACCCCAGGGTGGCGAGTGCAGGAGAGTGCAGCTGATCCCCAGGGCCGGCAGGCCACGCAGATGAGCTGGCAGAAAGAAATGCAAATTCCCTTTCTATAAGGACAACAGTGGCATGAACGCTGACTTTATTAAAATGCAGAATTATTTCAGGTCCCTTTGTTTAGCTCAGAGCCTGGAGGTAATTTATGCACAAGGACAGAGCAGTGAGGGCTGTGCCGAGCTGCCTGGTGCCAGCATTTCTTGGCTTGCGCTCTTGGTGCAAGGGCTTTCCAGCTCTGGCAGGAAGGGCTCTGGGAAGGCTACGCTCTCCCCTGCCTGCTCTTGCTGAAGAAGTTTTCCTGTCCCCATAGCTCCTCTCTGCAGCTCCTGAGCCTTTAACATAGAGGTTGATTAAGTGCTCACTTATCAAGCCGGCTGGCTGTGCCGCTCCGCTGCGCCCTTCCCTTCCAGTCTGCCCTTCCTCCTGCTGCCCAGAGAGCAGCGCCCTGACTGCACGCAGGACCGTGGCACCGCTCCTCGGGAGACACCATCTCTGACTGCTGATGCACGGCATCCCTTCGCTCCAGCCTCCAGCCTCCCTCGGAAAAGGGGTTGGAGCCGGCTAGGGAAAGAGGTTTAAGTCATGGCAAAAAGAGCAGATCCATCCTCTCCCGTCCCCCCGGTCTGCTGCCTCCCAGTGCCGCAGGGTGCAAGCTGCCCCTCTTCTCACATACGAAGCACAAAGGTGCCAACAACTACAGCCACCTGAATCTCACAGAATCATAGAATCAGTCAGGTTGGAAGGGACCTCTGGAGATCATCTAGTCCAACCCCCCGCTCAGCAGGGTCACCCAGAGCACGTCAGACAGGGTTGCATCCAGGCAGACCGTGAAGATCTCCAGAGAAGGAGACTCCACGACCTCTCTGGGCAACCTCTTCCAGTGCTCCGTCACTCTCGCAGTGAAGAAATTCCCCCTCACGGTCAGGTAGAACTTCCCGTGCTTCAATTTCTGCCCATGGCCTCTTGTCCTGTCACACGGGACAACTGAAAAGAGTTTGTCCCCGTCCCCTTGACACCCTCCCTTCAGGTACTTGTACACATTGATAAGGTCCCCCCTCAGTCTTCTCTTCCCCAGGCTAAAGAGGCCCAACTCTCACAGCTGTTCCTCATAGGGCAGGTGCTCCAGCCCTCTGATCATCTTTGTAGCCCTACGCTGGACTCCCTCCAGTAGCTCCATGTCTCTCTTGTACTGGGGAGCCCAGAACTGGACCCAGTACTCGAGATGAGGCCTCACCAGGGCTGAGTAGAGGGGCAGGATCACCTCCCTGCTGGGGAGATGCCCTCGACCTGCTGGCAACAGTCTTTCCAAGCAGCCCAGGATACTATTGGCTTTCTTGGCCACAAGGGCACATTGCTGGCTCATGTGCATCGCTGCTGGATGCGGTCCAGGTGTCTTCAGGCTAGGAAGCTCATGGACTTTGCAGCTCATGAATTCTGCTCAATCCTGGCAATGTGAGACACTGCAAGCTCTCAGCGAAATCTGGGGCTTCGTTGCCTCTTCTGCTGCTTTGGCCTTTATATTGAAGTGAAGCTAGTAAGAGTTGGCAGAAGAAATGCCAGAATCTGGCACAGAGATGACAGTTAGTTTCCCATGATGAAATATTAAAATTCAGAGGGAGATGGCCAAGCAATTCATTCCCTGAAGTCAGAGCCACAGTCGCTCAAAGTAAATGTTGTTTTCCACAGGATGCAGCTGACCTCGTCCCTGGAAAGGGACCTGGAGAGCATAAAAAGGGGAGTTTCCACAAGCCACATGAGATGGACAGATGTGGCAGGAAGGGAAATGCTGCCTGGGCTCTCTTTCTATCCCAGGGAATGGGAGATGCACGCTTGGAGCACACCAGGACACAAGGACAGAGGCAGTAGCAGGATGCTGCTGGAGCTGTGAAATGGGAACATTCATTCCTGGGTCTGGGAATGTGGGACCTGAACAGGATGCCTGGCAGAGCCTTTCTAGCAGGGGATCTTAGCAGAGTTTTGCCCCTGGGCATTAAAAACTCTCTCTACTTCATATCTGAATGAATGTAATTGCTGAGGCAAATAAGGTCTCCTGGAAATGGTTGACAGGGAGGGTTACTGAGAGGAAATCTTGCATCAGGTTGTGTGCTCTTGTTTTGAGGAGTTTAAACATGTCCAAGATCATGCTAGACTAAATCCTTGACTGCCACTGCCACCCAGGAAGTCTCAGCTGGGCTGATTTGCATTTTCATCTGCATACTAATGCTAATAATCAGCAAGAAAACATTCGCAGCCCATTGGTCCAAATGCAAACATCTGCAATGAAAAGTGAACGCAGGAGGAAGCGTCCCGCCTCTGCAGCGTCCCAGAGGAGAGCTCACCAGTGCTGCTGCTCGCGCGATTTGCCATATCGGGATTGACAGAACACGAGCACATCCCCAGATCTGCTCATTGGCATTGGGATGCACGCTGCTGGGGCTGTTTTGAGAGCGGTACAGTGTGTTTGACACAAAGTCTAGCTTCACTGAGCCGAGTTTATTATCTGAGAAAAGCTAATACACCCCGGTGCCATAGACAGAGCAGGAGGCCTACTATAAACAAGAGAAGGAGCAGGTGAATAAATCTAGGACTTCTGCTTTCATGCAAGTGGGTTGCAGATTTAGGCTGGAGCATACGAATGGTGCTCTCTGCGTGATGCCGGGGCGTAAATTACCCCGCGCCACTGCATACATTGATCACTGGCCCATCACAGCAGCTGGTAAGGAGCTGCAGGCCCGCAAGAGTCAGAAGGAGAAATAAGGATGCCATAAACGTACGCGATCGAGAGGGTGAGAACTAGCCGCCCCTCTGAGGGGAAGGAGCCTGTTCCGAGGTGGGTGCTTTGGACGCAGCTCAGCTGAACCTGCCTTTCAGCACCGCGGCTCCTCTCCCCGCCGCGGCACGACGACAGGATGCAGCCCGCCTGTGCCGTGGGAGTGCGCGCTTCCGCGGCGCAGCCCGCGCCGGCAGCACACGGCGCGCCGAGCGAGCGCCAGCGGAGCGTGGCAGCGCGCCAGCAGCGCCGGCACGCCGGGGAGCGCCGGGCTCCGCCGCCGCCGCCACCGCGCAGCCCGCCGGCGGAGCCAAGGGAGCAACCTGCACACGGATCACCGGGGCCGAGCGACGACCAGGCATTCAAAGACATCACTTAGCTTCTGCAAACGCTCTGCTTTGCTAAACCTCCCCGCTTTCAGTTTCTCTGTATTTTGATCTCTTCGCTGCTGCCAGTTACTATGCAAAATACTCATGTTAATTCCCAAGTCCGTTAACAAACAGCCAATAAAATCTCCTGCACGTGCCAAGTGAAGGAGGGCTTGGCACCACGAGCAAGTGCATTTCGGACCCTCCGAGAGGGCTTCACCACGGTGCCAGGGGAGCAGGATGGGAAGGGAGTGGGAGGAAGCCTTGAAGCTGCACGAAAGGTTGGACTAGATGATCTCCAGAGGTCCCTTCCAACCTCACCCATTCTGAAGCAGAACCACCCGAACATCCCGGGCGCTTGGGGGAAAGGACGCGTCCCAGCTCGGCAGCGCCGGGGGCCGGCATGGCTCCGCTGCCCCGCTGACACCGCTGCTCCGCACGCTGTCCTGCATGGCCGCTGCCGGCTTTGCCAGCCCCACGGGGACTGTTTGCGTGGCTGGGAAAGATAAATCTTGACACTGGCACAGCCCTTCCAGCAAGGCCGCTATTGCTGTTTGGTCCTGCCCCGGGAGGCTCTGCCTGCGGAGCGCTCGGCTGCTGTGCCCTCCGGCTGCTGCGCTCAGCACGGGACAAAGCTGCTGCCCGTTCAACGCTCACGGCAGCACGGGTGGTAATCCCGTTAGCTGCTTCTGGGTCCTCTGACAGGCTGCAAATGCCTTCCTATAAGAAATTACAGCTAATGCAAGGGGCCGCTTTCCTGGCTCCGGCTGGGGATGCAGTGCTCGGGTCGGTGTAGCCGCGGTCTGCAGGCCTGCAGTGCACGGCGCAGCTCGCTGCCTCCAAACAGCCCGCGGGGACAGAGGCACCGGTTTGCTGCAGGATTTGCGGTGCTGCTCTGCAGCTCGCAGGCGGGACACCTGCCCCGTGCACGACGAAGCTCCAGGGCAGAGGAGCCTCCGAGCATCGACTCATCCAGCCACCCGGCACCATGGACGACTGCAGCCTCGCGCTGCGCAGGCTCCTTCCAGCCCGAACGCCTCTGCAGTTCGGAAGCGCTCGCTGGCTGGAGGCCGGCAGTGACGGATGGGGACAGCGGCTGCCCCGGGCGATCTCACACTCATGTGGAGACAACTCTCCTTCCAGGTGGAGAAGGAAAAGCCATAATCCACCCTAGCTGCTGCTGCGATTTCATATCCGTCACGCCAGCGGCTCCCTGCTGCCTGCGGGCGATCCGGGCCGGCTCGGTAAGCGGCGCGGGGCAGCGTGAGGAGCGGGGGCGCCGGCAGGCCCCTGCTCCCGCGGACGTCGCGCCCGACCCTCGGCAGTGCCCTCCTCCGGGCGAGCGCCGCGGAGCACGCCGCGGTCGCCTGCCAACCTGCGCGCTCCCGCGCCTTAGCTGATGGCGCGGTCAGAAACGGCGCGCTCAGCCGTTCCGCATCCCAGTGCGTCTGCTTACGGCGTCCGTCACACCTCCCCAGGGGCCAAACCGCAACCACGCGGCGGCTGCGCACGGCGGGAGCCGGGGAAATGGTGCATGCAAGGCGAAACGGGGTCTGGGGAGCAGCGCCCGGGCGCCGGCACGGTCGCGGGCAGGGGGGCCGAACCAGGCCGTGCAGACTGCCAGACTTCAGGACATGCCAGGGCCACAAAGCAGCAGTGAACAACCATTTTGATACAGTGGAGAAATTGTAAAATTCTCATTTTGCAGTGGGAGAAAAATGTTCCTGCATTTGCTTATGTATCCCTGTACACCCCTGTCTCCAGGGAGAGAGCACAGCCCAGCAGCCTGTTGTTGCTAGAAGATGCACGTGGTGAGAAGGTGCAGGAAGGAGCACGTTCCGGTTCAGAAGGAGCCTCCTCCTGCTCCCTCTTCCTCTGCACTCCGGCTTTGCAGCGCTGACCCGGCAGCTCTGCTGCTGCACCCTTGCTTTAGCCATTGGCAGCCAAGAGGGAGCCCCGCAGAGCCCAGGCAGCGGGACCTGCTGTGCACCGGATTGCTCCGAGTCCCCAGTTAATCCTGTTGCCTCCAAAGGATATCCAGACAACGGCTGGCCTGACGGGCCCGCGTCCACGCTTCAGCCGAAGCTCCCCAAGCCCTAGAGCTGCAGCGTCAGCGGAGGAGCCTCGTAAGCACAGCTTCACACAACGGTCCTACGCTGAGAAGCAATAACCTGTGGCAGAGGCAGAGCCTCTGCGAAAAGCCTCTGCATGCCCTTCTGTTTGCAAAGGATCCAAACCTTTGCAGCCCAGCTATCAGCTATGCCTCCTACACATCTCTGGTCTATTTACAGACATAAATCCTCTGCGTATCGCAAGAAAATGTTCCGCTTTGCCAGCCTGATTTGTAAACCACTTTACAGTAGCCCACAGCTTTGGTACAGACATTTTTTTTATGTGGCACCATTTGCGATTCTGAAGTTAAGCCCGAGTCAGCAGCTCCCGTATGAACCGCGCTTCAGGGCCTCCTGCGCAAACACAACGCGCTCAGCACGCGCTCAGGAGCGACGAGCGTCGTGCCAGGGCACGCGGGAAGCGTCCCGAGAAGATCCAGGCCGCGGAGGGCTCTCTGCATCCCGCCGCGTTCCCAGACCTTCGGACGGGCTCCGCGGCCCCTTCCCCGGCCCGTCGCCGCTGCAGCTCTGGGCATCGCCGCGTGCTGCCGGGGCCGCGCGGCCGCGCAGCGGGGAACCTCGAGGCGCCGCCACCCTGCAAAGGCCCCGGAAACAGCAGCTTCGGGAAAGCCGACTAGCTCGATGTCAATTAGCTCCGCTGAAGAAGGTAATTACCGTATCGCCTGCAGTACTCCTGGAGGAGGCAAACACCGCTCCTCGCTGGCACGTCACGCGTTACTCCCCGCGCTGGACGCCCAGCCCGGCCCCACGCTCGGCCCACGGCGACGGCCAGCGCGGCTCGATTCGGTCCGGCGGAACGAGGGGGCCGCCGGCTGCGCCCAGCACCCAGCGCCCAGCGCCCTGCGCCCTGCGCCCTGCGCCCAGCGCCCTGCGCCCTGTGCCCAGCGCCCAGCGCCCTGCGCCCTGCGCCCTGCGCCCAGCGCCCAGCGCCCTGCGCCCTGCGCCCAGCGCCCAGCGCCCAGCGCCCTGCGCCCTGTGCCCAGCGCCCAGCGCCCTGCGCCCTGCGCCCAGCACCCAGCGCCCTGCGCCCTGCGCCCTGTGCCCAGCGCCCTGCGCCCTGCGCCCAGCGCCCTGCGCCCTGCGCCCAGCACCCAGCGCCCTGCGCCCTGCGCCCAGCGCCCAGCGCCCAGCGCCCTGCGCCCTGTGCCCAGCGCCCAGCGCCCTGCGCCCTGCGCCCAGCGCCCTGCGCCCTGCGCCCAGCGCCCTGCGCCCTGTGCCCAGCGCCCAGCGCCCTGCGCCCAGCGCCCTGCGCCCTGTGCCCAGCGCCCAGCACCCAGCGCCCTGTGCCCTGCGCCCTGCGCCCAGCGCCCTGCGCCCAGCGCCCTGCACCCTGCGCCCAGCGCCCAGCGCCCAGCGCCCTGCGCCCTGCACCCTGCGCCCTGCACCCTGCGCCCAGCGCCCAGCGCCCAGCGCCCTGCGCCCTGCACCCTGCGCCCAGCGCCCTGCGCCCAGCGCCCAGCGCCCAGCGCCCAGCGCCCTGCGCCCAGCGCCCAGCGCCCTGCGCCCTGCGCCCTGCGCCCAGCGCCCTGCACCCTGCGCCCAGCGCCCTGCACCCTGCGCCCAGCGCCCAGCACCCAGCGCCCAGCGCCCAGCGCCCTGCGCCCTGCGCCCAGCGCCCAGCGCCCTGCACCCTGCACCCTGCGCCCAGCGCCCTGCGCCCTGCGCCCAGCGCCCTGCGCCCAGCGCCCAGCGCCCAGCGCCCTGCGCCCAGCGCCCAGCGCCCAGCGCCCTGCACCCTGCACCCTGCGCCCAGCGCCCTGCACCCTGCGCCCAGCGCCCAGCGCCCAGCGCCCTGCGCCCAGCGCCCAGCGTCCTGCGCCCAGCACCCAGCGCCCTGCGCCCAGCGCCCAGAGCCCTGCGCCCTGCGCCCTGCGCCCAGCGCCCTGTGCACAGCGCCCAGCGCCCTGCGCCCAGCGCCCAGCGCCCAGCACCCTGCGCCCTGCGCCCTGCGCCCTGCGCCCAGCGCCCAGCACCCTGCGCCCAGCGCCCTGCGCCCAGCACCCTGCGCCCTGCGCCCAGCGCCCAGCGCCCTGCGCCCAGCGCCCTGCGCCCTGCGCCCAGCGCCCAGCGCCCAGCACCCTGCGCCCTGCGCCCAGCGCCGGCGCTATCTCCCAGCAGCTCGGATTTCTGTAACAGGAAAGAGTGAAAATCAGAGCTCCTCACTCACTGCCGGCTCCTCTCCACGGCGCCGGCCTGGCACGAGCCTGGCTGCGCCGCAGGGGGGTCCGGCCGGGCGCGGGTCTCCCGCGTCCCGCAGACCCGGCAGGAGGGGGTGCGCCGCGCCGCACGGCGCAGGCGTGGACCGCGGGGACGCCCAGCCTCCGAGCAACCTCTTCCTAAGGGCGCCCTGCGCTGCAGCGTGCGTGGCGAAGCAGTGTATCACCGGCATGCCGGGACAGAAAATCTCCATTAAAAAATCTCCATAAAAAATAAAATTAAACAGTTCCACTGTAATCCTATTAATGCATCTCCACACAAGTCGGTATCTCCTGAAGAACACTTCCCATTAAAGAAATCAATTTAGTATTCGACTTTCTTCCTATGGTGCACATTGAAGTGGGATTTGACAATGATGGAAAACAGATTTGTGTTAAATACTGCCAATAATGTCTCGTAGCTCAAGGTTACGGCTCCTTGTGAGCGACAGCTGCTCGTAATCCAACGCTTTGAAAATACTGCTCTCCACTATCAATTATCCGGAGTTATTAGGCTTTAAAACAAACGGCACATCCAGACTTTGGGCCACATGTTTATTTTAGTCTTTCCTGCGATTGCTTTGCCCCGTCCCAGGTTTCTGAGGTGGCTTTGCAAACCCTGGTGAAGCGCGGGGCTGCCCACAGCACGCCCGGGCCCGTCTCTGCCTGAAGACGCCAATGGCTTTGGAAACCTGCTCCTGGGTGGCACAGCACGGCACAGCATGATATCGCATGGCACGGCATGGCACAGCACGGCATGGCACAGCACGGCACAGCATGGCATGGCACGGCACGGCACGGCATGGCACAGCACAGCATGGAATAGCACAGCATGACATGGCATGGCACAGCATGGCATAGCACTGTGCAGCACGGCACAGCACAGCATGACATGGCATGGCACGGCATGGCACAGCACGGCATGGCACAGCACGGCACAGCATGGCATGGCACGGCACGGCACGGCATGGCACAGCACAGCACGGCACAGCACAGCATGACATGGCATGGCACAGCATGGCATAGCACTGCAGCACGGCAGTGCACAGCATGGCATGGCATGGCACTGAGCGGCACGGCACAGCATGGCATGGCACGGCATGGCACAGCATGGCACAACATGGCACTGTGCGGCACGGCACAGCACGGAACAACAAACAGAAATGAAACTGAACATTAACGGAGCTTTTTCAGCCTCACTTAGGAAAGCGGCATTGCGAGGACGTCGCAAGACCTTTCCGCCCGTCTTTTTATTCCGAGGTTGCTCGCGCGCCAGCTGAGCCAGCGACTCGCCCGGCCGTGGCAATGCTCTGGCAGGGCACGAAGCAGCATGGGGGGCACGGAGCAGCGGGGGGCACGAAGTGGCATGGGGGGCACGGAGCGGCGGGGGGCACGGAGCGGCATGGGGGGCACGAAGTGGCGGGGGGCACGGAGCGGCGGGGGGCACGAAGCGGCATGGGGGGCATGGAGCGGCGGGGGGCACGAAGTGGCATGGGGGGCACGAAGTGGCATGGGGGGCACGGAGCGGCAGGGGGCACGGAGCGGCAGGGGGCACGAAGCGGCATGGGGGGCACGAAGTGGCGGGGGGCACGGAGCGGCGGGGGGCACGAAGCGGCATGGGGGGCATGGAGCGGCGGGGGGCACGGAGCGGCGGGTGGCACGAAGTGGCGGGGGGCACGAAGCGGCATGGGGGGCACGGAGCGGCGGGGGGCACGGAGCGGTGGGAGGCACGGAGCGGCGGGGGGCACGAAGCGCCGGGGGGCACGGAGCGGCATGGGGGGCACGGAGCGGTGGGGGGCACGGAGCGGTGGGAGGCACGGAGCGGCGGGGGGCACGAAGCGGCGGGGGCACCTAGAGATCTGAACGAGGGAAGAGCAACGTCGCTGACAGACCTGTGCGACAGGTAAGGAGTGCAAAATGCACGCGTGCTTGGGAAGGAGGGACCAAGGAACGGGAATTCCTACGCACTCATCCCGAGGCATTTTCTCAGTATATTAATTTGCAAGTCAATAAAGCCATGCAGAAGCCCTGTCCTATTTTCAGACTGCATTTTTGGAACAGTGTTCCCTGGGAAAAGAGCTTTGAGGTATGAGTCATTCCTGGGCATCACCTTGCCAAGAAGTGGCAGCAAAGTTGACCAAGTGCAGCAAAAGCTGTGAGCGGATCCTAAGGCGAGGCAGCCCTGAGTGTTCTGCGGACCACAGAGAGATTTACTGGTCCTACAAAAGCCACAAGAATAATGAATATTCCTGGCTTCTACCTATTAGCACTTTATTAAGCAATTACAGATATACAGACCTTTCTCTTATATAAAGCACTCCCGCATCACTGGTAACAGCCTGCAAATATTCCAGAGGCATAAACGGCGTAATTAATCAGGGCAGCACGCAAGGCTGTAAGGGGAAGAAATTACACAAGGAAACCACGGCGCGAGTACTGGAGAAAGTTTCCCGGGGGCAGAGCGTGTTCACCGGAGGACTGCGGTGCCCGGGACCGGGACGCTCCATGGCACGCCGCCGGTCACAGACCCGTCCCTGCCCGCGGCGCGTGCCAGAGGCAGCACAGGGAGCTGCCCGTCCCCCGGGAATAAAACCAGTCCAGTCGTTTTGACTCCTCTCTGCACACGCAGCAATGCTTGGGGCCGAACAGGGCAACAGTCCTGCAGCGGAGCAGCTGCTAACAGCCGCTCCTGCGCGGCCCGGGAGCGGGAGCGGGAGCGGGGCGGGCGGCTCCAGCCGGGCATCGCCGCCTGGCAGCTCCCCGGGCGCCCCGCCACCCGCTCTGCGCAGCGGCCGCCGGCGGAGCGCTGGGCTCCAGCCAGCCTCTGAAAGAGCAAAAACCACGAGGGGCGGGAATAAAATTACCCCAAGTCATAAATTCTATTTTTTTCCAGCAGCTTTGTCAGAAATTTGGACACACAGCAGCGAGGGCAATGGCATCACCGGACCTCTCAGGAGGCACCTGCCGGCACAGCCAACGCTCCCTGCGGACCTCGGCTCCCGCCTGAGCCGAAATCCGCTGCTCACGGCGGCGCCACCGTTCACCTGGTCGCGTCCCCCGGCAGCTCTGCCTGGGCTGTGCAAAGCGACACGGAGCGTCCGCCGTTACTGCCAGCCCCCCTTTGATCGCGGAAACTCGGCTGTCCTGCGCTCTGCGCCAGCGCTCCGCACTTCCAGGTTTGCTCTGCAGCTGTGCAAACCAGCCCAGCTCTTCAGAGCTGCCCCAGGAAATCCATCCGAAGGGCCGAGACTTTCTCAGCTGCTGCCGGCCGCTCCCCCGTGCCCTGCCTGTCTGCATGCTGGAGGGCAAAAGCAGAGGAGACACCGCCTGATTTTACAGTACGTGCTGGGAACTCAGTGCAGGAACGAGTGTCACCAACACAGGCTCCGTGCAACGCGTGCAGCTGCGAGACACGGCAAGGTTACCTCTACCTGCCGTCGCAGGGAGGGAGGCTGCGCTTGTAGGACGCGTCCCCTCAAACGCTGGCAGATCATTCGCTCTGCGCGTCCTCTTGCAAACAGATGTCTGTGCAGCGGAGCAGCCACCCGAATGCTAAAGCACTGCGCTCCCTGCGCTCCACAGAGATCTTATATTCGCTCCCAGAAGTTAATCTTTAAAGATTGTTAGCACCATCAATAACCGGTGGATGCGTGCAGAGCCGCCGGAGCTGCGGCGGGTCCCCCAGCGCCGGCGGGCCGCGGTGCGCCCCAGGCCCAGGGGTGTCCCGAGGCCCCCGCAGGGAGCCCGCGCTCGGTGCAGCCGGTGCCTGGGGGCAACGCAGACGTGGCCGAGAGCCGAGGGGATGTTTAGCTTCAATCTAGCAGAGAGATCAGCGTGAAGAGGAGGGTGCTCGGTGCCAAGGAACTGGAAAACCGCTTCATTTGCATTTGGTAAACAGCATGGTGCTGGGATGTGCTGCCGGTGGGGACAGTGTGTGCTGAAGGAAACGTGTCTCTTCCGTGGACCGTATGGCGCATTATGGTCCACGATGACTACTGGAAAACCAGATGCCTTTCCACAGACTCTGGTAATGACTCACTCCATGCTCGCAGAGCTCCTCCAGGCATCTCCTGAGAGCCCTGTTCATCTCCTCCTGAGGAGGAGCTGGCTCTGGCCATCCCCTGCTCCCATCTAGGGTGCTCCCGGACGCTGGCGAGGGCCGCGGGCATGGGGGCCCCAGGACTGCTTCAGACACGAGCTGCCCGTCGCTTCTGCAATCGACCCTCAAGGACTGCCAGGACACGAACGTTTCCGGAAAGCACCCCAGGTCACAGCAACCCCCCTCCAACCCTTTGAGTAGCTTTTCCATATTCATGAGCCTTATCATTCCCCTCACAAACTGCTGCCTGAATGCAAGTAGATCAGAAAGCAGAACCAAACAAAGACAGATTTTGAAGCCATCAGGGAATTGGCAATATCGTTTCTCAAAGACTCACTTGCCCTGGGCCTGCCCTGCTTATCTAAGCTTGTGTCCCAGCACTGCAAGTCCCAGGGCAATGACTTAGTCCCAGCAATGCTGGAGCAGCCTAATGTCCCTAATAACAGCTCCGGCGAAGTGGCTGGGACCAGGATAAATCCTTGCAGCATCTGCTGAGAGTGGCACACGGACCTCCCACGTGCAAAGTAACTAGGAGTGCCGGCTTCCTGCTAAAGGAGGGTGGGGGAAGAGCGGTTCCCAGCGAGCAATGGGTGGAGGCAACGGGTGCCCAGGCGAGCCAGCGCTGGGGCAAACCTCCAAAGTTTGCATTTATCACAGCATTTATCTAAATGCTGTGACTGGCTAGAAGCCGCTGCCTGGGCCGTGCACTCCGGCTGCGATGACCAGGCAACCTTGGCCACTCGTGACTTTCAGCCGTGTTGGAGCGCTGCATTCAGCATTTTATTAAGGAGACCCATTATCATTTGAAAAACATTCCAGACCTTGTCTGACTCCACAAAGCTTGTTCATGCTTTTATCTCCTGCAGACTAGATTACAGTAATGCCTTGCAGCTTGCTGCTTGCCAGGAGGGCTGATTCCCGGCCCTCGCATTTGTAAGGCTGTGCCGCGGCGCCGCCTGAGCACGACCACGCTCACCAAGGGTGCTTCCCGACGGGCTTGTTTTCAAGGTCGCGCTCGATCTTGGAAACTTCTCGAAGGAATGGGGCTCTTGCCGGCTCCGACGAGTGCAGCAAACCCTTGGCACTGCTGCCGCCGCCCGGCTCTGTGCTCACGGCGGGTTTCGTCTGAAGCGGGGCTGGCTCGGCCCCACATGAGCTTTGGTGCCTCCTCCGCCGCGCCGGGGACCGCTGCTCCGAACGGCTCCCCAGATTTCGCCCCATGCCGCAGGCAGTCACCAGCCCCTGCGCACCGGCGCGCAGCTACTGCCACGTCCGGGGGGAGAAACCTCTGCTCCCTTCCTGCAGCCGGGACGTGGCCCCAGAACCTCTTCCTCCTCCTCCTCCTCCTGGCAGCCCCGTGCAGCACTCAGCCCTCCCATAACCACCGCAGCTGGGCTGCTGGCTCGGCCCCTTCCCTCCCGCGTCCCCCCAGGGAGGAAACGCACTGGGTGCCAGCAGCCCGGCCACCTCTTGTCTCCACTCCCCGACGGCGTGTTCCCCTTCCCCTGCTCCCCAACGGCACGTTCCCATTCCCCCATGGCGCGTTCCTGTTCCCCTGCTCCCCAACGGCGCGTTCCCATTCCCAACGGTAGGTTCCCATTCCTCTGCTCCCCAACGGCATGCTCCCTTTCCCATTCCTCCACTCCCCAACGGCGCGTTCCCGTTCCCCTGCTCCCCAACGGTGCGTTCCTGTTCCCCAACAGTGCGTTCCCGTTCCCCTGCTCCCCAACGGCGCGTTCCCATTCCCAATGGTAGGTTCCCATTCCTCTGCTCCCCAACGGCATGCTCCCTTTCCCATTCCCCTGCTCCCTAACGGCACGTTCCCATTCTCCCATGGCGCGTTCCCGTTCCCCTGCTCCCCAACGGCGCGTTCCCATTCCCAGCGGTAGGTTCCCATTCCTCTGCTCCCCAACGGCGTGCTCCCGTTCCCGTCCCCCTGCTCCCGCACAGTGCCCGCCCGCCGGCCCCGCAGCCCCTCTCTCCGGGGACAGGGACCGTGCCGCGGAGCGCGGCCGCCCCTCCAGCCCGGGTGCCGTGTGCTGCTGGAGCGACGGCCCGGCAGCGCCGAGACCCCGACCCGCGCCTGCAGCTCCGGCTTTCCGGAGGCCGAACGCGGACACGCGCCAGGCAGACGAAGGGTGTTTACTGCCGGTGGTGCTGGCAGAGCGGATGCTTGGCACAGGGCAGCCGTGCTGGCCCGGGCGCCCTGCAGCACGGTGTGGGAGGAGGAGGAGGAGGAGGCACGCGGCGAAGGAACTGCCTTGCCCAGCCGGGGTACCGCGGCTTCACCAGCCCCATCCCCGGAAGCACGGAGAGGCGTTTACAGCTCCCCAGTTCATTTCAGCACACTGCAGCCAGTTTATCTGAGCTTCTCTGGCTCCCCCACAGCCCCTCCGAACCTTCCCAGATGGCTTTTATCTCTACACGACTGTACAGCAACACAAAGAGGACAACAATAATTTAAGATCCTCTTTGACTGCAGGCTAATACCAATTCACTCTGCCAAAGGACGGCGCTTTCCCGCCTTTATATAGCTTCTCTGATTTTTTTCAGCCTATGTAGATAATCTCATGCTCCTCATAAATGCGGCCATAAACTTCCCTCCCTCTGCCGCCTCGGGTGTGTATAAAACCCACAGGATAACCAGCGAGGATCCCAGGAGGTCCTGCCCAGGAGGCAGTTAGCAGCATCAGGCTTCCGTGTCTCCCTTGGTCTTCGAGCGGCCGTGGGGAGCGGAGCAGGTGGTGGCTTTGCCCGTGCTGCTCTGAAGGGCCGTAAGTCCCCAGGGCAGAGACTCGGGCGTCTGTCCTCAGCCGTTACACTCCTGTCATGGAGAGCTCTCGGTCTAACCGTTCATGCTCTTTGCGCGCTAGGTGAAGCTCCAGCCTGGCTGGCTGCAACTGTGCCTGCCATCTGGGAGGTCTCCACAGGCGCCGTTCCTGGCTGCAAACGTGCCGGGGAGCATGTGGCCACCCAATACGTGGGACCGTCTGGCTTGAAGTCAGTTCCTTCTCCTTCTATTTCAGAGCCTGCCCAGTTTGCACTGATGCTTCTCAGACGCTCTCTGGAAGGAAGTTCTGCTGAAAGACTGACAAGCAATTGATTTCTTCCCCCAAAGAGATTTTGAAAATATCAAAAACTCTTCCCATAGTGATGAAATATCAAAATCTTGGAAATGTTGTGAACCTGCAATGAATTGCTTGGAGTCTACAGAAACGACTATTCCAGAAAAGCTCATTTCAGCCCTGTTGGTTCTGTCTTTTTTCACATTCTCCATCTAAATTAATTAAGCCTTCAAATCTGGATGGTCATTTTCAAAATTTTTCGCTAGAGCAGTTGAAAGTAAGTGTTCTGCCAACTGTGAAACATTTTCCTTGAACATTTTAAAATTTGGAGGCTCATCAAAATCAACTTTAGTTTTCAAACTGTTTAAGTTTTGACTTAGCAGCTTTTTTGCGGGAAAAGAATGGCTAAAAAACCATTCCCAGCCATCTCTGCTGAAGATTTTGGGAGAGCAAAAGGGACTGGCATAGATCGCTGATTCTGAGCGAACCTCTCCAGCATCAGGTCAGAAGCATCCTTCTTCCTCTTGCTGGAGTGCAGACAAAAACTGCATGTTCTTGTAAGAGCCTCCAGCCATTAAGAAGACAAAATGTCGCAGGGTGCAGTGTTTAACAGCGCGAGGTCCCTGCTGGTGTTTCCCTGTCCGTGGGGTCGCACCTCGGCAGCCTGAGCCATGCTAGCGTCCCACCACCCTGGGACACGGCTGGCGTGGAAGCAGCTCTCCAGCTGAGCAGCAGGGAGATGCCACCATGGGAATCGGGGCACCTCGTCCTTGGAGCAGGTCTTCCCACGTGAGCCTCTTCCTTAACATCAAAATCTTCTGTCTTTCTGCTGTTTCCTCAATTTGTCTTTTAGAGTGAGAGTGCAAATCATCCCTTTATATTTTCTCTTGGCCAGAAATCTTGACATCTCACACTACTGGGAAGGTACAGAGATCCTTGGGAGTCTAGGGCTCACTGCAGGCTCAGGCTCCACAATGCCTGAGACGGTTTTGACCGTGGGACTTCAGGTTCTTCAGATTCTCTTGAAAATGTTATGCTTCACCTTCCCTGTCCCAGGAATTGCATAGGATCTCTGGTTTCAGCGCTGCATCCACAGCTCCTTCAGCAAATATTTCCTGGAATGCTCTAACAGAGAAGTAGCTTCCAGTTTTTCCAGGAGTCTTCCTGCTCATTACAGGTGCCTCCATCCTGCAGATGACAAATCACTGCCTGAGCGTACAGGCTGCACAGCATGTCTCTGGTTGAGTTGAGATTTCACCCAGAACCACATCCCCATGAGTTATTATCAGTTTCATTAGATTAATGATTGCAGAATCACTAACAGCATAGCAGATGAGGCATTTATTTTTGCATTCGCGTACAGTAGCAACCAGTTGCATGGTTTTGCTTAAATCAGGACCAGAGACTGACTGGAGACTGACAGAGTGAGGCATGATTTCTTGCCGGCTTTAGCAGCAAGGAGGCAGATTTATGATGCTTAAAAAGACACAGACTGGACTGGGAAATGGACAGAAATCTTCTTGGTCTGCATGTATTGACACACAGAACTTTAACCCCTTGAGTACTGTAACCTTCTTTCTACTCTACACTGAGACTGACTGACTCAAACTCCCCTAAAACAACAGGCTGAGGAAATGAAATTAGAAAACATTGTCTCAGTGCCTAGTCATCTGTGTTGTTAACTGTCACGAGTAGACCACATGCTGGGCATACAGAGATGCAGGGAAGCCAAGAGATTGCTTGTACCATCAGCACATCTCATGATATGTCAAGTTTTACTGCCAGGTCTCAAGGAGGCTGCGAACAGGGAACACAAGGACGTGGTGGAAGCGCAGCTCCAGAGCGGCAGGAAGGGCAGGGAGCAGCCCGAGCGCGGCGAGGGACACGCAGGGCAGGTGCCGCCACCTCCTGCCAGTCCGCGCGGTGCCCCACGGGCAGGCACGAGGCGCCCGGACCCAACCTGGCTGGCGCCAGCAAGGGAGGTCGGGGCGGGTGGCTGCCTCGGCCCTGGGCAGCTCGGGCGTTTCCTGAGAGCTAAGGATGACCTTCGTGTGCTTTCCTGCTTTTCCTATGCTGCAACCCAGTGCTATGTGGAATAAACGTCATTCTTCATCCCGAAGCTCCTCTGGCGCACAAATAACGGAGTGAGCCAACGAGCAGGGACCTCTTCCCTTGGGAGCGGGGAATTCAGGAGGCTTGCGCCAGCAGACCCTTGGAGCACCTTTCACAGCATCAGCTGCAGGGTCCTCTAACATGGGGTGGCCTCCACAGCCCGAGTCAGCGACTGTGCAGGGGACGGGTCATACCCCCAGCTGGTAACTCCTGCTCGTAGGTGGTAACCAGCACCCAGGAGCCTGCAGCAGGAGGGAGCAAATCCACACGTTACACAGAGCACATTTACCCAATGAAGTGGGGCACCAGCGCTGCACGTCAACTAGACCAAGGCACGGTGCACCATGCAGAGCAGAGGTGGCACTGCCGGGGCTGCAGCCGCGAGGGCCGCGCTGCCCCGGCACGGGGGACGTGGCACTGCCGGGGCTGCAGCCGCGAGGGCCGCGCTGCCCCGGCACGGGGGACGTGGCACTGCCGGGGCTGCAGCCGCGAGGGCCGCGCTGCCCCGGCACGGGGGACGTGGCACTGCCGGGGGTGCAGTCGCGAGGGCCGCGCTGCCCCAGCGCGGGGGACGTGGCACTGCCGGGGCTGCAGTCGCGAGGGCCGCGCTGCCCTGGCACGGGGGACGTGGCACTGCCGGGGCTGCAGCCGCGAGGGCCGCGCTGCCCCGGCACGGGGGACGTGGCACTGCCGGGGCTGCAGCCGCGAGGGCCGCGCTGCCCCGGCACGGGGGACGTGGCACTGCCGGGGCTGCAGCCGCGAGGGCCGCGCTGCCCCGGCACGGGGGACGTGGCACTGCCGGGGGTGCAGTCGCGAGGGCCGCGCTGCCCCGGCACGGGGGACGTGGCACTGCCGGGGGTGCAGTCGCGAGGGCCGCGCTGCCCCGGCACGGGGGACGTGGCACTGCCGGGGCTGCAGCCGCGAGGGCCGCGCTGCCCCGGCACGGGGGACGTGGCACTGCTGGGGCTGCAGCCGCGAGGGCCGCGCTGCCCCGGCACGGGGGACGTGGCACTGCCGGGGCTGCAGTCGCGAGGGCCGCGCTGCCCCGGCACGGGGGACGTGGCACTGCCGGGGCTGCAGTCGCGAGGGCCGCGCTGCCCCGGCACGGGGGACGTGGCACTGCCGGGGGTGCAGTCGCGAGGGCCGCGCTGCCCTGGCACGGGGGACGTGGCACTGCCGGGGGTGCAGTCGCGAGGGCCGCGCTGCCCCGGCACGGGGGACGTGGCACTGCCGGGGGTGCAGTCGCGAGGGCCGCGCTGCCCCAGCGCGGGGGACGTGGCACTGCCGGGGGTGCAGTCGCGAGGGCCGCGCTGCCCCAGCGCGGGGGACGTGGCACTGCCGGGGCTGCAGTCGCGAGGGCCGCGCTGCCCTGGCACGGGGGACGTGGCACTGCCGGGGCTGCAGCCGCGAGGGCCGCGCTGCCCCGGCGCGGGGGACGTGGCACTGCTGGGGCTGCAGCCGCAAGGGCCGCGCTGCCCCGGCGCGGGGGACGTGGCACTGCTGGGGCTGCAGCCGCGAGGGCCGCGCTGCCCCGGCGCGGGGGACGTGGCACTGCCGGGGCTGCAATCACACAGTGCCAGCTACGCTGGGAGGTGCAGCCTCACGGACAGGCTGCACAACCCTTGGCGCAAGGACCGGCTTGGGCAGACGGGCTCTGGGCCCTCCTGTTGCGGAGCGCTGCTCCTCAAAATCCACTGCATTTCTCTTTAACGAGCATCGGTGAAACTCAAGGCTGTCACTGATGCCTGTGAATGCTTCCCTGAAGCAGCAGCTATGCAGCGGCAGTAAAAGATATGCTGACACAGTCTACCTTTTCGGTGCTCGTTCAGCCTAAATCTTTTAGTGCTTTGTCCTTCACTTGTGGCTGCTGAGAAGCAAACGGGAGGCAGCGAGGGCAGATCGGCACGCCTGGGAGCGCGGCTGGTGCGAGCGGGCGCGCGCATCCGCCCGGAGCCCACGCTCGAGCCTGCAGCGCTGCGCCGGGAACAAGCCTGCGCTCCCGGGAAGCTGCCACCCACCTACATCTGCTTCCTCGTGAGCACCCACCGGTGCCAGACCCACGGCGTGACCCGCGAAGCCCCTGACTGCCACGCTGCAGCCCTGCTCCTCAGCCCTGGCTCCTCGAGAATTAATGCTCTGGCTATCGCACAGAAACCCGACGTAAGCACAAAAAGGAATGAGCAAATGATAAAATGGAGATGAATTTTAGGAACCAGAGAGATTGAATAAAGAAATGAGATGCCAAAATAAGCAATCTAGGCACAGGAAGGATGCATTTTGACAAGGGCTAATATTTTATGTGGAGCAAATAACTCACTAGTAGCAGATATGCACATTTAAAATGTAGTACTAGGAAGAAAACACTGTTTTTCCTGTTTCTTGTTAGAGCCCTTGACAAGCACAACATCTGCACCGTGTACTCGGCATTGCATTATACGTAAATACACTGCTCTTTCCTGCCCTTCTCCTTCCTCCTCCCTGCTAGAGCCTGGAGTTTTGAGACAGGATCATTGCTCCAGCTCTTAAAATGCAGAGAAACTCTTTCACTGCATAAATGACACAGCCCAGTTCATAGACTGTAAGCGCAGAAGAGATTTGGATCACGCATCTCCTGCATCTCATCTCCCCGTCACACCTGACACTGGACTGTGCCTGCTGAGCCCTGCCACAGAGGGAACTTCCCTCTGTTAGGAGATGCTCTTCAGTTCAGCGCTTTTAATTATTTATGCTTGTGTGGTTACCACGCATCTGAGGCCGAGTCCATCCCAGAGGAACAGGGCACGCTGAAGGACTGCTGAAAATTTCTCCGTTTGAACAATTACTGCAGGACCCAACCTGCAGTGCGAGCGGGAGCCTGGACTCCTGCCGTGCTCGCCTTCCCGTTGTAAAGGACTTTGCCACAGGGCACTCAGGATGCCTTTCAGAGAACGTGCTCCAGCAGGCTCCCAGCGCACTTTCTGTGCCAGGCCATCTGTCTGCGCTCTCCATCTCTCCTTGCCGCAGCCAGAGATTTGCACAACTGAACACGTTTAACTGTCACTGAAATCTTCCTACCTGGAATGACAGCTGTAAGCCTTATCTGCATTTAGGAATTGTGCTAAGCCAGCAGATCCCCTGCATATTCCCTGTTTGAAACCACACTCTGAAAAGCTCTGGCAGCAGGGCCACATGCAGGGAAAGCCCTACATCTTCAGCCTACAGATAAAGCTTTGCACCATATAAGACATTTCACTATTTGATTCTGGAATTTGGCATCGAACCAGAAGAGCACTGAGTTATCTTAAGCTTTGTAAATGCAGAGATAAAGCATTAGCAGGGGAATTGTTCTTAAATCAAGGGTCAGAGGCACATGGGGAAAAAAGGTTCTTACAGGGTGCTCTCCCATTAACTTTGGTGGGATAAGTGCATGCTTACGCACCCCACCCTTGGGAAACTGGAACACACTGCTATTAAGCTGAAGAGCTTACTGAAAAACTACAGCAAACCGATTCGCCCAAGCTCCTAAGTACATAAAAGCATCAAAAGGTAAAAATGTGTTCTAAACTATGGTTATTAGTTAGGATGATGGATAGGGACAAAAATCTAGTTATGCTGTTTCCTTTGCAAAAGGTTGCTCACGGCTCATGCAGCACGAGCAAACTGCTGAACGCGAGACTGGTTTACCCAAAGGACGGCTTACGCCGGTGGATGGTTTAGGGACCCACATCCCCGGGAACGCAGGCAGGAAGGCGGCAAGTCAGTCAGTGCTGCGCTGGTGCCCACCCGGGCTGCCCCTTTTGCAGGAGATGGTGAAGAGCTGATGGCTGGTAGGAGCTAAGCAGCTAAAACAGGCGAGCTTGAAATACTCTCCAAGAGAGAAGCGAGGCAGCTGCTCAAGGCTTGTGGCAGCCTGGAGCTGCATCTCGCTCAGGGAAAGGTGCCGCAGCAAAGGAGACCCTGTGTCTGATCAGGAAGCTCAGTCAAGAGCTGGAGTGTTTAAACAGCAATAGCAAAAGTGCTGGGAAACAGAAAACAGGAAAGAGCAAAAGGCTTTTAAACAGTGAAAACGTTCTGCTACGGAGGAGGAGGACTGAAGAGGGAGGATTAGCCAACTATAAATACAAGCAGCACCGAGTTAAAAGGCTAATTAGAATAGCAAAAAGAAATACAGCAGCACATTTCAGAGACTATTTCAACTAACAAAGAGTTTTTCAAATCTGTTTGCAAGAGCGAATATGAAAGAGAAAATTGGATCCCTATGAAATGATTGCAAGAATTGGAGGAGGAAAAACATAATGGCAGATCTCTTAAACAGCCAGACAAGCTCGCTGACATCTTCATCTGCTGCGAAGGGAGAGGGGAAGAGGACGGACGCGGCGTCACCGAGGCGGGAGGGCCGGTTCGGGAAGAGGGGCGCGGAGGGAAGGCCGGCGCTGCTCCCTGGAGCGCGTCCAGCCTGCGCGGGGGGACGACCCGCAGCCCTGCACCTTCCCCGAAAGCTGGAGCAGATGGTCCTGGGGCTCCCGACCCGTTAAATACCGACGCGCAGACGCGCACGCGACGGGAGCCTCCGACCTCGCGCTGCAAACGCGCGCCGGGGCCGGGCTGCGGGCAGCAGCGCCCGGAGCCGCCCGGGGCCCGTCCCGTCCCCCCCGGCCGCGCTCGGCCCCGGCGCGCGCCGCGTCGCCCCTCCCGTGACCACACGGCGGCTCTGCCGAGGCGGGAGCGCAGCGGGGCGCGCAGCCGCCGCCGCAGTCTCGCCCCGGCTCCGGCAGCCCCGCGGCAGCCGTGCCCGGGCGCGCCGTGCCCTGCAGCTCCTGCCGCACCGCGCCGAGGTGGCGCCGAGCGCCGGAGCGAACGGCCCTGCTCGCGTGGCACGGCGCGCTCCGGTCCCCTCCCGCCCTGCCTGCAGGGCACAGGCGCATCTCAGCCCTGCAAAGGGCTTGGAGCTGCCCCGGGCGGCTTTTACTCTGCATCCGCTCACGGCGCCAGCGGTGGCTGCCGCCGCCGGAGCCCCGGGTCACGGCGACATCAGGCCGTTAATGGGACGGAGATGCGGCCGCTGGCGCGGATTCGGGAACGGGGGGACGGTGGGGACAGGAGACGGCCGCGAGAAGCAGAAGCAGACGGATGCCGTTCCCCCGCGGGTGGGCGGCAGCTGGGGAAAGGGCCGTCTGCCAGGAACTTCCTGAAGTTAAACCACTTGCATTGCCTGGCAAATCGAAACGGCAGCTACGATCCTTTGCTCTCCTCCGAGGATGCAGGCAGCTTTATGAGCCCTAATTAACCCAGACGAGTCGTGCGAGGCAAAGCGTTAGGAAGAGTTTTGCTAACAGAGAGGCACCGGGGCAGCGCCGCGTCCTTCCCCCGCGGGGCAGAGCCAGTCTGCACGGTGCCCGGGCGCCTGCCCACTCCCGCCCGGCACCGGAGCAGCCGGCGGGGCCGTGCCAGGCTGCGGCATGCGAGGCCCCTTCTCCCGGCAGGAGACGGGGTTTGCTCCCGGGCGCCCCAGCCCCGTGGTCTGCACCCCTGTCCTCTCCACGCTAGCCGTCCTGGATCTCCACCCAACAGGAGCCTCTTTTCCAGGCAGCGTTTTCTGCAGCACAGAGCACGGTGGAGATAAACAGAAAAAAATCACAGACATGCACCTAAATAAAATATTTTTCAAGTGAGTTTCCCATGAGGTGTCAGCAGCTCTTTAATATTGTGCTGCCTTTGCTGGCTGATCATGTCATCGCTCCAGCTGGTGGGAGAGCGGCTGCCAGCTGCCTTCAGAAGGACGCTGCAACGCGCTTCCTCTCCCGTAAGGGCGGTGCGGGCTGGGCCTCGACGCCGCTCGGCGCTGCAGAGGTCCGGCCTCTTCCGAGGGGCAGCAGCACGGCGGCAGGAGGGTCAGCAGCAACCGCGCCAGCCCGGCTCACTGCCTGCCGCCAGCGGGGCGCGGAGCCACAGGGTGCAGGGGGCTCCGCTCAAAAACCAAGGGTTTCCCTGGCTGCAAGGGGGTGGAAGCAGGCGCAGCCGCCCGCACCGCTGCTGCCTCCAGCCCTGCCCGGCGCGAGCAACGCCCCGCGCCTGCCCGCGCTGCCCTCCCGCCGGCGAGCAGGACGGACCCGTCGAGGCCGGCTCCCCGGCGGCGATGCTCTGCGCCCTGCCCGCTCGCCGCTGCCGCTCCCGCAGGCGGGAGCAGCTCGTGCAGACCTGGCAGCACCGCCGCGGACGCCAGCTTTAAGAGCAAACTTCTCCTCAGCTGGGAAAAGCCCCTTTGCCCTGGGGCAAAGCCACTGCAGCCGGGTTGCACGCGCTCAACGCATCAAAGTCTGACCATTTGCACGTTCTTGGGTGGGAGGGGAGAGAAACTGTCAGTTCCTCTAATTACACATTAAATACCAAATAAATGCCCTATCCTGTATGGTAATTGCAGCATCTGTGAGTGATTAATGCCCGCTCTGTGTGCTGAGAACGTGCACTACACTCGCGAGCGGGGATAACCCGGCTCCGGAGCCGCAAGGCGGTCGCAGCGCGGCCGTCCCTGGGCTCCGCTGCGCCGACACGCGCGGGGCTCCGGGGACTGGCACGGCAACGCTGGCGGCAGGACGCAGGGGACGAGGGAGGGCGTCCGCTCCCTGCCAGCGCACCGCGCCGCCCCGCGCCCGCGCCGCCGGGACCTTTGCAGACGGCGAAGCCCCCGCTGCAACGCGAGGGGCCGGGCCGCAGGGCGGGCAAGCAGCCGCCCCGCGCGCCGGCTCGCCCTCCCTCCTCGCCTGCTGCCGCCTCCAGCCCGGCCACCTGGCAGAGAAAAGGCTTTCAACTGAGCTTCATATGCATAGGAGGGTCGCAAACGGTGACACTTGCTAATTGCATTTTAGAAAATAACAAAAGGAAATTCTAGAAAAAGCCTAGCATCTAGCCTCCCTCCCCACGCAGGCACTGGGGCTTTTTTCCCTTTTAAAAAACTCCCCAGGGCTGCTGGCACAACTGCAGAGTAACCTTGAATTATACGTAGCAGGGCTCGCTTTCATTATTTATTAGCAGATCAATTAGAATATTCTGTTTGCAGAAGAATATAATCCAATATGTACTTCAAGCACTAACAACTAAATATATGCTTATTTAAAAATCAATCTAAAAGTCAAGGTTTCCTTTGTAAATCCTTACTACAGATTAAAAAAAGCTTTGAGTGTTACCACCTGCTGAACACTATAGTCTCAAGGAGACAGTTATACATTTTAGAACATCTCAAATGGGAATTGATTGCAAAAGGCAAACAATTGCTCAAAAATCCTGGCACAGAAGGGCTCAGCAGCCGTGCAGCTCCCGTGCTAGGGACCACCGGAGCTCCACAGCATCCTCTCCTTGCTCCCTGAGCAGCAGGCTTCCAAGATTAATTGTCATGTATTATTTATTGACCCCAGGGGTGACCTTGGTCCTCCACCGCTTCGCAAGACAGTGTCTCTGCACCTAAGCGGTGTGGAAATGCAGCCGCCCCAGGCAGGGACTGCGCTGCCGCTGCACGCCCCGTCGTCCTCGGCCCTGCAGGATGCCCATCGCCCCGGTCCCACGCCGCTGGGGCTGCACCAGGCACCCCGTCGTCCTCGGTCCTGCAGGATGCCCATCGCCCCGGTCCCACGCCGCTGGGGCTGCACCAGGCACCCCGTCGTCCTCGGCCCTGCAGGATGCCCATCGCCCCGGTCCCACGCCGCTGGGGCTGCACCAGGCACCCCGTCGTCCTCGGCCCTGCAGGATGCCCATCGCCCCGGTCCCACGCCACTGGGGCTGCACCAGGCACCCCGTCGTCCTCGGCCCTGCAGGATGCCCATCGCCCTGTTCCCACATGACTGGTGCTGCACCATGCACCCCACAGCCCCCAAATCTGCAGGATGGTCCACTGCCGCGTTGCTGTTCCCCTGGCTCTGCACCATGCACCCTGTCACTCCATTCCCATGCTGCTTGGGCTGTGCCGTGCACCTCATCACTCTGGGGCTGCACCATGCACCCTGTGGCTCCCACTCCTGTAGGATCCTCCATTGCCCTCTTCCTGCACTGCTTGGGCTGCGCCATGCACCCCACCATCCTGGGGCTGCAGTGCACCCCGTTGCCCCAGTCCCGTGCTGCTTGGGCTGCACTGTGCACCCCGTGACCCCCATTGCCATAGGATCATCCAAGGCCCTGTTCCCCGCCGCCTGGGCTGTGCCATGCACCCCACCATCCTGGGGCTGCACCGTGCAGCCCACGGCCCCCCTTCCCGCAGGACTCCCCATCACCCCGTTCCCACACTGCTTGGGCTGCGCCATGCACCCCATGGCCCCCATTCCTGCAAGATGCTCCATCGCCCTGTTCCTGCCCCACAGGCTCCCTCACTCCACAGCGTGATTCCCCGTTGTTCAACCTTGCTTTGATCCCCTGCGTTAAGCCAGGAGCGGGTACACTGCACCAGCCAGCGAGCTGCCAGGTTCTCCTTCTTTCTTAAGCTCTTTCTTTTTCCTCTTTCATTTTTAAATCTTATCTCCAGGTAAAGAAGGTATTTGCTGGGATCAAAAGGTGACCTTTAGCAAGGTTAGCAGAGCCTCAAATAACACCCCGGCAAGTTCACGCACACTCGAGCATTAAACAGAGCGATTCTCTGATCTCTCGTTCCTCAGTGGAAAAGTTGTTTCACAAAGATTTGTACCAGATGTCCATGCAGTGGGTTGAGAAATCTTTCTTAAAATAAAAAAAAATCCCCAAAAACCTAGAGTTAGGCACAGGTTGTCCTCTAACTTCTAAGAAAATAAAGATTAAAAACTTTGGAGGTATTTCGCTCTCTCTGTTAGCAGTTTGCAGTTTCTTGCCAATTTCCTGGGGCTAAAAGATCCCTGAATATCCCTCATCTTTCACTTATCTAAATAAAATCACTCAAATGCATCTTAGGAGAAGCATTACTGCTGTAGAGGGAGGACAGAGGCAATCAAAGCGATTAGAGACTGATTAGCGGTCTGGAAACGTATCCACAGACATGGCGCCATGGACATCGCTGCCGGCGCTGCTCCTGCAAAAGGAGATGGGATGTAGAGTGTGGCATCACACCAGGCATTGCACCGCTCCAGCGTTACACAGGAATTGCACCGCGGCGGCATCACGCCAGGCATTGCACCGCTCCAGCGATACCCGGGAATCGCACCGTGGCGGCATCACGCCGGGCATTGCACCGTTCCAGCGTTACCCGGGAATCGCACCGTGGCGGCATCACGCCGGGCATTGCACCGCTCCAGCGTTACCCGGGAATCGCACCGCGGTGGCATCACACCAGGCATTGCACCGCTCCAGCGATACACAGGAATTGCACCGCGGTGGCATCACACCAGGCATTGTACCGCTCCAGCGATACCCGGGAATTGCACCGTGGTGGCATCACACCAGGCATTGCACCACTCCAGCGATACCCGGGAATTGCATCGTGGTGGCATCACACCAGGCATTGCACCGCTCCAGCGTTACCCGGGAATCGCACTGCGGTGGCATCACACCAGGCATTGCACCGCTCCAGCGTTACCCGGGAATCGCACTGCGGTGGCATCACACCAGGCATTGTACCGCTCCAGCGATACCCGGGAATTGCACCGTGGTGGCATCACACCAGGCATTGCACCGCTCCAGCGTTACCCGGGAATCGCACCGTGGTGGCATCACACCAGGCATTGCACCGCTCCAGCGTTACCCGGGAATCGCACTGCGGTGGCATCACACCAGGCATTGCACCGCTCCAGCGATACCCGGGAATCGCACCGCGGTGGCATCACACCAGGCATTGCACCGCTCCAGCGATACCCGGGAATCGCACCGCGGTGGCATCACACCAGGCATTGTACCGCTCCAGCGATACCCGGGAATTGCACCGTGGTGGCATCACACCAGGCATTGCACCACTCCAGCGATACACAGGAATTGCACCGTGGTGGCATCACACCAGGCATTGCACCGCTCCAGCGATACACAGGAATTGCACCGCGGTGGCATCACGCCAGGCATTGCACCGCTCCAGCGATACCCGGGAATTGCACCGTGGTGGCATCACACCAGGCATTGCACCGTTCCAGCGATACATGGGAATCGCACCACGGTGGCATCACGCCGGGCATTGCACCGCTCCAGCAATACACGGGAATCGCACCGCGGTGGCATCACGCCAGGCATTGCACCGCTCCAGCGATACACAGGAATTGCACCGCGGTGACATCACGCCGGGCATTGCACCGCTCCAGCGATACCCGGGAATTGCACCGCGGTGGCATCACACCAGGCATTGCACCGCTCCAGCATTACCCGGGAATTGCACCGCGGTGGCATCACACCAGGCATTGCACCGCTCCAGCGATACACAGGAACTGTACCGTGGTGGCATTGCACCGTTCCAGCGATACATGGGAATCGCACCACGGTGGCATCACGCCGGGATGCGAGCCCATCCCAGGCGGAGGCGGCTGCGCGGGGCCGGTGCAGCCGCCCCTGTGTGGGAAGGGACGCACCGTGCCGTGCTCCCAGTGCCACATCCGTCAAATGCACAGACCCCTGCGGCACCTTCGCATGGCAGTGCCCAAACCCCCTCGCCCGAGGCCAGCAGCAAAGCGGTTAAAATGCCTCATTGCTCCTTTGATACCTGGCTCGTTCATTTGGAGCCCAAATTTCCCAGGAGCCACAGCTTTTTACTAGCAGATCTGCTGCAGAACCACGTTATTATAGATTGCAAGTTCCTTAAAGGTCAGATAACACAATACAATTGAATCATATTAGCGAGCATAGTGACTTGGTATTTTACTAAGAAAACCCATAAAGCAGACTGCTTGTTGCAGAGAAACATACGTTGCACAATAAAGTCAGCGCAATTGTCTCCAGAAACAACCAACTGGTTGATGAATAAAAACCTGCCTGCGGCCGTGGGCCCTCCGCACGGCCGCGCGCGGAGCGGGGCACCGGGGCGCCGGGCGCACGCGTTGCAAGCAGGTAGTCTGCAGTTGAGGTACAGTACCAAAACTCATCCCAGAAGACCTAGGTGGGAAATAAACAACTTCCAAGCATATTGTTGAGAGACAAATATTCAATACTCCATTTAATGTACGGTTTGCAGTTAGTGGTTAATCTAAGACGATGCGGAGGGAGCCATGTTTCACACTGCTATTAAGGAAATGCAGAATTGATTGTGAGAATGATTGAAGATTTCTAAAGAGCACAATTCCCAAGTCAGTGATGACCCTTCCTTTTTTTTTTCTAATTTGTCTGTAATCTACTCAGACAAATCCTTTCATCACGTTTATTTCCTTTCCAAGTTACAACTAGCGTGATTAATCACTTAACTTTGCAGCCTTGCTTATCCTGCTGCACACTCCCATTTTTCTTCCCTTTAAAATGGTTTTCCACCCCAAATAGCCACGTTTTCTTTTCAAGCTTCTTCCCTTTGTTGGTTGGGACTCGCTGTTCGTCAGCTACAAAATCAGCTGCAACGCGCAGCTGCCCCGCCGGCCCCGGCTCCGAGCCGGCAGCATCGCTGGCCGCGGCGCTTTAACCGAGACCGGCGCTTTCAAACGAGCCGAGGTCGCGCTAAAGCCTCCAGGACGGGGCAGATCCTACCCGCAGCTTCTCCCGAGGCTCCGTCCAGGGGGGCCCGGCGCGTCCGCGCCAGCGCGCGCCCTTGGCGAGTCCCCGACGCTGCCCAGCGCGCTCGGTGCCCTGCTCGCCGCGGCAGCCCCCGCTGGCAAAGCAGGGCGGGCAGCGGGCAGCCCCCGGGCAGAGCTTTTAAAGTATAATAAGAAGTCAAATGGAAGAAACTCATTTTAATGCCACAGAGGGAATTGTTTTATTGCTAAAGCAGCAAATAGAACTAATTGAATCTGCTGGAAAAAAACAGGAGAAGGAAAGGATAGGTGCGGTGCCCAGGCAGAAAGGGCGAACAGGAACCTGAATATTCATAGGCCTGGAAACTGCAAATCCTTGAATGCAAAATATCTTCGTAACTGATAGCACTGCCACAGGCGATGCATCCACGGTGCTCAGGGACGAAGTCTGCAAAGCCAGCCTCTACAACGTATTTTTTTTTAAGTAATATTGTGGAACAGGTTCTCCGCTGCGTTGGCTACTTTGCACCACACCGGGAAAGCGGCGCAGCTCGAGAGCCAGCGCCGGGTTCGCCCGCCGGCGAGGGGGCGGCGAGGCTGGGCCAGGGCCAGGGCCAGGGCCAGGGCCAGGGCCAGGGCCAGGGCCAGGGCCAGGGCCAGGCGCCGGGTGCTCGCGCCCCGCGCGCGGCTGCAGAGCGCGGCGCAGCCGATCCCAAACCGCCTCCCGCTCCGCGCAGCCGGTCCGACCTGCCCCGAGCTTTTGCACTCGCTCTCTTCAGCCACCCTTCACCTTCAGCGGCAGCGTATACATTAATGCAGGGGCTCTGCCTTTCAACTAAGGCAGCAAGCGTACGCTTTATTATAATACTAAGTCATCCGGCAAAATACACCGGGGACATAAACCCTGTTAATGAAGAAGGAAGCACACACCCTGCACTGTACGTTTAAGCGCAGAGGCCCGCGCACACAGAACGACTGTTACCGAAGCACGAGTCGCCGTTTCCGAAGAAAAACGGCATCGGAAATGCGACGTGTACCCCGGAGGGGCAGGCAGGATTCACCTGGCACCACCGCGGCCGCGGGCACCGGGTCTGCATCCCAAACAGGCTTCCTACTTCGGTTTACTCATGCGCCACCCCCCCAAAAAAAAAAAAACAAAAAAAAACCAAAACCCACAATCCATTTACCGAAATTAACCTCTCCTTGGCAGGACATGGACGAGCGCGTTTGAGAACGTTACGCGGGAACAGGGTGATTACAAAACACCTTGATGTAGCTTTACCAGCAGCGGCTCCAGCAGAAAAGCCTGTGACGATCTAATAACGCATTTCCCCTGCTGCCATCCCAGCCGCAAGAAATCCAGAGCAGTTCGAGCCTTAAGTCCGTCCCAGCCCTACTTCTGTCATTAATTGTTAGGCTATTTGTCATATGCATTTTATGTACCAAACAGATTCCAATTTCATGGTGGACTAGACTGCAGAAATGCCTCTTCTAATCTTTTTAATTCTAAAGTAGTATAAAACTTTAATATTTTCTAATTTACCCATATCTAACAATATCACTACAACTTAGGAGCAATAAAAGCCAAGTACTGCCAATGCAGCTTGCAGCTCGAGCTCCCAAGTTCAATCAGTTAACCTAGGAGAGCAACAGCTTCCCTGCAATGAGTAACGATGCAGAATAATATTCAGATAGAGATAAACCTTTTTTTGCATAGGAAATTGCATTATAATTTGCTGGGTCTTAGAAATTCTCAGCTTGACACGTTAGTTTACCAGTGAAGTCACCGCCTCAGGCATTTTTCCACAGCGCTTTGATTTCCTCCAGGTTTCTAGAGGATTTTGAGCTGAGTAAGGAGCCTTTACCGTTCCCGGTCGAGGCACGTGCGGCAGCCCCGGCGGCACGGACCGCGCTCCCTGCTCCCCGCCGGCGCCCGCGGCCCACAAGCAGCCGTGGGGCAGGAGCCTCGGCGGGGAGGGGGCACCGCCGGCTGCTCTGCCCGGGCCGGCGAAGCCCCGAGAGCCCCCGGGGCCGGGGCGGGCGAGGGCAGCGCCGGGGAAGGGCGCTCCCGGAGCCGGGAGGCGGCGGGAAGCGGGACGCACGCCTGGCTCCGGCGGGAGCCTGATTTTAGCTCGAAACGTGTTACCGCAGTCTGTAATACCAAACAAAGCCGGGCAGCTGGAGCTATTTTTATCCAAAGTCAAGTCCTGTTTAGGAGGTTCACGCTTTAACCGACGTCCCGCTAGTACTTCTGCCTCCCTCCCGGCCTCCCTCCCTCAGTTCCTCCACGGCGCTGATGAGATGGGACCAGAAAACCACCGGCATATTCGGGAGAGTCTGCATCACTTAGCTGTAAAATCAATTGTGAATTTTTCATCCACCCTCAGCATTTGGCCTGTTTATATTGCCAAATAAATTCTTTAAAGAAGTACTGTACTTCACAGGAGAGCTTGTCAAGGTAAATACCTTCATTTACATAAAATGTGACTAGCAATTGAAATGTTAAAGCCATAAAGAGCAAGTTTATGATCCATCCTTGATGCTTGGATGTATAATATGACAAGGGGGAAAATAGTGTGCCTTGCAACATTTACTAAATTGGTGTGTTGACTCTGGGGATGAAAATGGGAGATTTGAAAGAACAGGTATTTTTCATAAATACGAGTCCCTTCCACCGCCTTCAAACGCTTTGCTTTTAAATACTCTCCTTCAGCTCGGCGGCAGCAGCTAGCTAAATAACCAAACCACCCGCAGGACGCGGGCGCGGGCAGGGCCGGAGCGCTCCCTGCTCCGCGCCGCGGCGCTGCCGGAGGGACCCGGGCCCTCCTCGGCCTCAGCGCCGATTGCTCCTGCGCTTGAAAACGCTCTCCTAATTTAGGTTTTACATTAAACTTTTTAGAAGGGACTGGAAACCAATTTACATCACTTCAGATCCTAAATAACACTTTCAAAAGTGAATGAAAGGATAAAATGGACTGCTGCCTACTTACATACCACGGTGAAATTATAATATCCACACTTAATGCTCTGGAAAGTTTGATAGTGTATGTTCCTTACCTGAACTCCGTACTAAAATTTCAGCCATTCATTCATACTCTTATCCTCCTCAATTCATTGAAACCACTTCAAGCAAAAATCATTTGAAAGAAATTACCTCTGTGTATTACACCAGGAGCAGTGAGAAATGTCCCACATGAGCCTCTCCAGCCCCCAAAGCAATAAAATTTCTGCTGAAATGCATGATATAATAACTCAGGGAAAAGAAGTCCCCATGACAACTAGAGGGAGAAGAAATCCATGAAAAGCACAAGATTCAAACCTCTCTCAATACCAGGTGCCACCAATTTGTACTGGAATTCGCACTGTGAAAATCAGAAGCTTTTGTCCATACCCTCCCTCGAAAACCCGCTGCTGCTCCCGAGCTGCTCTGCGCCGCAGCAGAGCGCAGCGAGCCGCGCGGAGACGGCCGCAGCCTTCACGCCCGCGAACGCAGCCGCCGACCCCCTGCCTTTCCCCTCTCCAAGGCCCATTTTTGGGCTTTCCGTGATACCTTTGTGCTTGATGTGCTGCTGCATTCGTGCAAAAAGCTAAGCTCACAAACTTTAACGCCACAAATAACACTTAAACCATTAGAAGCAAAGGACTCTAGCATTTACTTAAATGGATTATTGAGCAAAATCCTAGGAAAAGCGTGTTCTTGAAAATACGGTGTAATAGTTAGATTATTTCAGGCCTGGCACCGTATTACCGTTCCCGAGCGCTCCAGGGGATGTTCCAAGAGGTATTAGAGGAAGGGAGCGGCGTTGCTGAGCTGCTTCTCTGGGCCGCGGGTTCGTAATTCCCGCAGGCGGTTTTGCTAGGAACCGCGGGCTGCTCCCGCTCGCGGGTGCCGAGGGCGAGCGGAGCACACCGGCCGTGGCGCCGCGCCGAGCCCCGCGCCGCGCCGGTGGGCTGCGCACGCCGCCGGCCGCAGCACCGGCGCTTTCCCGGAGGCTGCAGCTCTCCCCGGCCGGCGCGCCAGCCCCAGCGCTCGGGGCGCCCGACGCCGGCTCGTTCCTGCACCGCGCGCCCTCGCCCGCACCCGAGCGGGACGGCCTCGAGAAAGCTGCCGGCGGGCAGCCCCGGCCCGGCAGGGACGCGGGAGGCCCCCGAGCCGGAACACGCGGCCGACTCGCCCTGGCGCAGGGGAGCCTCCGGCGCCGGCGCTGGAGCGGCCCCGCGCCGGGGCGGCTGAGGGAGCCCGGCCCGGCTCAGAGCCGCAGCCCGTGGCCCCGGCTCGCCGCAGACCTCGCGGCGCGGCGCTCGCGGCGGGCAGCCTGTGCTGCACACACGTTTGCTTTGCACAGACGTGCTGCAAGATTTGGGCTAGAAAAACAGTGCCAGCGTAAGATCCAATCCAGACCTCCGGGCTCGGGGAAGGGGACCCAGTACTGAAAGAGCCGCTGTTACAAGGAAATACTTGTACAGTCTTCTACCCAGATTAATCCCAATATATTGGCTCCGCAGAAGAGGGCAGGCAGCTGAGTCACTGCCTTCCAGCAAGAGCCGGCTCTCGGCAGGTCCCGGAAAAATCAATACTCCTTCCCTAACCGGCCGGGAGGGCGGAGGACGCAGCACACCGGGGAGGCCTTCTGCAGAGGAGCGCAGCACCAGCGGGCTCCTGCGCGAGCCCCAACGCCTGCGACGGCCGCTGCCCGCGCGGGTCGGGGCCGGGCGACGCGGCTCCTCCGCCCGCCCGCCCGCGCGGCGCGGGAGACGGGCTGCCCGCCACGGCGCCGCTCGTCGCTCGCACGACGGCAGCGGCTCGGGGCGAGGGAGCCCGCTGCGAAGAGCCAGGCGAGCGGCGGACGCAGCGCTCGACGTGCACGCCTTTCCATCGCTCGTCACGCTGACTGCTCCACGCACAACGCTAAACCCCCGAGTAAGCGCGTGGAGGCCTAGGACGGCGCGAACGGAGCGGGGTCTAATCACAGGGGCACTGCAACCGCTTCTGCGTGAAGGCTGCAGAGAGCAGAGCCCTTAGTCTTTGCCAGAAAACAACGTAAATGTGCACAGATACTTTAACTCCTGAAGCGATGTTTGGCAATAATCTTCAAATCAGTGAATTTGAAACCCCTGAATTTAGGTTCACCATTACCAGATACTCTCTTAGCATTACGGACATCGTGTGATTCTTGTTAAAATGACACATTTGTTTTCAAAATAATGCTATGAATCCTCAGTTTTCTGCTAAACGTGGGGTGTCCAGACAGCCCAGGCAGCGTGAACGGACGAAACGGAGCCGTCCCCGTCCTCCTCCTGAGCCCGCGGCAGCCCGGCACGGCGGGCTCGGGGCAGCGCGCCGCGCCGCTCAGCTCCGCCGGCCGCCCAGACGCCCCCAGCTCCGGGGCTTACCATTTCTGCCGTCCACGCGAGCAGAACGACCCAACTGCAGCACCATCCGCTCGGGTTTCCCCTCCCGCCCAGGCGCGGGAGTCTCAGCCGGCTCCACACGACCGCCCCGAGGGCTTCTGCCCCGGCACAGCGCAGGCGCCCCGGAGCCGCCGGGTGCCCCCGCCCCACAGCCCCACAGCCCCGGCTCCGCGAGGGGCAGGCCTGCCGCAGACGGCGCTGGCGTCTGCAGTCCCCTTGCCCACGAATCCCTCTCAGCCTTTTGCAGCTGCCTCACAGGCAGGCAAAGACCTGGGGCACGTCTGGGTGCTGCCTCCGCTTATTCGAGTAACGAGAGTTTGCAGACTTCAGCTAAAATGCTTCAGTGCTCAGCGGTCTCCGAAGTCTTCCTGCAATTCCTGATCCCTGTTGCGTGCTCAGAGGCTCACACGCCGCACATCTCGCTGCGGGCATTGCCGCGCAGGGCCCGGCTCACAGCCGGGACGTGCCATCGGGCACCGGGTCGTGCTGGAGAGAGCCCAGTGCCTCCGCCCGGGGTCGCAGCCCGCAGCGAGCACTGCCCTGGGTGCACGATGGAGCGGACCAGCACCAGCCACGGCTGCAAAGTCCACAGCGATCCCCGTGGGGCGACGGGCAGCGCTGCGAGTTGGAAGGAGCGAGCGGGCGATGAGGAGCCATCAGCGACTCACGAAGGGGACGCAGGCACCTGCTCCTGCCAGGACCCAACGCTCCCACAGCGGGACAACGCGTTACGGCATATTGTAAGGGACGGAGTCAGCAAAGTTCATCACGGAAGATGATATTTACTGCCAGGTATCAGTGTCCCTGATTTAAGGAAGAGAGAGAACTACAGACATGCAAGTAATACACACATGGGCCAAACTCTTAATAAAAAGAAAGGCTACAAATCACTTCCCGCTTACCCTTTAACACAACATTCTGCATTAAGACAAAAAGAAACTTAGGAACCATATCAAAAGCTAATGTGCATTGGGGTATTAAGTGCAATTCAAGGAAAGCTGCATCATTGAACTTGTCCTTCAGACAACCCAACATTAAAATGTATGGAATTACAGATTACAATTGCACAAGCAATTCCGGCAGCGTAACGTTAAACAACTAAAACAAGCCTTAAACCCAATTCGCATCATGTGTAGGACTTCAGTTCCATAATTTCCACATAAACTTTGACTGCAGAGTTAAAGCAATCACAAACAGCACAGCTTTTCCTAAAGGTTACCAAGAAAACAGAACAGACTGCAGAAGATTGGTGTAACAGGCTTTCCACGTACAGCATCATCCAATATGTAGAAAGCTATATTTTGCACTAACTTCAGCTTCTGAATACTGTCCCGATACAGATCCCGGACACTGTGTTTAGAGCTGACTAACCTCAAGGCAGCAGAAAGACGAATAACACAGCATGGTATGCACACAAAAGAAATGGTAGCATTTAGGTGTTGTCTCCATTTTACTGATGGGGAAAACCGCTCTGAGACAGCCCTCAGCTGCGTTACCGAGTCTGGACTTGAAGGCAGGCTCCTCTTCCCTGCAGCTCTGCGAGAAGGTGTCCTCAATAATGAATGACAAAGCAAGGGATGCGCAGGCTATGCTGTTTCCTTGCTTCACTGCATAAGAAAAAATTACCTTGGCCATACTAAAACCTAACAGTGTACAATGCATGAAAGAAAGCATGTTATATGCAAAATATAAACAAGTCACTGTATGCAGATGCTGATACAAACACTTCAGTAGCCGCTGCTTTGTTAAAAAAGATCGACGTTTCTGTGGCTAAGAAAAATCTCCAATTACTCTACCCGGGACATAGCTGTGAGCAGCCAACCTTCTTAGTGCACTACACCAGCTAATCTCAGAGAGGGTCAGGAGGAAATTCCTGCTAACACAGAGGGGAATCCTTTCATTTATTTTTTTAAGTCCTTTTCTTGCTTTGCATTTGAACAGCACAAAGTGCACCAGCTTCCCAGCCCACAACAAGAGCATAGTACCAGTAGAGCACAAGCAGGAACTCGTGGCTCCCGCTGAGGCACAGGACAGCTACTGCTGTGTGACCTGTTATTCTTCTCCAGCAAGGAGGAAGGAGAAGAATACTGTTTGGGTCGGGCAGCTGCAAAGATAGTAGTAGGTTAAACAACCAGGGCCACGGCAAATGGTGCCAGGGTGCACCCAAATGCACGGGGCCACGGCAACAATTAATCAGCAATGTAATTTATTCACCTTATGACTGGAGAGTGCATCCCTCTTTCTGCCCAGGAACTTCACAAATCAGCTCTTATCTAACCTTTGCATTTCCTACCTCTCTAACAGTGCAGCATATCATTAATGCCAGGAATCTGCTAAACAAATCACAGAGCTAGTGTACAGATGGAAAAAAAAAAATCAAAATACATTCTGCAAACAAAAGCCTATGCATACCTTGTACTCCAGGAGTTACACCCACTCTCTAGCCCTTTTCTTGTAGCATGACTTTAAAGATGAAAAGGCAGCTGCTTGCCATATTCAGTGCTTGATCTTCTTCTGCCTACGTTGAATAAAACCAAACCTTTTATATGCCACTCTCTAGCCTCTTCCAACAAATTTCTAAACTTACTTTTCAAGCCAAGCATTCCTGCAGGGAAATTCAGTAAAATAAGCTACTGGGTCTGAAATTATATGTTATAAATAAATGAAGTAAAATAACCACAGTCAGTCCTTCATTCCTTCCCCATGTTGGTACAACACACTCAAAGCACTCTCAGAGACAAATGTACTTTCACGGTGCTGCTCTCCACTTCACTAAAGTCCCTCAGAAAATTCCTCGTCATTTTAACGAAGCCAAGCAGATGCTACACCAAACAAACGTTAAGATGACTTCACTTCCACAATTTTTGCAGAACACTGCCTAGAGTGAGTGTTGCTCATTCTTAAATATTGTTATGAAACTGCATACTATTTTTATAAAACTGACCAGATAATCCAGGCCGCAACTAACTTGCTGCACCTGTCATACATATTTTCCCTATATTTCAGGATGGTTAAACAACCACTATACAAAGCAAAACAAAAAAAGCCAGAAATTTATGGGTTTAACCACAAATTATTTTCTTCTTGGAAAGCAACTAGCATTGGTTTGTTTTAACCACAAACTGAAGAATTAAAGAATTTGCAAGTCACAGTAATGCACTGCATTGTTTTCAGTCCTGGGACAAAAAATGTGAAACCCTGAGCCATCACAACTCATTCATTTACTAAACCGCCAAAGCACTTAATTAATTGCTGTAGTTCAGTATTTCTTCAAGGAATAGAATTTTAGCATAAGATTGCCTTACAATGTTATGCTATGCCGTACAGTAAGATGCAGAGACTGCTTCATAAATAGAATTAAATCTAGTCAATGGGAAAACTTTCTGAGGATGGAACTTGTTGAACAAAGAGTAAACCTGATCTATGAACTCTGCAGCTTGCATGAAATAAGGAATCCTTTTTCACTTCAAAACCTGCAGCATCACTCGGAACTTGCAAGCTTGTTTGTTTCCGTAATTATTAATTACTGACCTATTTACATGTGTGTCACGCCAATGCAACTGAGCTGCTATGCTCTGTTCAAGTGTCTACGCATGGGAGTTGTAGAAAAGGGATGTTTTTACACATTCCCAGCTCCCCATCGGAGCCCTGCAGTTTAAATCGCTACAGCTGCCAGGCGAGTCACCCACACGCTCACCCCGCCCGTCCTGGCAGCGCGGTTCATCCGCGGGGCTCCGCCCGCGCAGCGACCCGCGCAGCGACCCAGGGCCCCCAGCGCCGCCGCCTCCGGGCCCTTCTCCCCCTCCCCCGGCAGCGCGCAGGCACCTCCGCGCCGCTCCGCGCGGCCCCGCGCACTCACCGGTACCACTCCAGCCCCTTCTCGTAGTTCCTGTCGAAGAAGTGGGGCTCGGTGCCCACGGCGCGCACGTCGGGGTGCGCCCGGATGGCCTCCAGCAGCGCCCGCGTCCCCCCCTTCTTCACCCCGATGATGAGGGCTTGCGGCAGCCGCTTCTCCCCGTAGTCCGGCGTGGTGCTGCCGCCGCCGCGGCTGCCCGCGCTGCCGGCCCGGCTCAGCTCCTCGTCCGTGGTGCTCGACTCCTGCGGGTCCCGCTCGAAGGCTCCGCTCTGCGCCGTGATCACCTCCCCGGGGGCCAGCGGCGTCCGCGGCCAGGTGCCCGCCGCCTCCTCCCCGCTGCTGTTGGAGGCCCGCGTCGGGGCCGCGGGGCTGCTCGGCGGGCCGGGCGCGGAGCGCGGGGCGCCGGGGGCCGCCGTGCCCGGGAGCGCCGCCGTGCCCGGGGCGCGGGGGGCCGTCGTGCCCGGGGCGCCGGGGGCCGCGGCGGGGCGCGGGGCGCCGGGGGCCGCCGTGCCCGGGAGCGCCGCCGGCGAGCGCAGGGCGCCGGGGCCGGCGCCCCCCATGAGGCTGTAGCACAGGTAGGTGAGGCAGAGCGAGAGGCTGCACATGCAGAGCAGCTTCCGAGCCGGCGGCCCCTTAGAGCCGCGCCCGCCCGGCACCCCCGGCTGGGCGGGCGGGGACATGGCTGCTCCCCGCTCCTCGCCCCGGGCACCGGGCGCACATGGTGTCAGCCGCCGCCCGGCCGCCCCCGCGGCATGGGGCGCCGCTGCCCCCCCGCCCCGCCGCCGCCGGGGGGGCGCCCCGCATGGCACGGGCCCCCCGGGCCGCCGCCGCCGCCGCCGGGCTCCGCGCCGCTGCCGCGCCGCGCCGCACTGTTGCCGCCCGAGTTCCTGCTGCTAAACTTTGTGCCGGGTGGGAGGTGGAGAGCGCGCTCCCGGCGCCGAGAGGGCCCGCCCCCGCCGCGGGGGGCGCGGGGAGCGCGCCGGCCGCCCGCGCAGCGCCGCGCAGCGCCGCGCGCAGCGCCCAGCCCGCCCGGGACGCGGCCGGGGCCAGTGCCGGGCCCTGCGGGCGCCGTGCTGGGACGACGTCCTGCCGGCCCTGGGGCGGGCTGGGGACGGCGCCCAGCGGCCCCCACTCCTGTGCCCCCCCATCTGCTCCCCAGCGCTGCACCCTGCACCAGGGCTGGTGCGGGCCCCTGGGGGCAGGAGACAGGGCCAGCTGGAGGGGCAGCCTGCTTCTCCACATGCCTTTCCCCAGCAGAAATCAGGGTGCCAGAGCTGCTTGAGCCCTTGTCTCAAGCTGCTCCCCTCCAGCCCCCCAAGTGCTTTCCTTCTTGCTGCCCTTGCTTCCAGACTGTAGCTCCTGCCCACATCCTCCAGCTCCCCAAGGCTGCACCTGAGCAAGTGCTCAGGTGAAGGACCTCTCCTGCTCCAGACCAGCGTGAGGCTGCAGGAGAGCTGGGGATCCCCTGGCTCTGGTGCTCTGAGGAGTGGGGCAGTGCAGTGAGGTTTCCTAGGACAGCCTGCTTTCTCCTGCGAGCTTACAGAGAGATGGCAGCCAGTGGGCAGGGGCAGGCAGCAGCTTCTTTGCTGGTGCAGAGGAGCATTTGCAGAATGGAGGGCTCATAGTTTGGGTGCCAGGAGCTGCGCTAGCAGGTGAGGCCCAAGGCCAGGGGTGTAGGTTCACCAGCACTGGAGACATGTGCATTGCACAGACACCTCGTTCACTGCTCTCCCAGGAACATCCCCAGCTTTGGTAGAACAGGCTGGAGCTAAGCTCTTCCCTTCTCACAGCCTTTCTGGAGCAACCGCCACCCTTCCCAGAGCAGTTGCCACCACTTCCCAGCTCCACATTTTGGCACTTTGCACCTCCAGTTCTCAGTTTTGGTTTTAGCAAGGGTTTTGTGAGGGGACAAAATGGCTTTTGTGTCTTCCTCAGCCTCCTCCCACCCTGCATCCTGGGGTCTCCTGGGAGTCTCCCCGTGCATACTGCACTGTGGCAATGGGGCACCTCCCAGCTCTTGGTGTGCTTACTGCTGTGGTCCCCTTCGGAGGGGAAGTGCTGGGATCACTTTGGTACAGTGGGGGACGGAGCAACATGGTCATTTGCTAAAGCCCTCAGAGGTGAATGAGCAGGAATCTGACCTTTAGCATCTGAACTGCTACCCCCAAACCAGCATCACCCTCTGAATCCTGCAGATTACCTGGAAACCTCCAGCATCAAATATGTCTCCTCATGCCAGCACCTGGCAAAACTGCAGAGAAGCTGCATGTTAACACATGCACAAGAGCCACAGCCAGGCACCTAAGCGAGCACTGGAGAAGTGCAGGCTCCAGCAGAGTGCCTTCCCAGAGCTACGTGGCTGTGAATGCCAGGTACCTCATCCTGCCAGAGAGTAGGAGATGGTACCTTTGGAGAGAGCATCCCTTCCTCCTCTAATCTCCACTGGGAAGCTGCAGAGCTGTACATCTCACCATGCGGTGGTGCCCTGGGCTTGGGCTTGGGCTTGGGCTGGCTGGGAGAGAGCTGGCTGACCTCCCTCACGCTTCCCCAGTTGAAAAACTGTGGCCTAGATTTTACAGGGAAAGTCCAGGAATTGCTCCAAATCTTGCTGTTAATGTGTGAAACTCAGCAGGGAACACCTCAGAACAACATGCCATTGGAGTCTCATTGATTTGAAAAAAATATTGAGTGCAAATATTAACTAGATACCCGGTGCTGAGAAAAAAACAGTCATCAAATAAGATGAAGAGCACAGACTTTTCCCATAATGAACAAAAGCTCAATGCTGCTCTCAGCTGGACATGTGTTCTCTGTGTGCAGCTCCAGTTCTCATAGAGATTATTCCGTTATGATATATTTTTTATGATACACCTGAGACCTCTGAAATGCAGCATCTTGTGTCCTGTAAATCATTTCCTGTAACTGTTGGATTCCTTTTCAACTGCATTACAGTAATGGGAATGTTAAGGGGCTAACTTGAACTGTCAGAGGAAAAGTCTTGCTTCCTTCACTCGCAGTCTCAAACCTTGGTACTGAAAGAGGCTACACTTGGTACAGCAGTGTCCAGGTGGCCCTGCCACCCTGAGGGTGTCACTTCAAGTTCGGGGGAGCCAGCACACTCTGCCTTGCCTGGCAGCCCCAGAGGAGGTTGTAGGTGGGAAGAACAACGAGTTTAGCAATCAGATTGGGACCCGAAATGAAAATCCAGAGTAGGTGCCGTTTGGGTCATTTAGGAGAAGAGCGTATGCTACAGCACTGGGGAGAGATTCACAGTCTCCAGAAGCCTTGGCCAGTGCAGGTTCACTGTACTGCTCTATTCAGCTCGCATACAGGTCCTTAGCCCGCATTTCACATAATTGTTATGCTATGTATAGATGTATCTTGAGTGCGTAATTACAGAGATGAACTGTTATGCGGAAATACATTTATTTCAACTTGGAGAACCCAATGAGCACCTGTTGGAGTCAGTAAGACTGCTGTCTGCTGCGTTTGCCAATACCACACCAATGTCATTAGCCATGCAGACTCAGGACTTTTTATTGTGCCAGGTTTGTGTGACAAGCTCCCACAGCAGTGTTGGCTAGAAGTAGTCATCAGTTATCAGTGGATGAGCCATTCTGATATGTGATAGCAAACCCCCCCTGCCAAAAAAAAAACCCTCAAAATTTGTTCTGAAGTTTCAAAGCAAAAAATGTGAGATAAACCTCAGAAAAGACACTATTTAATGAAGAGTCACAATTCTTTGGCCTTTTTTTAAATTGAACACACATCTAAGCCACAGTGCTTACCAAAATGCCCCAATATGACATTCTAGTGTCTCTTCTCCTGTGATGTGCTGCACAGAAGACTAATAGGATTTGCAGGCAAACCACATATAACAGAGAGAGCATTTTTTCTTGGGCATCAGCTTCCAGCCCAGAGGAAATTTTACAGCTAGATGGTAAAGCTTTTAAAACAAGCAGTTTAGCCTTAAATGACTGCTGCCCGAGCTCTGACTCTTTTTATTCATCCTAGACTGTGTGTTTTTCCTGTATGGATGTCAAATGCATCCATGAGCAGATATGAGAGTTATCCAAGCGTCTGGTGGTGTTCAGTGACTGGATGCAATAGGAGCTGATGGAGTGTAACATTTTATTTGACAGTTCTGCTTTTAAGGGCTTAGATATTTACACTGCATACCTGCACCTTTCCATCCATATTAATTAGCAATATGAGTGCTTCTCAAACATTCAGTAAGTGTCCAGTCCAGAAAGGCCAGCTGGGGCTGTCAGCTCAACATGGGAGTTGCCAGGATGGATTAGACCAGTGGTCCATCTAGTTCACTCTCCAAATTTTGGCAGGTATCAAGATCAGCTGCTTTGGAGGATGGTGGAGGAACTCCATAGTTAGCAGCCACGGAGCAGCCTCCCCTCAAATGCAGTTTCTTCTTAGCCCCCATCATTTAGCATGACCTGTGCCTGTCCCAGCCTGGGGGATGTGCCTGTGAGGCTCTCCTCTCCAAACGGACAGCAGCACTGAGATCCATGCTAAACTCTTGGCTGAGGTGGCGTATGGCAGTAAGTCACAGCAAGCAGCTGGGAATTCTTCCCTGTGCTAGCCAGCAGGACATGACTCAGCATGTACTAAATGCAAGACTCTAATTAGAGCTTTTTTTTCCCCCCGTACTAGACTGGAAAAGACTTTCTGAGATGTTGGTGCACACCCTTCAACCAGCACAGGGGTGTTGTTCCCCTTGCTAGTCCCATGCAAGGCTGGCAGCCTGGCTCAGGAAGGGAAGCAGATCTCTGCTCCAAGTGGGGAAGGGTCAGAGATGGCTCATTTGCTATTCAGACATGTGAATGGCAGGTACCTTTCTCATCACCCCTGCTCCAGCAAGGTAAATTTGGAAGGGAGTAGGGGCAGAGCAGGGCTCCAGGGATGACCTCTGGACTGAAAAGCCCATCTGAGGACAGCAGAACATATTTAGCCAAGTCAGAAGAAGGCTAGGGAGCATATGGCCGCTCTCAAAATACATCAGCAGATGAGCACGAAGGAAGGAGGAAAATGGCCTCGGATAACAGAAGGTGCTGGCACAAAAACAAATGGGTATAAATTGGCATGAATATGTTTAGGCTGGAAATTAGATGGTTTCTGACCATGGGAGAAATGCTGTTCTGGAACAGCTTCCTGAGAGGACTACTGGGGGCAAGGCATGCAATTAGTTTTAAGATTGAGTTTGAAATGGACTTCATAACATGGTTGCCAGCAATTGCAAGGAAATAGGATTTGATGGCCCGAGCTGTGCCTTCCAGTTCTACGCTCCTGTGGTGACTCACAAGCACCGCTTTGAGAAGAAGACCTGTGACAGGAAAGGGCTCTTTAATCTAGCAGACCAAAGCTTAACAAGGCCCACTCATGGGAAGACAGAATTAGACACATTTGGGTGAAATCGAAAGTGTGTATTTTGGAGAGGGACTGTAATTTACTTTTGCAATAATTTGTGAAGGGATATGGCAGATTGCCTGTCTTGCAAGGCTGTACGTTGAGACTGGAAATATTTTAAAAGAAATGATCCTACTGGACTGAGCAGTAAGCCGGGGACACAGTCTCTGGAGGAGCAGCTCTGGCCCATGTGCTGGGGCTGGTCCAACCGGATGGTCATGATGGAGCCTTGTGGTTTTGGCCTTTGAATCTCTACATGCCACTTTCCCAATTATTTCTTCTGCTAATAAGTAAGCTTCTAGGTATTATCATCTTTATTTCCCAACTTTTGCAAACCATTTTTGAATATAATTATTCCTAGAAAAATATTTTTCAGAAAGCTTTGCAGGTTAACCTCTTACAATTCTTTTTCATTATCTACTTGTCATAAGAAGCAGTGAAACACCTTGAAGAGAGGTAGATTAATACAAATTGTGCCCTACCTCCTTCAGGGACTGAATGGAGATTGTAAATGTATACTGATAGAAAGTAAACAGTAAAAATGCAATGTCATTTAAACTAATCCAAGGCTCTGCACTTGAAATATTTCACAGTGGCATTCCACAATGTCAAAGCATTTTCCTGTTCATGGAAACAGCTTCAGCTTTAGAATAAGTGTTGTTCTGACGGCTTTTAGCAGTGACTTCTGTGATCTAAACTGCAGATCTTAGGAAACTACATCTGTCTTTGTTACCTAAAATTAACAAAAGGTGGAGGAAGAGCATCTCTGGGCAAAGTGCTCAGAAAGCAAATTCTCTGGTTTAGCAATGCATCATTCACACTTTCTGGGGGAAAAAAAAAAGGAAGCATGCTAGGGCTCTTAGACTTGGAAGAGCGTGTGTGTAATGAGTATGTTATGTGATTTATACAGTGAATAGCCTTGAAAACATTGTAGTCGGAGGAAAAGCTATTTAAACTGAGAGCCATATGATGGCAGAGAGCAATGGAAGAGGTTAGACAAGGGGCAGTCTCAGGTGACATAGGCATGGGGAGGCGCTAGATGTCCTCTGCAGTCCCACCTGCCCTCCAAGTCTGCATTTCTATACATGCTGCTTGGCCAAGGACTGTAAAGGCCCCAGCTCCACCTGCACTGTGGCAAATGCTAGAGAAAGCAGGGGCTTCTGAGCAGCTTTAGTTCCTCCTGTGACTGTTTTGACAAGCCAGCCCTTGGCAAAGAGCAGTGAGGAGTCTGAAGTCGGGAGTTTCCTTTCCATTGCTAAATACTTCAACTACTTATCAGCTCCCTGTGTATGCGGCAGTGGGACTCTCCCCTCCTCTCCCTCGCTCTTCCTACGAGTCTGTCCTTGCCCAAGCAATCAACTTTCTATCTGGATGTGTGCAGCAGCATGGGCACAGCCGACCTCCCTTCTCTTCAGGGAAGAGGCTGCGTGGGGGAGATAGGGATGGAGAAATGCAAAAGATGCAGCCGCCACACTCACGGCTAGCCCAGCCCTGGGGCTGCCAGCATGGCATCGGCACTGCCACAGTTCCCAACCAGGGAGCAGCATGTGCCGGGGCCAGCAGAGCCCTTCTAGAGAGGCAGCTTCATGCAACAAGGCTACAGGGGCTGAGCCCCTCGAACATCCCACTGGGGGGGGGGAGCCGCACGGCGAGGCCATGCTCTGCCGTGGCCAGAGCCTCAGACCTCCTTCTGCTCCTGAGCATCCTGCTCCCATTCTGGATGTCCCAGCTATTGCTCAGGATTACTGAACCCACTGGTTCCACACCATGTCTGCCACCAGTCTCACTGACAAGCATGGCAGCAGGCTCTTTAGGAAGGGTTCTGGGGGAGTCCTCCCAGCCTGTCAGGTACTTACAGTGTGATGGGTGAGTACTGTTATCCGCACATTATCCAAAGATAATCTCTTGTTCTAATTGCTGCAGAATTAGGGCCAGAGCTTGCAAAGGAAGAAAAGCCCATTGCTGACTACAGGACAGAATGACATGGCAAAATCACACTGAATGCAAACACAAACTGGCTGTCTCCATCCTGTGCTCAAGCAGTGACAGTGGCAGGAAAGGGGGAGGCAGCAATCTCAGAGACTATTGCAAGGTCATAATCACGTAGCTATAGAAAGAGAAACTGAGGCAGGGATGGGAGAAGGGATTTGCCTGCGGTCACAGAGCAGCTTTGGTCCCAGTCCTGGAAGGAACACCCATCTGCCTCCAAGACCTTCTCAGCCTGTCGATGTGGTGCAGGACAGTGTGCTCCTCTCTCAGAGGCTCCCCAGGCAGCTCATGCAACCACACAGCCCTGGCTTGACTGCCAAACCCTCCACTGTGAGGACGAGGTCTCCTCCAGGGTGGCTGTGGCTGTGCAGCATGCAGAAGGTGGGCATGTCCAGGGCCGATGGGGACTGCAGCACTGCTGGTCACAGTGACCTCATTCCAAGCCGTCATGACATCATGCAGCCAACTGGCCAATGACGAGAGTTACTGGGGTGGCCAAGAGACCACCTGGCCTTTCCACCTTGACTGACTGATGGTGTCTGGTCACTTGATGCTAGAAGAGGTCCCTGGCCACCACATTGCTGGGGCGAACCCTGAGCAGGCAGAAGTGGAAGGCACCTACCAAGGAGTGCAGAGCCCAGGACCTTGGATACAGCTCATCTGCAAAGCTGCCTGCTGCCAGATTTGCATCAGACAGCTGGACTGGAAGTGCTTTGCCAACACACACTGTGATTTTTAAAATCACCAGACCTATAGCCTGCTCCAGGAAAAAAATACTCTGGCAAGGGGGTTTGGTCACCCAACACATGTACTGAGCCACAGTGCTACAGCTTCCCATAACATCACCCCGTGGATCCAGGGTGCTGCTTGTACTTGCTCGTAGGCCAGGGATGGTTGTTTATGGCAAGATGCCGATGCCGTTGAATCAGCACAATCATGCCAGCTTCCCAAATCTGCCTCAGGCAGCTTGGCGCACACCGCTCTGAGGTGCTCGGGACCACATTACCATAGCAATCAGATAAGCTGCCTGCAGAGGCAGTGGCCAGCCCTGCCTCTGCGGGAGCATGTCCAAGGGGATGCAGCTCTCCCATAGTCCCAGCCCCGGGAGCTTTGCCAGCCGAGATGCTCTCCTTCTCCATTGCATACTGATGCTTGGGCTGTGGAGAAAAGACACTGCCTCCTCTTTCACTTTGTCTCTTCTCTGCAGAAGACCTTCTGGAGGCCAGCCACACTGCCAGCATTTAAGTTGGTCAGTTTGAGCTGACAAATCTGTACCAGTATCAGAGCCTGGTTCTGCATGAGAACTTGAGGTTCTCTCCCTGCTCCATGGCTGGTTTTGCAGGAGCTCACCCCATTGGGCTTGGCTTTGCCCGGCAGAACTCACCTCCACATTTGTGACAGAGGGAACAGCAAGGACAGACACTAAGGCCATGGGCTTTCAGACAACAAGCAACAGTCTCAAAGAGACCTCTGCTTAGCCACTCTGGGCTGCCTGACCAAGAGGTGAGGTGAAATAGGAGCAGCTGGGTAGGCTGCAGTTTGCCAACATGGGAATGGGGCATTGCAGAGGGATTTGCCTTGTTTGTCCACTGGCAACTGGAAAGAGGACAGATTCCTAGCTGCTCGGATGGAGGCCTCAACTATGAGCCAAGGAGCTTTTTTCTTCTTTAAAAAACATAACTTATTCGTCACTAATTAGTTGCAGACCAGCACAGAACAGCAGAGGGCATTCAGTGCCAGACCAGGAGCCTGTTTGTAGGTTTGCTTTTCCCTGCTCCGAGAGCAGACCTGCTTTACAGGACACCAGCACGTGGCACCCCCAGTCAAAGGTGGGCACCCCTGACACTTGCTCAGGGTTGCACAGGCAGCTGGGAATGGTACAGCCCCTGCGCACATTCGCAGCTGGGCTCGGTCCGAGCGTGGCTGGAGGCTGGGTGGGAAGGGAGAGGCAGTGGGGCAGGCAGGCTGCAGCACTGCGGGGTGGGTGTAAGTGTGTGCACGCTCAGTGCACGCTGCAGAGCTGCTGTGCTGGGTCAACAGCCCTGCTCCTGCCCCGGGCTATTTAAAAGACATCTCTTTAAAAGCCGTTCTGCTTCCTGCCAGAGCGCGTGGGCCTGCCCTTCTGCAGCCCTCCCGGCCCCGGCCCTGCCCCGGACGAGGCCGGGCAGGGGATGCTCTGATCTCGTACTGAGGGATGGAGACCTCCTGGTGGCCTCGCGGCTCTGCTCACGCTGCGTGCCGCGGCCCTGGCGACTGCCGGGCGCTGGCGCCAGCAGGCCCTCACGTCGCTGCGACGGCACGGGGTTGTTCCCCCAAGGAAAATCGGGGTCTACAATACTCAGCAATGAGGCTACCTGGGATCTGCCCCCGACCCACCGTGCGTGGCTGGCAGCAGTGATGCTCAGGGTGAATCTTTGTAATCGTCCCTGCTCCTACTCAAACTTGCCCTTTCCCTGCACTGTTCCTCCTCCTTTCTTTACTTGCCACTCAGCAAAGGTCTGACAATTTCAGTAATTTAATCTCTGCTCATTAGACTGATCTTCCACCTTCCTCATCATTTCTGTAGCTCTTCCCTGAGCTGCCTAATTTATCATTTTCTGCCTGGTTACGAGGCACCCAGTGTGCTCCCAACAAGATTTATTCTTTAGAAACACCCATGCCACCTACTATGCAGGCCTCTGCTCCCTTAACGGCTTAGGGGCTCTTGTAGGATTTTGTATGATCTTGGAATTGAAATGGGATTAATAAGTGATTATGACTATTCATTTACTGGATTTTGATACCACCTTTGCCTGCCTTGGTTCTGTCTTCCGCAGTCTAGAAAAGAAACCTCTGCTGGTGTATCCCTTACCCGCGGTAACGCAAATAATACCTGAATTTCAAGAGGGAGAATGAACGATGGTGCAAGCCTCATACGACCAGCTAGACACGGGGCGCTGGGCAAGACAGCGCTTTATGTCGCCTGGGATGACATTCAGTGAAGTCTAAAGTAATTTCTTCTCTATCGGAAACGAGACGTTCTTGTTCTTACGTTAGAAATCCTGCTGAGACACTGAATTTTACAAACCTGGCTGCTGTTTTGCCATTACCCGGCTGAGAGCCTCCTCCGGCCAGCAGCACCCAGGCGGGGCGGGGGACGTCCCGGAGAGCCCGCTGCCGAGCGGCGGGGCAGCCGCCCTCGCCTCCTTCGCGGGGCCCCCGAGGACCGTGGCCTGCCGGGGCCGCGCCGGCGGGCCGTGCCGGGCCGTGCCGGGCCGTGCCGTGCCGGGCCGTGCCGCCCGGCCGCACTCGCCGGCGGCGGGCGGTGGGGTGCAGCCCCGACCGGCAGCCCGCCGGCGCAGGAAGGAGGAGCGATCGCGAACCTTCCCCGTGGGTCTCTGGGGACGAAGCCTTGGTTAAAGGCAATTGCTACGACAGAAAGCAGGAGGGACGAAGGCTGTTCGGAGAGCTTCGTCCAGAGCTTCGCCTCCGGAAGCCGCCGGACCGCGGGGCCGCCGGGCGCCGCCACCCCGCTCGTCCCGGGCCGCCCGCCCCGGCAGCCTCCGGCCTCTGCCGCGCTTCGGGCCGCTCCCTCGGACGGGCACCAGCAGGCTCCCGGCACGGCCCGGTCCCGGCATCGCTCCCGCGGCGCCGGCTCGGCTCGGCTCGGCTCGGCTCCCCGTCGGGCGCTGCAGGCGGGAAGCGGCAATCCGGGCGGGAAGGCGGCTTCCCCGCTCGGAGCGGGGCCGGAACGGCCCGGGGACGAGCTGGAAGTCTGTGCACGGAGTTAATCAAAACTCTTCTGCAGTGAAGTTTCCCAGCTCTCCTCGTCCCCATCACGCTGACTGCAGCAAACGTGCCGGGAGCCAGGCTCTGGCGCTCGCTTCCACACGACTTGCTTCATTCTCCATTTTCACATTTCTAGCTTTTCAGCTTTCTGTCACAGCTGAGCCACATAACTAGTCCTAGCCGGGCTCTGTTTTTCTTCCATGATGTGATAAGTGACAGCTCATAAACTTGAAAGAGTATCTAAAATATTGGGGGAAATAAAAAGAAAAAAAAAAACCCACAATGCAAATGAAAGGGGATTGGGTTTTGATATCTGGCGATTTGTGATTCAGAAATCCACCATGCAGCGAATTGAAAGCCAAGTGACCGCCTAACTAGCTACTTAAGCGAACCTCAGATTAATTTGAGCAGAGTTGCTAAAGACTCAGATAAAAAGGTCAAATAGTCCTTGTCAGCCCGTAAGCTTCTTCTGCAGAGAAGAATCAACTATAGCCCTCGTTATGGAAAATAGTCAAAATAAAGCAGCGATGCTACCTCCCAGACAAAATAGATAGTGCAGGTTATTCCATCTTCTCTTTCAGATATATCAGTTTAGAAAAAGCCAGGCTATTTACAGAGAGCATTTTGCTTTCAGTACTTTTTGAAGTAAGTGAATTTTGAATTAGTTTAAATGCAGGATAAATCAGTGAAATAGGAAGATCTTTACACTCCAATAAGATGCTATTACTCATAAGTATATTGCACTGTAGCTTGTGGACTAAAACTATCAGTGCATGACAGGACACCAAGGGCATGAAACACAGGGGATCCATGAAAATTAGCAAAGCACCTTCCATATGAAGAGGTAATTTGGGATATTGATTTGTGATGATCGCAGTGCGATGCTGAGATAACTGCCCCGATCCTGTGATCCTCAGTGCTCCAGGCAGCTGTGAAAACTCCAAAACCATTTCCAGGAACAATCTGTACTTCTTCTGATTTCACATTAGAGGCTGAAGCAGGAACAGAGAATTAAATGTTGTGTTGTTGTTAAGAACACTGTGTCCACCGTTACTCTTGTTTATCACATCCATCATACTGACATGGAAGAACCACGGCCAGGAGCTGAGTCCCTTGCTGGGCACACTGAAAACACTGTGGTGACAAAGTCTTTTTAATGAGTTTATAATTTAGGTTAGAACAAGATGCACAGGTTGGCAGAATACACAAAAAGGGTAGAGCAGAGGCTGCTGCGGAGAAAGACTGCTTGAGCATCACTCACAGGATGTTTGAGGAAATAATAGTTTTTCTTTTTTACATCTATGACCTCACGGATGCTTCAGAACAAAATCCCCCTGGATTTGGCAGTGACTGACTCAGCAGAAATATCATGGAGTAAAGGTCTATCAGCAGAGGGCAGGGGAAGCTGGAACAAGAAGGGAGTGAGCAACCGCAGCTGAGCACAACTGAGCAGAGCTGTGCAGGAAGCCCCGCGCCCCGCTCCCCGTGCACGGGCCTTCCTCACCATGACACGCCATCAGGCAGCAGAGCACGGAGCTCCCCGTGTCTCCAGTGACAGTTTTTATGATACGAATAAGATCAGCAGCCAGGAGGATGCACCTGGGAGGGCTCTGAAGGTGGCCAGACATGACATCTCGTGCTGCACCCAGGCTTCCCTCGAGAGCACCACTGAGTAAGATGCACAGCAGAGGCTGTCTCCAGGGAAAAAGCCTCTTCGGGTTGCAAGTGCAGGGAGAAGCTGGTTAGGGAGGAATGGTGCTTTCTCTCATGCTGAATCTCCATCAACCACATTCATCACTGGTTTTGAGCATGGGAAGAAGATGATGATCTTCTCCTGGGCTTGTGTCTGGCTGTTGTATTTCCAGGTCTGCAACAGACACGTCTGAGACCTTTCTGAGAAAGGAAACAGCACAAATGAAGCTGGATGCAGAGAGGCGTGGAGATTCTCTCCCTGCTCCCTTGACATCTTTCACCCCACTCCTCACAAGCTGCTTGGATTTTGTGTCAAGAGGGTGATTCTGCAAATTAAATCCATTCCTGTCTCCTCCTTGTTGGCATGGCAACCCAGGAGGATAGATGACACAGCCTTGCTACATCCCTCCTGCCTCTTGTCCCATCCACAGGCAGCGTAGCCTGGTTGGAGGCACATCCCAGCTCCTGCGTGCAGGTGCCTGACCCAGGCAGCTGGTGCGGGACGGTTGGCTCTCTGGGCCCAGCTCCTGGGACAGCTGCCCAGCCTGCCGGCTCACACTCACTCTGGTGAGAGGGCCAAGCTCAGGCCGGGCTGAGGCAGGTGCCCACCGTGACGCAGAGCTTGCACCTGGGCTGGCAGAGGCCCCAGCCTCCGCGAGCAGCCACGGCAAACGCTGCGCAGCAGCGCTCGCCTCCCCACTCTCGGACCTTCCAGGCCTTGGCAGGGATCCGCTTTTCCCTGCTGTCTCAATAAATGAATTTAAGCATTTTCCAGCTCAGCAACTAGAGCCTTTGCTAGTCTTGCATCTGTGTTTGATTAATGAGATAGCCAGTAATTTAAACATCTCTTGAGGTCTCTGTCTTTCCTGAGTAATTCTGAAGTTATTGCTGTTTACATAGAAGAAAATCGTATTGCGTTTCAGAGAGCATTACTGTGGTGATAAGAGTGCGAACGGATCCTCCAGGAGCGTGGTGCTGGCACCCAGGGGTTTCAGTGAATGCTCATCGTTTCCCAGCAGAGAAAAACACCCCGGACCTCTGTGGGCTGGGAGCCGCCCGCCCAGAATTGCTCTTCTGTTTCTCCCCGGCTTGGACCTGCTCCTATCCCACGAAACTGGAGTGCGGGAGGCAGCTGGTCTCTGCTCCCTGCCCAGGAGCCACACTAACAAGCCAAGGCGCCAGGACTCATCATTTCTATGGTGAAAACCCCCCGCTTTGGACCTGAGGCTTGTTGTTTGGGAGGATGAATTTCCGTTTGCAGACTCTGATCATCAGACCCACTGAGATAAATCCATTTGCAAAACTATCATGTTACAAGGTTCTAATTACAAGGGACAGGTTAGGAAGACAGCTGGGATTTGCCTTTTGTGGTTCCCGGTAGGCCTGATTAGCCCTGGTTTTTCTCACATAAATATGGAATAATGTTAGCAGGTCAGAGGAATCAGGCTGTTGTCAAGGCAAAATCTGATCTGAGAGGAAAATGCAGACAACGATAATTTGGGGGATACTTCTGCAAAATCAGGGCCTGTTCCTAAAATGTGGGATTAGCCCTGGGGCTAAACCATGCAGATTTCGGGAGGTGTAACCTTGAAGCCGCTTTGCCTGTGAGGACGGAGCGCTGTAGCAGAGCCACACGCAGCACCCCACGCCGGCTGGTTTTCCATGAGGAGCTTGGAGCAGTTCAGACGGTCTCATCCCAGGGTCTGGCCAGCGAGCGCTGCTGTCGCGTGGGCTCCGGCGAGCGCCAGCCGCGGTCTGCAGTCTGCACTTCTCTGCCAAGCGCAGCAGTCGGCCCAGTGAGCCCCAACGCTTCTGCCAAACACCGGGCGGCCGGGTTTTTGGGCTGACAGCAGTAGAATTTGCTCTGTTACGCAGGTGCCTCTGGCATGGAAACCCACCGGCACCGGCACCGGCGTGCAGCGCCGGGCCGAGCACAGCCGGCACGGCCAGGCCCAGCGGCGAGGCGGAGGCGTGTGCCCGCGACGAGAGGCGGTACCATGCGTGCACGAATTGCTGCAAGGCTCCAGGGAGCCGCCCGCTCCGTGCGCTGCCGTTCCTCCCCTCCTCTCCGGACAGAGGGCTGAGCAAGGACCCGAGAGCCGAGCTCAAAGCCACGTCTCCTTGCTGGGTGGATTTGAGACCCAACTCTGCCAGCAATGCAGGGTTTCAATATCTCCCTCTAAAGGAGCTTTTCTCAAGCGCTCTCTTGTGGTTCTGTATGAAATAATTTCAATTTAATGAGCTCAGTTAGTTGCAAATTAATTGAAAACAATTTAGCACAGGTTCCTTCTTCATTGTGAAAACATCCTGGTCTGCCTTCTCGTTTCTCAAGCTCGCTCTCTCTGTGGTCGTCCTCCTCCCTCCCTTCTCCCGTCATGCTGCTCGCACAAATTACCCATTCCCTGCATGTGCCAGCCAGGAGAATAACAGCCTCAGAAACCCCTCCGCTCCTGCGCCTTCCCCTCGAGGAGACGCACCCCGCGCGGCTCCCCGCGCACGTGGCCTGTCCTCAGCGCAGACCCTCGACATCCCCGCGGCACCTGCCGCAGGCGGCAGCTCCCTGCGTGCCGAAACGCCCGCGGACGGGGCGCAGCCGGCAGCAGCGGTGGCAGCGCCCACGGCGCGGAGCTCCTGGCTCCCCGGCGCGCTGCCAGCGCCGCGGCTCCGCACGAGCTCCCCAGCGCCTGGCGGCCTGGGCCGCGAGCCGCCCGCGAGCCCTCTCGTTTCTGCGTCCTGTATCCGGCATGCTCGGAGCTTTATCTTTCTCGCAGTGTTCACGCTGTTGGTTTTTGTTCTCATAAAGCCCAGCTACAGAGCTTTGAAATCTCCTGGCGCTTTTGAAGCACTCACTGTAAGAAAAATACCGATGCAATCCTACCTCAAAGCTCCGGCCAGTCTGAGGGTCCCTCACTCACAATTCTTTTCTTTTTTAATCAAAGGCCCCCAAATTGCAGTTTCTTTCTGCTGTCAGCTGCACTGCTTGTCCCAAGGCCCCTGCAATGCACACCAAGCTGCGAATCCGCAGCCCAGTGCCCATACCGAGAGGCTGTGCAGCACGAACTGCAATTAGCTTTTATCACTAAGCAATTCCCATCCCTCAGCCAAGCCCATCAGTTCCTCTCCGCAGAGTCGAAGGGGCTCACCCAAAGTGATTCCTTTCCCGTACAGCAGACGAGATCTTCTCTGTATTAGCACGTCTGATAAACCGCTGCCGGTCATTGCACCATTACTATTGCACAGGGGCCCCAGCTCCCTGCGGATCCCGAGTCCCGGAGCTCTGCTCCCACCCCGCGCCGCCAGGCCCCTTGTTATCTGCACATCATTGCACTAATTCCTGGCTTTCCTGTTTTATCCTCTATGCTGTCCCAGTAGAGACAGGAGAAGGAAGCTGGGGACACGAGTGAGACACGGCACAGCATTTTCTCCGGGGAGAGCTCAGACCCTGCCTTGGTGTGTGCACGTCTACTGGCTGCAACAGTTTTAACATGTCCTTTGGTGAACAGGACTGGGAATTTCTTTTGGTAATGCCAAGTTTCTGCTCTAGAAAGATGAAGGTATGCTCACTTCTCACGAGGATGCTGGCAGGCCATGCAGATGGAAAGTTTGAGAGTGATTTTGGATAGCCCGGTGGACCTGGAGGAGCTGTATCTGGCGGCCGAGCCCTGCAGGAGTTCTGTGCTCTCCGCAAGTGACTACTGCTATTCCTTGCAGAAGATGCTTCAGATTTTGCCCTTCAATTCTGTAGGAATCGCTATGACAGAACAGTTACTTCCAGGCATAAGCCAGTTACCCCTTGCCACAGTCACCTCTCGGGCACGTTAGCCAGCGGCCAGCGCAAGCAGCTCCGAGCGCTCCGCTGCCGGCGGAGCCGCGAGCCGCTTGAGCAGAGCGCAGGTTCAGCTCGCTCCGCGCTGCGGCGGGGCGCTGCCTGGCGCCGGGTGCTCCCCGGGGAGAGGGGCACGGCGATGGCCCGGCCTGGTGACAGCCCCAGCCCACGGCCCCGCACAAACCCGGGCAGGAGGCCAGGCAGCGCAGGCAGCCGGGGCGCAAACCCGCCTGGCCGCGGGGCCCAATCCTGCACAGCACCCGGGGGCTCGACCCCTGCAGGCACCCGGAGCCAAGGCAGCCTGCGCCGCCCCGCGCGGGCTCCCAGCAGTGCCAGCCATGGGCACAGAGGCTCCTTACCACGGAGGACCCCTTACGCCGGGCGAGCGGGCACCGCCTGAGCCGAGCACCCCCACCCCGGCGACTCCACAGCAGGCGAACGCCAGCGGAAGGCAATTCATCTCTTAGCCTTATCGCCTCGCGCTGTTTGAACCTGATTTACTGTTATTGGCAGTCAGCAACCTTTGCCATTTATATTCAATGCCAAGCTTCAATTTACAGTATACTTTCTGCTTCAACTCACCCTGGCCTCTATCTCCACCTTCCACATTAATGCAGTATATGCATGGAATTCATCTTGGAATTTATTTTAAAAATGTCAGCCACGCTGGCTTTAGTACATTCCTGCACCGAAGTAGCACAAAGCTCAATTTAAATGAAACTAGCAAATTACGGGCTGTTCTCCAAGCCGGCAGCCAGCTTAGGTCCTTCGATCCGGAGATCTCACAAGCTGGGGCGGAGGGAGATCAGCATCACTTTACTGGTGGATGCGACCCGGATGGTCCCAGTCACATTTTGGGAGGATTCATGTGAAAGGAATAAGGAGATTAATTGTGAGCTTGCAGCCAAATATAATTCTTCTGGTTACAGAGGGCAATGACACGTGAGAGAGGCCTGTCTGCCCGTCCCTCGCCGAGCAGGGTGATCCCTTCACTCCAGGCATTGATGAAGCTCGACAGTGGCAGACGGATCGCCCGACAGCTCCAAACCCATCTTCCACTGGGCGATACTGCCTGCGCCGTTCTTCCCTCCTGCCTGGATGAAGAGGACACCGTTCCTGCCTCGACCACGCCAGCTACGAGACATCCTGCTCCCAGACTGGAACGTAAGACTTCAGCGCTGCACGGGTTACTTGGCAGCTACCGCTGCGTCTTTGCAGTACGTACGGGATATCAAATGCCAGGGGATGGAGCTGTGGGGCTGAGTGAAGATTCGGGCAAAGGCGAGGAGGACAACAGCCTTCCTGACTGCCTGGCTGCCCAGCGGCCGTGCCTGCATGCTGCTGGGCATCAGTTCTGCAGAGAGCTGAGAGAAAGACACAAAGTGTTTTTAATAGCTATTAAAATATTAAACTTTGAGGAAGCGCTCTCTCCCAGGGAAAGCAGTTCTCAGAATGGTGCACGCAACACGAATGACTAGAGATCGTGCTCTGTAATAGCATTTAGCTTAGACTAAGGGCAAAGATTAGCAGCTGGGCACACAGGAGAAAACAATAACCATTAATTAGTATAAAGCAAGAGAGCTCTATGATTCTGCTTTGTTTGCCTGTTTTTGTGTCTGGGATAGGGGAGAGTGAAGGGAGAGGGCTCTCGCCGTGCCAGGATCCTCCTGGAAGCCTCTGGTGATTGGTGGTTTTGCTGCCTCGCGCTCCGGATAGCTGGAGCATGCTGGGGATGCACGTATGTGTGGGGGAGTCTGCTTTAGTGAGGCTCAGAGAAGAGTGTTTGCACGGCAGCAGACTGGGCACGCCGGTGTGTGCTCAGCACCCTCCCTGTGTGCGCCGCGGAAGGGAAGCCTGCACAGGCTTCAGCCTGAGCATGTGAGCAGTGCATCTGCGGTGGCTGCAGCTTTTCTTGAAAGAGTAGAAAATGCCTTTGTTTATAGATAAATAGAGATTAAAATGTAGAAATTATAATCTGGTGTTTAGCAGCATGTAATGCCCCTGTAGAATAAGCAAGACTAAATATCTGGAAGTAAAAATGGGTGTAGATGGGAAATCTGCAGTTGTTCTGTAGGCTTTGCTGTCTTATAGCCGTTTCAAAGCCTTTCTGAGGGGCACCTGCTCCGGGGCCTGCGCTGCGAAGGGCACCCGAGGGGGTGAGGAGCGACGGCTCCGGCCGGGCTGGGCCCCGGCGGCTCCGTGCCCGCAGCCCGGGGGGGCTCCGCGTGGGCGCCCGGCTGGAGCCCGCCGGGCCGGGGGCGGAGCGGGGCCGGGCCGGGGCAGGCTGCGGGCCGCCGGCGCGCCGGGCGGGCTGCCCCGACGGCTCCGTGCCCGCAGCGCGGGGGGGCTGCGCGTGGGCGCCCGGCTGGAGCCTGCGGGGGCGGAGCGGGGCCGGGCCGGGACAGGCTGCGGGCTGCCCCGACGGCTCCGTGCCCGCAGCCCGAGGGGGCTGCGCGTGGGCGCCCGGCTGGAGCCCGCGGGGGCGGAGCGGGGCCGGGCCGGGGCAGGCTGCGGGCTGCCCCGACGGCTCCGTGCCCGCAGCCCGAGGGGGCTGCGCGTGGGCGCCCGGCTGGAGCCCGCGGGGGCGGAGCGGGGCCGGGCCGGGGCAGGCTGCGGGCTGCCCCGACGGCTCCGTGCCCGCAGCCCGAGGGGGCTGCGCGTGGGCGCCCGGCTGGAGCCCGCGGGGGCGGAGCGGGGCCGGGCCGGGGCAGGCTGCGCTGCGCTGCCGAGCGCCGCCCCGGAGCAGCCCCGCGGGCCCGTCGGCCCCGGCGAAGGGAAGGGCCAGGCGGCGCCGGGGCGCGGGGGCTCCTGCCTTCGGGCACCCTCGGCGGCTCGGCCAAGGCCCTTTGCTGGGAACTCGGCTTGTCGAGGGGAATTGAAAGGTTTCAGAGCGCTTCTCCAGCTGTTCCCCACCGACTGAGGAAGAGGTGGGGGATGTGCGTGCTTGGTGGTGCAGTGAGAGGCTTTTCTGCAGAAAGCCGGAGCAAACAACAAATACCATTGCAGGAATGTGCTGCTTCTCACATTTTGCAACAATTAATATTCTTTTGGAGAGCCAACCATTGCTCTTTTGAGAAGGGGACAAAAGAAATATCATTGACAAGTTTTTCAGCCTCATTACAATATTCTGTACAGCAAATGTGCGCAGTGTACCAGAAAATACAGATGTTGCTGCTGTCATTTGGGATAACCTGATTATCCTTTTATTTCTAGCTTTGTTCAAAATAAATTAGCTGTGGTGGTCTGTTCAGGGAGATGATCGTAGTCGGGCTAAGCACCAGAATGCAAGAAACCTTCGCTGGGGCACAGGCTTGACTTGAGGTCAAACCAAGCTGAAGATTCAGGCCTGCGTGCACTTTGTGCTCGCTCAGGATCCTTCCCCTTCTGCCCCTCTCCCGGCGTGAGGTCTCCTGCACGAGGCAGGGCACAGTCCTGCTGCAGTCCTCTGCCCCAGCAGCACTCGTTCTGTGCCGCAGCAGCAAGTTTTTAGGAGCCCATGAGGGAGGTCTGTTGAGGAAGTTATTTTCTCTGTGTTGGCATTAGCCTGGGAGAAAGCTCAAACATGCTTCGACTTCAAGCAAGCTGGCTCCGGCCAGGGCTTCTTGCAGACATCTAGCCGGTGCCTCTGTTCCAGCTGGATATTTAGGTTAAAGAGTGGGTTGTTTCTGAGGCCTGATTTTGCAGTCTAATTAACATATACGTTCAGTACGCTCTGTGCGCCAGTTAAATGCTTTCATTCCAGTTACTAACTCTACTCATTTTCTTTAAGAATAGTGAAACAGTGAATTCATTTTCTTTTTAAAGCTGTTATTTTAAGAGCTGTTGAATATGCCAGTCTTACTAGAAGCTGTTTAATTCTTCTAAATTAGGCTGTAGTCAAATATCTGTTTACTAACTCTAGATATTTAAAGCCCAGATGATTAGATAATCTGGAATACAAATGAATACAGCTTGAGGAAAAGGAAAAACAAGCCCCTTTAGTGAAGTCCCATCCCATATGTTCTGACAAAATGCAAACAAATGCAGATGTAGATGTGTGGCAAAAGACTAGTGTGTAACCTTACGGCAGTAGTTTCAAAATATTGTTTTGCCTGTGCACAGTATGTTGCTGTTTTAAAGTGCTCCGCTCACCCCTTTACACGGGATTCCTTTCCATGGTGCAGACGCTGCCTACTCAGGGCTGATTAGAACACGAGCTGGGATGTGGCAAATTTGGTGAAATTGCATGAGGCCAGCTGCTGTTAATTAGTTATCCCCTCTGCATGAGGAGCCCCTGCTGCAAGTCGTTAACATGACCTGTGGCTCCAGGCCTTTCCTGTGCTCCCTGCTCTGGGCTGATGCAGCCTTGCTGATGGGGGATTGATCCCAGCTCTGTGCTGAGCCAGCTGGATGTTGCAGCTGGGTTGTGGGGAGCCACTGTGGCCTTGTGCTCAGTGAAATTACAGTTCACAGAATTTGCTATCTTACAAATCAGTGCTAAACACATGTTGCCCTTTCCAAGGAACAGGGCTGATGTGCTTGCTGGGGACAGGGCAAGCCGGGCCTGGGCAGTGGCAGTGCAGTGGCTCCCCGGGCTGCGCTGAGCTGGCACGATGCCCCGCAGGGCCCTGCCTGGGTGCTTCTGCGACCAAAACTACCCATCGCATGTTACTTCGTGCCCATGCATAGAGAAATGCTGTAAGCGGCCGCCGAGGCGAGCGGGAGGCTGTGCAGGAGCTGCCGGCAGGGAGCTGCCGGCCAGCCCCGGGGGCAGGAGCGCTGCAGGCGCCCGGCCGCCGGATCCGCGCGTCCCCCGCCCCGTGCTGGCGAGGGGCAGCTGTGCACTGTGGCGCTGCTCAGCAGAAAACCTCTGCGTTTTAGGGCAGATCAGCCAGATTGTGTATCCAAGCGGCCGTGGGCATTGCAGGCCCCCGTCCCTGCAGCATGGCAGCAGCTTGGCCACGGTTTGCACGGCCCCTTGTACTGGGGTTGCGATTTTCCAAGCCTGAGGCAGAAGGGCTCCAAGATTTATTTCTCCCAGGAGCAGTATCTCCCACAGTGATGAATAGGAGGTACTGTGGATTTGCAAGGAGGCTTCCCATTAGATGTTTAAAATGGTCTTGCTCAGCGAAAGAAAAGAAGGGAAACGACGAGGGGTGAGAGGCTGGAGAAGCCCGTCGGGAGGATGCACGCAGCGGGCGGGAGCGCGGCCCCAGAGGCGCCCGGGACCCAGCCGACTGCACCGCGCGGGCGCTGCCGCGGAGCCGGGGCCGGCGATGCACAGGCCTGCGGTGCCGATCACCGGAGCAGAGCTGTGTGTCTGTGTGTTCATCAATATTCTCTTTGCAGAACACGAGGAGAAGGCAAGGCTGGCTGGGTTTTGATCATGGTTTTGCTAGAGAGCTGGCTAGGATCTTTGTCATTCAGTGTCTGTGTAAAACACTTACCAGAGTTGAAATTCCACTATAGAAAAACTATTTATCGGAACATCCCCTCCCTGTTCTGCTGATAGACTAAACAGGAGTTGCCAGCACACTCTGACAGCAGGCTGAAGGCAATATGATAGATACGTGGCTAATAATCAATCAATACTTTTGTTTAGGCCTCTGTCTATCAGTCTGGCATTGTGTGAACTAATTAGATGATAAAATGTGATGAATGTGTATTAAAGTCAGCTTCTCCTTGTTAGCACTCCAGGGACCCTTTCCATTTTCTAGCTGACCTTTTAGAGCTCAGCTTTATTGTACGTGAATGCAATTAAATCAATTTGTCAGATATTTGCATTGCTCCTGCTAGTTCAGAATTCAATTAGTCAGTGTCACTTTACCGTCCTTGCGAGCCTCTGCACCAGCTCACTTAAGGAAAAAAAGGCATGTTAAAAGCAAAACAAATCTGCCGAGATTCAGCTCCTCTCTGTATTCAAACCCCGCAGGGAATTCAGGACCGCGCGTTGCCGTCGCAGTGAGCCAGGGCCTCGGCTCGTTTCTCCTGCGGCTCGCTCCCAGCGCTGGCGCTGCACGGCTGCCCTGTGCCTTCCCCCGGCGCCCGTCCGCGTGCGGGAATCCGGCACAGGGATCTTCCCTGCCCGCTCGGGGGAGGCTGGGCCCCAGCGCGAGCCGTGAACCGTTTTGGCCCGAGGGGAGCGGTCCGCCAGTGCCCTGGCTGCTGCCGCTCCAGCTGTGCGGCGCAGAGACCTTGTGCAACGAACTGCGCGTGGCGAACGAGAGCGCAGCAGTTGCCGCCGTGCTACAGGGAGTTAAAACAGTATTCAAATGAGAGCCAACCTTGGCAATTATTTTTCTTCCTGCTGTTATAAAGTGATGGCTCCTTTATCCATATTTTATCAACCAGCGAGGAGCTCTGATAGTTAAGATTCTGTTGCTTGCTTAGATGCAGGAAAGCACATCCTGAAAGTCTGTTTGAAATTAATGTACAGGAATCCGCCCAGTGAGTCAGGATGCGCTCCCTCGGCTTCTGCACCTGAACTGCGAGCTGTTTTTTAACAGCAAAGCAGCCGTCTATAGCTCCAAGGCGGTGTACTGCCCCGGGGCGCAAGCGGGATGCTGCTGCACACCGTCCAGCCCTGGGCCTGTGATGGCCCTTCACGCAGGCTGCTGTTAGGAGCGTGTGCGCAAAGCGGGGGCTGGTCCAACGGCAGGTAAAAGCTACTGCAATCTGCAGAGCAAAAGCCCTCCAGCTTCAGGAAGCAAAATAAAGTTAATGCTGAGTCCATCAAGTATTTTCCTAGAGCAGGTTTAATAGCAGGAGGAGGATGGAAGGGAGGGGAGGAGGAGGAGGAGGCTGGGTGCTCCTGCGCTGCTGGAGAGCGGTGAAGCGCCCACAGGGCACCCAGCCACCCTGCGCCCGGTTTGCGAGAGTCGCTACCCCTTAGCCTGGTGCTTTTGGCCTTTGCACCTCTACGTCGGCTGGTGCCGGGGTGCAGGCGAGCGTGAGATGGATGCGTCGGCTGCTCTTTGGGAGCAGCGGGAGCGTGGAGCTGCTGCGCTCTTGCACTTCACAAGCACAGCATGCCTTTTAGCTGCAGCTGAGAGAGAAGAGACACAAGCTTCCTGGATCTAAATATTTATATGACAAGAGTTTTGCTTGCACAAGCTCACCTTCCTCCTATGAGTTCTGGCTGTGATATGAATATCTGAACCATGGCAGGTATAATTAACAGATGGAACTAGCTAATTATGTCCTTTGCATGTGAGCAGAAGATGCAACTGTTAATTGATATTTGCACATTTATTATTCCAAGCACTCGGGCTGCTGGCATTTGCTGTGACATGTGCCCTGTTTAGAAACAAACAAACAAACTGCACTGCTGTCTGCACTGTGGTGCAATTTAAGGCCTAATTAATATAGCTGCTATTCTGCCCTACTGCTTTGAGAACGTGCGTGTCAGTGGCAACCCCGACCCCGAAGCCGGCAGCGCTCTGAGCCTGGAGCGTAGCTGTGTGGCGTGCAGGCAGCTGCAGTGATACAAGGGTGAACGTGCGGGGCTGCATCCGAGCAAACGGCCATTGCCCCATTAGCAGCAGTGGCAGTGCTGCGCACGCTCCTGATGAGCCACGCTGACCTCTGAAAGTGCCTCTTCACGTAGTCAGTCTGGAGACTACTCAGCAGCCAACTTGCAAACCCTGGACATCTGCAGAGTACCTTCATCTGCTGCTGCATGTCTGCCAGCAGCTCTGAGATCTGAGGTCCAACTGTGGTCCAGAAATCCCTTCCAAAATATCCTTTCCCTCTTGATTGTCTGAGCATCCTTCACACTGAAGCCTCTCCAGTTTAGAGCAAGTCCCAATCCATGCCTCATTCCCAGCTCTGCTCGGAAATCAGCAGCAGGAGCAAAACTTCTCATTGAGAAAGCTCTCCCTTGGAGCCTCTCCCAGGCACTGGCAAGGACCAACCCAGGCAGTGAGCGGTGACGGTGTCTGCACACAGAGACCTGATGGAGATGCTACAAGGACCATGAGAGATTCAGCCTCGGCTTGGAACTCCTCCCTTCACCCAGCCACATGGACTCTTGCCCTGCAGCTGGGAGCTGCTCTGGGAAGTCCCCGGTGGGGAACAGCTGCCGTGCGTGTCAGAGCCCCGGTGCCGCTGCACTGCGGAGCTCAGTGCCCAGGGCGGGGGCCTCTGCAGCCCCTCGCCAGCACTGTCCCTGCAAGTAGTAGTTGCACATGCAGCCCATGGCTGTTGGGAGTGATGCAGCAGGGTGGCAGCAGGACCAGCCTGTGCCTCTGCCAGGGACATGGGTGCCGCAGCAATGCCTGCAGGTGTGAGCAGGAGGACTGGCACCACGTGGCTGGGTTGGGTTGGGTTTCAGCTGCCTGGATGCGCGCCATGGGAGAGGGGCTGCACCAGCTCGGTGCAGGTGATGGACGTGTGCCGTAGGAGAGGGTCTGCAGCAGCTCAGTGCAAGTGATGGACATCCGCCATGGGAGAGAGGCTGCACCAGCTCGGTGCAGGTTATGAATGTGCACCGTGGGAGAAGGGCTGCATCAGCCCGGTGCAGGTGGTGGACACGCACCGTGGGAGAGGGGCTGCAACAGCTTGGTGCAGGTGGTGGGTGATGGGGGGAGAGCTGCACTTAGCTCTGATGTGCAAAAAGCTTCCAGTTTAGGGAGCAGCTTTATCAGGGGAGGAGATGTCGCTGGAGGAGAGCGTGCAGGTGGTTAACCTAGCGAGTGCCTTTCCCACACGCCTCCTTCCCAGCTACAGAAGAGCAGGTTTCTGTAAACGCGAGCGCTGCCGTGCCGGCGGAGCGGGCTGGCGGGCTGCCGCGCGTCCCCTTGTCCGCGCCCGGGCCCTTCTCCCAGCTGCATGCTTGTCTCCAAAGCCTTCGGCATCTGCCCCTGCACCTCACCTTCCCACTGGCCGAGGAGCCTCTCAGGAGGGAAGAGCTGCTGCCCTCGCCCTGCCGGGCAGCGCCCACCGTGCCATAGGGACGCCGCGCTCAGGCACAGCGGACGCGTCCCGCGGCCTCGCCGGGTGCCGGCAGCAACGCCGCCTCCGTTCGGGAGCGGCAGCTTTAAAGCCTCTGCTTCTCCCCCTCTTTCTCTAAACTGTAATAAGAAAAATAACAACTGTATTTTCAAAGGTAGTGATTAAATCTCTAGTCTTGAATAAGTATTTGTTTGAGATCAGCGCTCAGAGCATGCCTTAGCGCCACGGTTAGTTACATAAATATCAGAGATGAATAGCAGAGGAATTTCTGCCTTTCCTGTTAAAGAGCTGAGATGGATTTCAACGACTGCATTACATCAGGGGGTCTGAGCCAATATTCTCTAGGTGAAGGCTTTCTTTGTGGCTGGAAGAACCAGCCTCTGAAACGCTGTTGCTCCTTCGTGAAGCAGGAGGTATCGCTCCCCGCGCAGCTCCGCTACGAGGGAAGGGCCAGGAGCATCCTCCTGCCGCCGCGGGAACCCCGGCGCGGGGCTCTCCGCCTGCCGGCCCCTCCGGCCGGGCTCGAAGGCCGGCCGGCGGCAGTGGGGCTTCGCCGCCGGCCCCGCTCCCGGGAAGCGGCACCCCTGGCGAGAAGGAGCGCTTCGTTTACCAGCCTCGGGCTTTGCCAAGGCGGCTGGGCACCTGGCCAGCATTTCCAGTGCCATCTGCCAGGTGCCCAGGTCCCCCTCCCTCCGGCTCACAGCCCCTGCCGCCAGCTCCGGCTTTCCCTCCCTCCAAGGGGACTGCACAGTCGCAGAGCGAAAGCAAACGGCTCCATCAAAACGTGGCCTTTGGAGAAAGCATCAGTGACCCCGGGACCCTTTCTGGCGGCGTCGGAGAAAGCTCTTTGCAGGTGAACACATTTCTGGGCTCGTTAGCATGAGAAATAAACCGGACTGAATAATCCTCTGGATAATAGACCGCAAGGAAGTGCCGGTGCTGCCAGAAGGGAGCAGGCCGCCTCCGCACCCCCACACCCTCTCACCGCACAGCTCCGCACCGTAAAGCCACGGGTGCTCCCTGCCATTGAAACAAAATGGCCCGAGGTGGTCGGATTTGCAGGCATTCCCGTGGAGAAGAAGCAAACAAGGGAGCGTGCAAATGCATTTCCTGATAGGTAGTGTTGATACCTTAAAAATGCCTTAAAGTTGGAAACCACTGGGAGGGCATAGGAAAGGGCCTCAAAAAACCAGATCTGGGAGAAGTAGAAGAAAGCAGGTAAAAGCTGCAAGAGGTCTTACATTATGGGAGCCACACCACCTCAGAAACACCAGTAAAAAGCACCCGCAATCTTCCCTTCGTTGCAGAGGTATGTCTTGTCCCCTCCTCCCAGGCTCTGTCCCCGTTCCCTGTTGACACAAGTTTGCCAGGAAGCAGCTGAGCTCCTGGCTCGGGTGTCCCTGTGCCACCGCTGCACCCTCGGGCAGTGCAGCGATGCTGCGGGGGCTTCAGGGCAAGACCGATGGTCAAGGACTCCAGATGCTGCGCTCAAAACAGGAACTGCAAATTGCCATCTGGCTTCCCTTTCCTTCCTCGCAACGAGCTGTGGTGTGGATGTTCAGATGCTCAGGCTGGTATTAGCATAGCTGAGGAAGGTCACGGGATGGTGGGAACACAGCAGCCTCTGCGATCCCACTGCCAGAGCCTTGCTCGCTCCGGGAGAGCCTCTGCAGGACCAGTCAGGGACGGGCGCGGGGCACAGGCTGTGCACACGGGAGGGTGCCAGGGCCCAGCACTGGTGTGGGAGGAGGATGGTGGGAGGAAGGCTGGTGCAGACGCTCCTCCTCGAGCACACGGGGCCCTGCAGCGGCGGAGGGCTGGGTGCTCCGCTGAGCGCCCCGAGGCTCACGCGGCACGCTCGCTCGCACGGCAGCCACGTGCCCCCGAGCAGCCGCTCCTACATCCCGCTACCCAGCAAAAGCTCCGTCCTGGGACGGGGTGCAGTGTCCAGAGCTACTGCACGTAGCGCGGTGGCACCCTGCCTGCCAGCAGCCTGGCTTTGCCGTTCATCCCCAGAGCAGGGATCGGGGCTGCCGGGTGGTGGGATTGACGGGAGATCTGCCTGCACTGTGCACGACTGCCCGGGGGTTCATCTAATGCCTGTTCCCTGCTCAGAGCCTGTGCACCTGCCTTCAGAAAGTTATTCTTTCTTCTAGCTGGTCCTGCTGTGATAAACAAATATTTTCCTGAAGTCGGGTCTAAATTTCCCTTTGCAGAGTTTGCTCCTGTTTATCCCTCCCTGCACCACTCCAAGCAGCTCTTTACAGCGCTGTGAAGAATTACAATTCTGCACCACAAAAGCAGGAAACAGAGCTATTAATTTCTGTGCAAGTCTGCAGGGCACTTACAGAGTGGATGCTGCCTTAGGCAGGGTTTACCCGTGCCAGGGCAGAAGGCACACGACGCATCGCGGTGGCCCGAGCCGCCCGGTGCCGCACCAGCCCTGCCCGGGAGCCCCGCGAGGGGCCCGAGACGGGGTGCCCGGGAGAGGCACAGCAGCCCCTGGGCAAGCCGGGGCGCCCGCGGGAGACCCTCCCCTCTGCTGAGGGCCCGGGGTGCGCAGAACTGCTCCTCTGACACCCCCAGAAACCAGACATGGGGAAAGGGTGGAAAGCAGCATGGGTGGAACTGTCTAAACACCCCAGCTGTAATAACTGAAGCAATTGTGCATCATCCGAAATGCCAAAACCTTGACAGGATAATGAGTTAAACCCGCGCGTGTGCGTTCTGTGACGTTGCTGGGTGTCACTCGGAGATGGAGCAGCGTGTGAAGCAGGGCACGAGGCCACCGGCCGTGCCGGGAGTGGAGCCGGCACAGTGGGGGCACCGGGGCCGGCCGTGGCGGGCGTGCAGCCGGCGGGGAGGGCGCAGAGCTGCCCCGGCGCAGCGGGGGCACCGGGGCCGGCCGTGGCGGGCGCGCAGCCGGCGGGGAGGGCGCGGAGCTGCCCCGGCGCAGCGGGGGCACCGGGGCCCACTGCGTGCCCCAGGCCTGACCACGGTGCTGCTGGAGCAGCTCCATCTCGCACCCCAACACCTGTGCTGGCTGGATGCTGTGGGAATGGCCCTTTGGGGCTCCTGGGAACACTGCTCCCAGGGAAGAGGCAGATGCTGGAGGGGTGCAGGAAGGTGCCGATGCCAGACTGCCCTGCACTCTCGCTGCTGGGGCCAGCCCCGTGGATGTACCTGGAAATACCAGTGCCCCCAGCGTAGCTGGCTCTGCCCCAAGCCAGCTGCGGCCAAGACCAGGAGAAAACAATTAAAGGAGAAAACAATTAACGGCAAATGCAGAGCAGGAAAAGGGGAGGGCAAAAGTGCTTTCTGCCTGTGTCCTTCCCCATCTTCCAATGGGCCAAAGGGTGCTTGGTGCTTTCGGTGAGACAGGGGAGAGCCTGACCGCCTCCCGGGTGGCGTGAGCATCGCTGGCAGGATCGCGGGCAGCGCAGCGCTTGTCCTGCACCCCCCGGGGACCGGCGTGTGCGAGGAGCAACGCAGCTGGCTCTGAGCCCCACTTCGTTTGTGAGCGCCCCGGCAGCAGCTGTTCGCCCAGCCTGGCCAGCAGCGGGTACGCTCACAACTTTGCCTCTCTTGCAGCACGGCCCCATCCAGCCCGCGCACCGGTGGCCGGTCCGTAACGGCCTGGGTGCCCGGCCAGATCACCAGCACTCGTGCCGCCCAAGCAGCAATGGATCGTCTGTTGGGGCACACAGGGGGGATGACTAACGAGCGCAGCCTGGCCATTAGTCTCCCGGGGAAGCCTCAGCTGGAGACAGCTGTGGGGATGGCACCAGCACCGGCTGCAGTGCCGGCCGCCACGGGCAGGAAGAGAGGGGAGGCCGGGGCTGTGGGCGCGGAGGGGCTGCCAGGCCCCGTCTGGGGCGGTGCATGCGCGTTCTGGTGGTGTTTTCTGCACAAATATTCCATGCAAGTTTTTAAGGAAATCTGCCACGGCCCTCGCCGGTTGCACTGCAGGGCGGTGGAGCTGTTGTCGCTCCACGGCAGCCGCCCGGCGCCAGGGTCCCTCTGGGACGAGCACACGCACCAGCCCTCTGCAGCCCCTGCCTTGCCCCAGCACGGCTCCGCACTGCATCGAGGGGGTCAGGACTGGTCTGAAGAGCTGACTTGCTGCCCCTTGCTTTCCAGCTGGTTGGAGCTGCATCGGTTTTTCAGTCGAAAACCTTCCCCCTTGCTCTCAGCCCCTGCAGGGTACGACAGGCTCTGGATACTCGAAGAAACTGCAAGCTTTAAAATAGAGAGATGGCTATATTAAAGAGAGATGGCTTTGCAAGATGATGGATTTCAGTGTCTCTCTGCTCAAGCTTATTGAGGAGGGTGAATTTTTATGGGCATCTTTTTCCTCTCCCCATCTCTCTTCGTTTGACCGTCTCTGAAGCTTATGCAGCTGGAGGAGCTGGGAAACAGGGCATCAAGCTGTGGCAGATCCAAGGGATGAACTGCAGGAGGGTTAATGTGCACACAAATGCCCGTGGAGCTGCAGTGCATGCAGGGGCCAACGGGGCTGATCTCGCGCCCGGGGCCTGGACCGGAGAGGGAGGCTGCTCGGGGCAGCTGCCCCTGGCCGTACTGCATGTGCCGCAATGCGAGAGCGTGCAGGAGCAGCGTGCCCCCGGTGCAGGGTTGCTACCATCCGCTATTGCCTGGGGAAGGCCACCAGGAGAAGCAGCAGCCGTGGGCAGGGACTTGCCTCCGTCTGAGTCACGCAGACGGAGAAAGCAGCTCCTAACGACACGGCCTTTCCCGAACCTCCTGTTCCAGCAGCGCCTCAGCCAAGAGCGTTTTACACCAGAGAAGAGTGTGAATTGGATTTGTCACATCGTTAAGGGCTGCTCCAGGGTGCTGCTGATTGCCTTCACCCAGGGCTGCGAGCACATGGGGAACGGCATGCACCTGCTCTCCTGGCGCCCGGGCCTGGGACGGAGACCGCGGGAGCCACCGAGCTGGTCCCGGCACCAGCGCTGCGGGGCTGGGGACGCCCCGGGCTCCCGCGCGTGGGGCCGAGGGTCCGCAGCACCCGGGGCTCCCGCGCGGCGGCAGGAGCTGGTCCCCACCGGTGATTAGACCTTGAGCGCATTTGCTGGGAAGCGCTGAAACAGGGCGCAGCGCCTCGTCCCCAAGGACTGATGGCATCCCTGGGAGGGAACCGGGCCGCGCGTCACCGGAGCCGGACCGTAAATCTCACAGCCAGGCAAGCCGGTGCGCCCTGCGCCTGGCGCCTCCAGGCTGCGCTCAGCAAGTGCCCCAGGTCCCGCAGGGCGGCGCGGGTGGCGGGAGCGACGGGTGAGGCGGGATCGAGGGTGTGCGGTGGCGATCCCAAGGCACCGGGAGCCTGCCGAGCGTGCCGTGGCGCGGCGGGGAAGGAGAGGACCGCGGGCAGGATGTTTGCTCTCCGCCGGGTATCGTGCAAAGCACTCGGGAAACGCAGGGAGCTGCTGGCGGAGGCACTGAGCCCGGCCGCGGTGGGAGGCGGAGAGCACGAAAGCGCTCAGGACGGCGTCGGCGAGGAGGAGCCCGCGCGGCGGCGGAGCCCGTGGAGCCGAGCCGCCCCGGCAGCGCGGCGCGCGCGGAGCCTCCCGCGGCTCCCGCCGGCCCCTCGCTGCCGTCGCGGGGCAGCCAGGGGCTCCCGGGCCGCGCTTTGGCATTCTGCACGTGTGCAAGGAGCTCTTAGAAGAGCAGCTCCGGAGCGAGCCCAGCAGGGACCCGCAGGTCAGAAGACATTCTGTCTCTTGTAAATAAATAATAATAAATTACCATGTTTGAGCACGCTCAGGAATGCCTCCGTGCGCACAAACATCAGGCTCGATTAGTGCTGGGCACCGACGCAGGACGGGAGGAGGCTGCTGCCCGCCCTCCCCAAGGCGGAGGGCACGTCCCCGCAGCCGCAGCAGATTTGTGGGCGCGCGGTGCCGGGACGGCCCGTGGGACCGGCGCGGCCGCGTCTCGTCCCCGCGGCCGGACCGCGCTGGCCACGTTGTGCGGGGCCACAGGCGCTGCGGGCGAGACCTTGCCCCGGTTCGCTTTCCCTCCGGCTGCGCAGCAGCGATGCGGAGCCGCGAGGAGCTGCTCAGCCTGCTCCACCGCGAAAGGGGCTGGAGCCTTCGCTCTCCTGCAAGTTTTAAGGCAAACTAAAATTCAGCTTATTTTTGCCTCAGCACATAGAGTGCCTCAGCCCGCAGAAGCTGCTGCATCGTGTCTGCCTGTTCGGGGCCTACATGGGCATTCGTATGGAAAAGATCTGCTCCTCTGAGTCATTTTTCATTAGCTGCAACACTACTGAGCAAAGCAGAGCTGGCTCTGTAAATTAAAATGGGTTGCAGTTCAATACAGAATACGTCGTTTGCAGCTAAGTTAGATAAGAGAATTGACATAAATATAATGCAATTACTTTTGCTACTTTCATAATGCCTTTATGAGGAAGATAACCATCCACATGCACGCGTTATCCCACCGGATCCCTGTGTCACTTCTGGACTTAACTCTTTTGAGTGGTATCAGAAGAATGGATACATTTAAGTATCCTATTTTAGAAGTCAGTTTTATGATGATTAGGAAGGCACATCTGCTGGGGACCGGGATCGGCACGGTGCCCGGCGCCGCTGGCCCGGCCTGCCCGGGGGCTCCGAGCGGTGAGCGCGAGGGCTGCTGCCAGGGGCGCAGCCGGGGCAGCGCTGCAGAGCGGGCACTTTGCTATGCTTACTGCAGCCTTTTTACCGTCTTTACAATTAATTCTCAAATGCACCAGTGCAGTTGTTACCTGCTGAGCCCCAGCCCACCTCCACCAGCTCCTTTCATTAGCAATGACTTCTAATCAGCATAGAATTAATTGCAGGTTTGCAGGAGAAAGACAAGTTTGATAAAGCACATTTCTACAGGGACCATTCCATTTACGTTGCTCTCTGCCAACGTTTGATGTGGGGATCAGGAAAAACAGAGAAGGGATGGAAGGTGCAAAGGCAATGCAGGGAGATATGGGATGGGGGGCGGTGCGGGGGGAGGCACCCAGAGCAAAGGGATTTCTCAAAGCACTGTTGTGTGCATGGTGCCGGCGGGGAAGGGGAGCTGCCTGGCCACCAGCCGCTCTGCTCTTCCTCCCCTGGTGCTCACCCGGGCTCCTCCTCGCCCGGGTTCCTGTGGGGCCCCGTGGAGAGATGCTGCAGCTGGGGCACCGTCTCCAGAACACGACACCCCGGGAAGGGAAACAAAGGCGTTTCTCTGGCTGGAAACAGCTTTCCATCGCCGGGGGGGTTCTGTGTTCCCACAGGGAAAAAGAAGTTTTATCTCAAAAGAAAAAAAAACTTGAGAAGCACAAACTTACTTGAATGGAGCAACTTCTAAAATTTCTGTTGAAAGTAAATTAAATTCTTTTGCTAAAATCAAACACTTTTAGGAAAAAACGATGTACAGTGCCAGGGCTGCACTTCCGCACCCTGTGCAGCGCCGGGGCCGCGCGGGAGCTAAGGCAGCAAGTGACGACAGCAGAAACAGCGAGAGCGGCCCAGGCTCCAGGCAGAGGTTGCGGTGGCGGGGGAGCCGGGCTGGACTCGGCCCCCTGGGCGGAGAAGGGTCAGCAGAGCAGCCTCCCGTCGGGGCGGTCGGTTACTGACCAGGGTTTCTCAGGGTTACTGACCCTGAGAAAAAGTGCAATTTGCTACCTGCAATTTGTAGTAGCGTAATAGTAGCGGTGGGTAACGTTTAGTTTCACGATTGAACTGGCTGCGCCCGGCTCGTGTCGCATCCGCCGCCGGCGTCGTCGCGTCCCGGAGCGAGGCAGAGCCCGCGGAGCGGCCGCGGCTGCCGGCAGCGGCGGGGGGACCCGGCGCTGCCCGGCCGCCCGGGGCACCGGGGCGTCGCTCAGCCCGTCCCGCCCCGCCGCCGCGCCCGGGGCGAACGCCGCAGCAGCGGCCGTCGCCGTGGGCTGCTCGGGCTCCCGCCGCGCGGCAGCGCCCGGGGGCAGAGCGGGCTCTGCGGGGCGCGGGGCGCGGGCTCGGCTGCTGCGGCGCCCGCGCGCTCGGGGGCCGGCCGAGCCACGGCCCTCGCGCTTTACGCGCCGGGGCCGGCCGCAGCGCTGGGTCCCGGCCCTCGCCCTGCCGTGCCAGCGGGGACCGTCTCGCCCCAGCCGTCTGCTCCTCGGCGGCAGGGAGCTCAGGGGCGTCTTAGGGGCCGTGCAATGCTGCAGGGCAAGGCTTCTTGCTGGAGGAGGAGGAAACAGCAGGAGGAAAGGGCATTTCCTCACGTCCAGCCCCATTCTTCTCCATCCTCGCAATTCCCATCCTCAGCTAAGCGCCGTCCGGGGGCGGAAAGCCCCCGTGGAAGCGTCGCATCCCTCCAGGACCGCGCTCACTGGAGCCAGTCCCGCTGCGGTGTCTCTGCTCGCGCGAGCGCGCTCGCCGTGGGCCTGATGAACCCCCATTCACATCGCCCTTCCTCTCTTCGGTCTTAAAATACACACTGCAAAGAGACGGACTAAAATCCTTGAAACTGGACTAAAAACCCTTTGAAATGTGTTTGGTGCCAAAGCAGATGGGATCTGTGCTTCCACCGGGAGGGTGCCTCTGCAGGCACATTTCCTCCTGTATTTGCTTTTACATCGGTAGCTATTTTAGACTTGCAATGCCATTTCTCTGTGAGGGGGCAATAAAAATAACTTTCTGGAAACGATGCGATCCTTACCTCAGTATTTAGAGCGAAGCTGCTCGTGTTGAGTGGAAAGCGCCTTCAGGCTCCTGGGGCGAGCAGCGCTGCGGGCGCGCAGGTGCCCGAGACACCCGTGGCACCCCCAGAAGGGCTGGCGACGGTGGAAGATGCCAACAGCTCGCGCGAGCGCTAAAACTCAGCGGGCAGAGGGAGGACTCTGCGGGCCGGGGCACTCCTTGCTGCCCGCACCCTCCTGGGGCCTCTGCAAGCCGGTGCCGCGGCCGCGGGCGTTTCTGCCGGCGAGGCTGCGAGCATGCGCTCGGCAGCCTGCCCCGCGCCTGGCCTGGCCCCGCTGCACCGGGCGCCCGCTGCCCCCGGCCGCGCGCCGTGCCTGCCGCGGCGGCTTCCTGGCGGCGTCGCACGCTCCGGGGGGCTCCGCGGAGCCCGCGGGGGCGGGCAGGGAGGGCGCTCGCCCCGGCCGCCTGCGGGCCCGGCCGGGCTGCTCCCGGCGCGGGAGCCCCCGGCGCCGAGGCGCTCTGCGAGGGGCGCCGCGGGGACGGAGACGCCGAGCGCCCGGGGGCCGAGCCGAGCGCTGGGGCTGGCAGAGGCGCAGCGCGCCCGTCTCCCGGGGCCGGGGTCGACTCGCGGTGGGTTCAGTGGCCGCAGGTGCCCCCCGCGGCATTTTAGTGCTGCAGCCTTTCATCTCAAAGCTGAGCAGCTACGTTTTTAAATACAGAATATTAGGGGGTTTATGACAAAATCAAACAACACTTGCTGGAGAATTGATTCTGCCCCTTGTTTCCCTGCTAGCGGGGGCCATGGTATTACCCCCGAGCGAGCGATATATCAGCCCTGCAACAGCGTAGGGTTGGCTTTTCAGGACGCTCTTACGGCTGGCTTTCCAGTGTGAGGAATAGCAGCCCAGCTATAGATGGGAGGATAAAAAGTCCCACTAAAATTCCCCCAGCAGATCCATATTCCATTTCTCGTGGTGAGAAAACAGCTGCACAATTGATTGGCTCTTAAGTCCAAATTTGTGAGTTGCAGAAAGTTGCTAGCTCCAGTCACTTAAATTCCCCTGCATGTCCCAGCAGTGCTGTTAGTTCTCAGGAAGTTAAAGTCTGCACAGCCCGAGCCCCCTCCCCTGCTTACCCCCATGCCTATAAATCACCGGAGCCTCGGTGCGCTCACGTAGCCCAGTTGCTGGAGCACGAATCCCTGCCCTGGAACAGGGCGGCTCTGCTGCACTTGGTGTGTAAAAGCAGATGAAGAATCCCAATATTCTCCTTAGTTATTCTTTCCCTACTTTCTCCCTGATTGCTCAGTACAAAAGCTTCAAGCCATCTTTAAACTAAATTGCTTCACAAATGACAAATAACATGAAAATAGGCTTCATAACCAGGAATAATGAAAGAAATCATTCATTCTGATACAGGAGATGGTCTGTGTTAAAGGAGCCCTTCAGCCTGAATAGCAGAAAAGCACACTGCAATTTTCACGTACTCTCTTGTATAAAACATGTGACTCCATGGATGCTGCAGCTGTCATTTTGTGCTGGTCTTTGCACTTTGGTTGTGAATTGCATAGGTTATCTTGACACTTGCTGATAAATTGTAAACCACCTCTTTAACTGTGTGCGAGAAGGTGCAGGGAGAGCCTGTCTGAATACAAACTGTGACGGTATTTTTAAGCCCTCGCCAGAGAGCCGGGTTGGCTCTGGCGACGGCGCCCGGCGCGTGCCCCCTCCCTGCGATCGGCCGAGCCCCGGGCCCGTGGGAGAGTGCGGCCGCAGCCCTGGCGCCGCGGAGCGAAGCCCGCCGGGAGCCGGGAGCGCCGCAGCTCCGGCTCCGGCTCCGGCTCCCGCTCCAGCCCCGAGGTGATGCAGGAGAGTCACCGTCCCCGCGCGCCGGGCCGGAGGACGTGCCGGCTCGCAGGGCTCCGCGCCGAGCCGGGAGCCGAGCGCCGTCTCCGCGCGCCTCCGCGGGCTGCTCGCCGGGCCAGCTCTGCTGCGGGGAGCCCGCGCTGCCCGCCCCGCTCCCCCTCCACCCGGCCGCTTCCTGACCTCTCCTGTGACCACCGCAACCGTCTGGGCATAATTAAGCAAATATCTGAGCAAAAACTAATAATTTTCCAAAGCTTTTATCTTGGCAGCTATAAAGATAATGGCTAAAAACAGGTGTGCCCGTACCGAGCGGCAATCAGAACATCATCATTTTGATTCCATTGTGTTTTAGCGCACGGAGGGCTCTGCTGGGAGTAGGGTTAGCTGGATGTGGCAAATTTACTCATCAAAATCTGTGTCATAGATGGGGCAAATCAGAAAACCACTGGAAAAACGCTGCCTGCCAAGCATCCCCTTCAAGCATACCGAACTCACCCGCTTGGCGATGCTCCGGGCGGCCGCACCGGCTCCCCAGCCGGCCCCTGACCCAGCACCTGCGCGGGAGCCCCGGGTCCGCGCCGGGCGGAGGGGCAGCGCCAGGGCTTTTCCACCTCAGTGGCACCTTTGCTCCCTCTCCATCTTCATTTCCAGTTTGGCAAGACCAGCTCAGGGTTCAGGGAGGAGTTTGCCCCAAAGAAGTTCAAATCTCCAGCGCAAGAAGATTAATTAATCTAATCAGACGCGTCTCTCCAGAGGAATTGGATTTGTGCTTTTTGGATAAGGACTGTATTAAGCTGATAAGATAAGTTAGAAATGCAATGAGATGCTGATTTATTGCAAAGAGAGGACCTGACACTTCTCACGGTAGGCTCGCAGTCACATCCTCTGGGGCCTGCAGGATGCTGCTAAGCAAATAAAATAAGAACATGCTCTAAAGCTGCTTTAACGTTGCAGAAACCGCCAGAGCCACGACACGGCCCAGGAGCCATCCCTGCCCTTGCAGCTGCAGGCATGTGGGGCTGCAGCCGGCACTGCAGGCACCCGCCCGGGCCCCTCCGCGCTCAGTCCTGCTGGGAAGGCTGGGCTGTCGGGATCTGGACGTCCTGCCATGCCAATTCGGGGTAAACGGTGGCTTGTGCCTCAAGTTGTTGCTGTTAGTGCTGGAAGGGCTGGAAGAGGCTTCTCTCCTCTCGACGTGTGTGAAGGCAAACGATCACCTGCTCGGTCTTGCACCGCAGGCCTTGGTGTGCACGGAGTTACCAGCCCCTCCACTCTCCATCCGCACCAGGGCAGCAAAGCCCCCCGAGACACTTCATCAGCACAGCACCTATTTTGCAGTATGTCCAGTAAGTGACTGAGACCTTTTTCTGTTTCCTAGTAAAGCTTTACACCCTGGCACACTGGACGTCCCACCCCATTTAATCAACAGCCGTGGGGAAAGACTGGCCGCATTCTGCAGGTTTAAATGCCCAAGCACAGCGCGGTGCTGGCAGCTGGCGCGAGGCGAAAGCCGGTTCATAAGGAGTTGCCACCCCACAGCGCTGCCTCTGCCCTTCGCCCTTTCCCCGTGTTGTCCCCTCTCCGGGGGCCACCGGCGAGCAGCGGGGGCCCGGGGGCAGGCCAGACCCGCTGATGCCAGCAGCCTCACGAGCATCAGCAGGATCCCGCCTGCATCCGCTGCCCCCAGGATCTCGTCCCGTTTCAGCAGCTTCCCTCAGCCCCATGGCCGGATCTGGCCCAAAGCCGGGACTTGCTCTGGCCGGGTGCCCTGGCTCTCTGGGATGCTCCCGTCCAGCCCAGCAGCGGGCGGGCGCACGTCCGCAGTCCTCCTCCCCCAGGCAGCACAGTGCAAGCCCCGTCCTGGCTGCTGAGGGCCCGGGGAGACCCAGGGGGGACCAAGTCACCTCGGCGTCTCAGCACCTGGTGAGCTGTGCACAGATGGGGACGGCTAGGAGCGTGGCACTGGCGGGTATGGCACGGAGCGGGCAGGAGCGCCCAGCAGAGCGGGGTGCCCAGGCACGCGGTCATGGATCGTCGGATGCTCAGTAAGCCAGGCCACAACAGCTCCGCTGGTGGAGGTTCCCCTGCTCTGGGTTTCCCTGCAAAGCTGTTGCTATTCTTGCAGCAGTTCCCTCACCATTACTCCGGGAGCCCGAGTTAACGTCTCTACCCAGCCACACGGGTCCTGTGCTCAGATCTGAGGGGTGCCAGCCCAGCAAAAATACGACTGGAGCGCACGTAGCAGCAGCAGCCTCGGGAAGCGCAATCGGTCATGGTTACAGGGTGCTTAACAAAGTGTAATGAAACGACAGGTGCAGGCTCTGCGCTTCCCGCACTCCCATCCATTAGCAGCGACAGGGCATGAATGCTAATCCATTGCACCTTCAGCCGTGCTCCACCCCGCCGGGCTCCGAGCTGCGAGTGCTGCCCGGCTACACGGCTCGGCAGGCTGGCACACCGGGCCTGGCACCCACCGAGATGGGGCAGCATGTGCGGATGCATGGCAGCATGCTGCAGCATGGGGCAGCACAGGGTGGCACGCTCCAACGCAAGGCGGCACACTCCAACACAGGCGGCATGCTCCGATGCAGGGTGGCACGCTCCAGTGCAAAGTGACACGCTCCAATGTGGGGCAGCATGCTCCGATGCAAGGCAACATGCTCTGATCCAGGGTAGCATGCTCTGATGCAGGGCAGCACGCTCCAGTGCAAGGCAGCATGCTCCAGGCTGCAAGTGGTGGGACACGGATCAGCTTTGCAGTTCCCGAGTCTGCACAGTTAATGCAGCTGAAAAAAATCTCTTTACTAGCAGACAATAAACACACCGCTCACCACCATTCAGCTCACCAGCCACAGCCTTTTCTTCCCCAGGAGAAGAGGATGAAAAGTTCATGGAGTGAATTTCTCAGCTGGAAGAGCAGCAAAAACAAACACAACTTGAACTCTCGCAGCAGGTGCACCGTTGCCTGCTGCTCAGGAATCGAACAGGCAAGGAGGCACGCGGCTGTCTTAAACACGGCAGCCCCTGCGCAGCAGCAAGCCGTGGCACCGGGAGAGCGGCACTGCCCGGGCCAAGGAGCAGCCACGGCCCCGCAGGCGGAGAGCTCGGCCAGCCCCGCAGGAGCAGGGGCTCCTGGAGCAGACCCAGAGCGTCTGCCCCAGCCACCGCAAAGCCCTTCCTGAGCATGCAGACATCCATCCAGCTGCAGCACCCCTTCCAGCGCCCAGGAGTGGCGATGGTGGGGACAGGGCACAGGAACGGGAATGGTGGGGACAGGGCACAGGAACAGTGATGATGGGGGCAGGGCTCTCCCTGCGGCTGGGGAGTCCTGCTGGGGCTGGGGAACAAGCTCCCTGAAGTGGGTGCACAGGGCCGCACTGGGGCTTTGCAGGGGGACAGGGGTTGCCTCCCCACATCTTGCAGGTACTGCCACCGTTTCATCTTGGGTGAGGGAACTGACCCTGATCACTGGGGTTTGAGAGCTTCTATCCATCTCTCGGGGGATTTTAAGGAGCATCTTTCACCACGGTAATAAAGTGCTGCACAAAATTAAAGAGTACCAAAGCCCAGAACAGAAAGTTGCTTTTCTTTCTGTTCCTTCAGGCAGAGGAGATAAAAGGAGATGTAATTGCTACCCAGCTTTGCTCTGTGTGAGTATATTGCACCCATATACCCAGGCAGTGTGACAGGAGCTTAGACTCCAGCACACTCAATCACTCCAGCGCAGCAGCGGCATGCAGCTGCACAGCGAATGATCCTGCTCCAGCCCCGGGAAGCGCAGCAGCAGCATTTCTGCCTACAGAGGACCCTGGCAGCACACGGCTCTTCTCTGGGACACAACAGCTCGTGGGTGCCCGGACGAGGGCCGTGCAATGCCGGTGCTGCGGCTGGACCACACGCCTCCTGCTGCTCCCAGCACCGCAGCTCTCTGCTGTCGCTCACCCTCCAGGCTTTGCAGCTTTCCACTGGTAGAAAAAGTTATTCAGAGGGAGTCGTGGGTTCAGACACCTTCCACATCCAATGTACTTAGCACACCCCTTACAGCCCGCGCTCTGCAGACTCCAGTAGCACCTCTGGCTCCCTGCAGCCCAAGACCACCCCCAGGCCCTGTGCTGGGCATCCTGCACGCTCCTCACCTGCACCTAGCACACCTCTGCACTGAGCTCGGGGCCACCTGGGCCAAGCTCTGACCAAGCTCTGCCTCTCCCGTGGTACCAGCTGGGATTGCCTGGGCAAGAGAAGACTGAGGGGGGATCTTATCAATGTGTACAAGTACCTGAAGGGAGGGTGTCAAGGGGACGGGGACAAACTCTTTTCAATTGTCCCATGTGACAGGACAAGAGGCCATGGGCAGAAATTGAACCACAGGAAGTTCTGCCTGACCATGAGGGGGAATTTCTTCACTGAGAGAGTGACAGAGCCCTGGCACAGGTTGCCCAGAGAGGTCGTGGAGTCTCCTTCTCTGGAGATCATCAAGGCCCGCCTGGATGCAACCCTGTCTAGCATGCTCTAGGTGACCCTGCTGAGCGGGGGTTTGGACTAGATGATCTCCAGAGGTCCCTTCCAACCTGACTGATTCTATGATTTCAGCTTTGTGCTGGCAGCAAGACTGCTCTCCTGCCTTGCTGGAGGCCATCACGTGGGTACAGCAAGGAGGGGTTCACGCAGAGCTGGCCAGGCACAGCTCCGCACCACAGACAGCAGCTCTCAGGAGACACGGGCCTCTCTGACACCCAGGTGGCCCCGAGGTTTCCGGAGCTGGAGCCAAGGCGGGTGCGTGGGCTGCAGCCTTGGGCAGTGCCTGCGCATGCAGCGCCTCAGCCACTCCTTGCAGCAGCTTTCTGGGGACCCCTAAAACCTGCATCTTCACTTCCCATGCATTTTCCAGACCCATGAGCTTGCTTTCTACAAAACAGCCACATGTTTCTCTGTGTAAGACAGAAACCCATCAAACTAACAGAACCAGTGATCTTGGCACTTCAGAGCAACCTGCCATTGCCCTAGGGTTTAGCAGAGGACAGTTTACTGCTGTATTTCTTTTCCCTTTCTCAAAGAAATCACTAACCAGACTGGATGGCAGTGCAGCTAAAGCCCAGCTTAATGCTGCTTTGCTCATTACTGCAGAAGGTGCAAGAAAAGGTCTGTTGCTTTGAAATCTCTTCAGAGACTCTCTGGGGGGCTGATGAGCAGAAGCTCAAGGTGCACAGTACTAGCTTAGAGAAAGGGTCTGATGATTAGGGAAACCTGCTGTTACCACCACATTAGCTCACATACGAGGACTTCCCCAGGTGAGCCACATGAAGAGCTTGGGCAGGAGGCTATAAAAGGGAACTGGAGTAAAGGCTCTTGTTTTGATAGGAAAGAATTTGTGAAAGGGAGAGATATGGCTTTGTCTTTTTTGGCTGGACTTTCTCCAGAGCAGCAGGGCTTTGATTCAAAGCATTTTATTAAGAGGATACAAGCTTTCCTTCTCTAAGTCTCTATCTTATTTTTTTCCAACTGTGGAGAGATGGGTTGCTGCTGTGCTCTATACTTGCATTGCTCAGGTAAGGGACTGTGCATTTAGGCCTGCTGGCTGCCTTCTCCTGTATCTGGGGTGGTGGTAAGGCTTTGCTGTGTCTCCCTCTGTGCATCCCCTTGGATGGTGCAGCTCTCCTGTGTGATGGGGCTCAGCAGTAGGGAACCTGAGTACAAGACCTCTGTGAGGTTGCAGATGTACTTTGGGGCTCTCTGTCTTCATGGTGCCTGCCCTCGTTCCCTCTCTTTGGTCTTCACCCGGGGGCTGCTATGAGCTGTGGCAGCCTCTCCTGCAGAGGGGCTGGGTGCTGGCTGCATGACTTGGCTCTGAAATGAGCCAGCAGAAAAGTCCAGAGAGCCACAGCTGAGCACAGTGAGAGGGTCCCTGCAGATCAAGGGCTGGGGGCAATCAAGCAGCATGGCAAAGCTGTTGCAGCAAGCAAAGCTGTTAGGTTTGCTCAAGCGCTCTTTAACCTGTGAAGACAGGTGGGTAGGATGTGTCCACGCTCTGATGCAAGCTGCCCACAAGTGAAGTGACTCGCTGCCGGCTGCCCAGAGGGTAGCAGAGCAACGAGCCTGTGTCCGGCCCTCGCCTCGCCCCACAGCTAAGGCCGCTCCTCGGCTGCGCCCCCGCCACGGCGCAGACCCCCGTCGCGGCCCGGGGCCGCCTGCCGGGCGGGCGGCTCGTTGCAGCGAGCAGCGGGTCTGCTCGCGGCGAGCCGTTGTGCGGGCAGAGAGCACACTCTGCTGCGCGACCGCCGCACGGCAGCCGCGGCCGGGCCGGGCGAGGGGCGGACCTGGCGGAGCCCCGAGGGGCGCCCGGCGGCGGGGCAGCGCTCGCCGCCCGGCCCCGGGAGCCGCTCCGGGCCCGGCGCGTCGCCGCGGGGTCTCCGCAGACCCCCGCTCAGAGCGGTCCCGAATGCGCCCGGCCGAGCGGGGTTATCCCGTAACGGGCTTCCCCGGAGCCCGCGACGGGGCGGCCCGCGGCTGGGAGGGCGGGCAGGCCGGCGTTGGGGGGGGGGGGGGCGCAGAGCCCTGAGCAGCCCCCCAGGCCTCCGCAGCGGCGGCCGCCGGCCGCGGGAGCCGCGGGAGAGGCCCCGCTGCGACGGGCGAAGCGCCGCAGCCCGGCCGGGGCTGGGCCTGGGCTTCCACCAGCCCGCGGCGAGGCGCGGCTGCCCCGGCGCTGCTGCCGCGCACCGCCCGCGGCCAGGGCGGGCTCGGCTGTCCAGCCTCTGTGTGTATATACGTGTATATCTATATGTGCATCTATACAGGCACGTAACGGCAGCGCCCCAGCCTTGCTCCGCCACTGGCAGCGGGGACGGCGGCGGAGGCTCGGGGCACCGCCGCTCGCCGCCTCGTCGGCCGTCCGAGCCCCTCGCCGGGGCGCCAGGCCTGCGCCGGGCCGCGGCGCCCTGCGCGGAGCTGCCACCGGGCGGCAGTGGCGGCCCGCGGCGCCGCGCGAGCCCGCGCTCCCTGCGCGGCCCGGGGGGAGCGCGCAGCGCGGGCGGGGCCGCTGCGGCCTCGCAGGACCCTGCTGGGGGGGGGAGATCGGGCGGGGACCTGGCCCCCCGGGTGCGCCCAGCCCCCTGCGGTGCCGGCTGGGGTCCCCCCGGGTGCAGACCTGGCCCCCCGGGTGCGCCCAGCCCCCTGCGGTGCCGGCTGGGGTCCCCCCGGGTGCAGACCTGGCCCCCGGGTGCGCCCAGCCCCCTGCGGTGCCGGCTGGGGTCCCCCCGGGTGCAGACCTGCCCCCCCCAGGTACATCCAGCCCCCTGCAGTGCCAGCTGCCCCCCCCCCCCCCGGGTGCAGACCTGGCCCCCGGGTGCGCCCAGCCCCCTGCGGTGCCAGCTGGGGTCTCCCCAGGTGCAGACCTGGCCCCCCAGGTCCATCTAGGCCCCTGGGTGCAGACCTGGCTCCCCTGGTGCAGGCCAGGCCTGTGTTTGCTGAGCAGTCAGTGGGGCGGAGGGGTTTGCAGCGAGAACAGCCGCCTTGCGGGGGGCCTGTCTGTTTGCCTGTTTACCTGCCGCAGGGACAGGGAGAAGGTCAGAAGGGGCCTGTGCGGAGCAGGGCGAGGGACATCCCTGGGCAGTGCAAGGCTCTGCACGGGCTGAGGCAGTGGGGTGGGAGGGTGAGGGGAGCGGTCCTGTGTCACCTGTTGGGGTGCTCTCTGCCCCACACGTGCACATGTCCTGCACCCTGACGTTTCCTCCTGGCTCGGAGCCCAAGGGTGTGTACACCAGCCTCCAGCTGCTTGTGGCCATCAGAGCAGCGCTATTCCCCGGGCGCAGGGACGGCCTGAGGTGTCGGAGCTCCCGGCACAGTCCCCGCCTGGCATCGCCCTCTGCGTTGGCTGAGTGTCCTCGGGGTGGCTTCCAGGCACAGGCAGCCCTGGCTGGTTACTGGGCAGCTGCAAGCTGCTTGGGCCAAGATTGATGGTGGTGCTGGCCCGAAGCTGCTGTGTGATGGGGGCTGCCAATAGGAGCGATCGCTGAGGTCTTCATGTGTATTAATGAATGATCCATCATGCGCTGTGGTGGCAGCAAGCAGTCAGGAGGGATCATTTATTTAAACTTCATTATTGCTGCCAATACTCAGAGTTTCTGCTTCGTATTGAACTGGAGAATAAAGTGCAAATGCCCTTCCTTTGTTTCAGGCTCTGACTGTAATGGCCCAGATGAGTTAAACTGACAGAAATCCTTTGGGGCTGCCTCTGCATGGTGCCTGGACCCAGGCAGCAGCACGAGGCCACCCCAGCACCCTGCGGTGCCGGGACTGTGCCCGTGCTTGTGCTGGGAAGGTCGCACCTTGGCTCGCTCTTGGTTTATCTGCTGCTACAGACGAATGCCCAGAAAAAGCTCCACTCTTGGCTTCCCTGTGCCTGCATGGCACTTCCAAGGATGCCGTGCTGCCATCTCCGTGCTAGGGGAGGATGCGTCCACAGGAGCATCACCCCGGGGAGCCAAGCGCTCCCTTGGGGTGTCTCCTGTCTGTGCTGTGCAGAGCAGGCAGCACCAGCTCGCAGCAGGTAGGATGTCTTGTGCTAGGGCACAACCGGCAGATCTGCTGGTTCCCAGCTCAATCCTTCAGAGCATTTCTGAGAGATTGCTAGAAGCCAATTCTTCCTGGTTGGCCTTGTGCTGTAGAGCTGAATGCGCGCACAAGGAAATGGAAATAATTTTCTCCAGATTAGGAAATCGAAATCTCCAGTTAATCAAATTTTATGCAGCATATTACTTTTCCTATGAAAAACCCATTTAAAAATCAATCTTGCTTGAACGGTAACAAAAAACATGGCTGCAGCTGCTATTATCTCTGACACTTTTAACATCTATTTGTCACTAATTGCATTAATGTCATATTGTTATTCCACTGGACTGGGAAAGGGTGTAGCAGCATGATTGCATCCATATATTTTTCATCCCACTGGAGGCCTTTTATGTTGATGCCCGTTGTGTTCCTGGTGATCATTGCATTGCCATTTTAATATTGGATCAGGACAGATGTAGTAATTGTTATCTCCAAATCACTCCATGGTGCAGTTGGAGCAGTTCGTTGTGCTCAGTTGTGTCAGCAGTGGGAAAGTTTGTGCAACAGCAGCTCTTCCTGCCCGGTGGCAATCTTGCAAATGTTGCCTGGCTGAGCCCTGGGTGTCACAGCTGGCTTTGGAGGACTCTGGGCCATGGTGTCTTTGGCAGGGAGGAGAGGCACAGCTCCAGGCAGCGTCCTCCCTCCTGGGCGGTGTGCAGTGCCAGAGCCCTGCTGTGCTGTGGAGGTGCCTTGGGGACCCTGCCAGGACTCCAGGAAGCACACCCAGGCTGTCCCGTTCCATCCAGAAAAGGGAAGGGGGTGTCTCTGCTCGCCCACCTTCAGAGCCAGGTCATCTCCAGGATGCGCAGAAGGGGCTGGGGTACAGTGCTCCCGTCCTGAAGCCTGGGAGGGGGATTCCTGCACTCTCAGTGCCTGCATCCCATGCAAAACTTCCAGTCTTGCAGCAGCAAAGTGTTACCCCTTGTCATTTATTCTGTATTTTGATCAGTTAATGCTTAAAATATAGCTTTCATTCTTCTCTCAAAGATTTCTGAAGGCCTCACTGAGGAAGAATTATTTTATAATCAATAACTGTTAGCATCATGTTAGGTCCATAATTCACACTAAAACATTTTGGTCCATCAATCATCAAGTTAAAACATTCATTGGTCAAACTGCTGAAATACTGCGTGCTGCCTTTGCGGCCAAAGCAGGCGAGAGACGTGCCAGCCTCCCCAGGCCCTGCTTCCCACCAGCAGCCTGCAGGAAAGGAATAAACCTTTGGCACCTGGCTGCTGCGTTACGGAAGCAGCTGCCCGCAGCAGAGGGTATGAATTCCCAAGGTGAAGGTGAGCTCTTGGTTTCTCTGATGGTGCTTTGGCTGCTCTCAGTGCCCATGGGACACCTCCCAGCAGATCCCAGTCCCCTCGGATACATTCCTTTTGCCTCATTAACTCAGATACCTTCTCAGACGTTTGACCTGTGTGACTGTGAACATGGTGTGGTTGAGTTTCAGTAGTACATCAGCAGCAGTGGGTTTTGTTTGTTTGTTTGTTTGTTTGTTTTTTAGTGTCTGATCAGAAAAGCCATGGGCAGCTCCAGCATGAACAAGTTGGCTCCCCATGACCATGCATGTTTGGAAATTGATGTAACCTGTGTTAATATTCTTGCTTGGAAACATTTGGTTGGCACGTGCTTTGCAAAGAGCCAGCACAAAAGACTTGCACAAAAAACACAAGCCTGAAGCTCACTAGCTCGCTGCCTCCTGCCTCTGAGAGCAATGAACCGTCCCTAGAAGCTCTGGGATCTTGGGGACGTCTGCCAAGGATCACAGCTTTCACAAGGTGGTATTTCACAGTGAAATTGGAACATTTGCAACATTACAGCTGAATGAGTTGAAAAAAATTTTTTTAAGAAAAACCTTCCCACTTAAGATCTGACAGATGCTCTGAAAATGTTTTGGCCTGCTGGAGCCCTGCAAGGCGCAGGATAGCATCTTCCATGACCCCTGTTCTTTCCTGGGGCCAGAGAGAGTGGCTGTCACTTCTGAAAGGCAGGCAAGGCTGGCTTGGTGACAGTAGGCAGTGTTGTTTTCTTTGTTAAATTTGGTCCTGTGCCCAGATACTTTAGCAGCAGAAGCAAAACTGCAGCAGCAAATATACCAAAAAATAAAATCAATTAGAAAAGTCTGTAATAAGGAGATTTTTGCACCAAAGCTAGGCAGTTGTCACTGCATTTCCAAACCTGAGAATAAGTGATGCATTTTTGCAGCCATTCAGCAAAACCACCTGGGTCAAGTTCTCTCCTTGAATGGTAGAGCTGAATTTGTCGCCCTAATTTTCACACTACTTAAAATCCTTTTGTTGGCCTCCTCTTGAAAATTTCTTGCTCACATCTATTTACCTCTTCCAGCTGCCCTAAAACTTTCCTTCAAACTTTACAACCTATAACTATCACAGTTTGTTCCGGTTTGGATGGAGAAGGATTTGTTTGCTGTGAAGCACTGTTTCCATCTGATGTTTCGTAGTTGCAAAACCACGCTCGGGCATCAGGCACCCGTTCCTTATCCGCTGGGCTCCTGCTGGTCCTGTGGCATTTTTCGGGCCTTCCGCTCTCATCCCCTTCATGCTATTGCAGTAGCACATGCAGGATGTGCTCTGGGTCCAGGGCAAAGGCTGCCAGGCCCAGTGTCCTGCGCTGGCAGGACCTCAAGCATTAATAAAACAGTGCTTGTGCCTCGTGTAGTTTGTGCCCAGAGGATGCTCTTCTGCACCGTCCTGTGGTCCCTTGTGGCTTGCAGGTGCAAGGCTCTGCTTTTCCCTCTTCGGCGCTACCCAGATCAGGGAGTTTTGCTTTTCCTTCCTTGTCCTTCCTTTCAGCCTCACTGGGGCAGCCCCCCAGGCCTATAAAGCTCTGGGAGGGCTCTGCAGCCGCGCGTTCCCGGGGCTGCCAGCCCCGCGGGCTCCACGTCTCAGCACCTTTATTCTGAACGCCACCCCTTTAAATCTCACCTCGTCCGAAAGCGCAAGGGACCAGCAAAGAACACAACTCACGTTGGTTCCTGGCCACCCGGGACCCTGGCCGAGATGTGCCGCTTTCTGAAGTCACCTGCGGGAGGCTTCGGATGAAATAATTCCGGGCTGCAGAATTCTGTATCCGTCCGTCAATCCCCTCGCTTGCGTTTCCTCCTCGCTTCCAAAGCCGCTGGAGCCTAACACCGCCAGCGGGGCTGCCCGCCGCCAGGCACCCGAACCCTCTCCCGCGCGGGCGGCGGGGGCCACGCGCTACTCGCCGGCGCCCAGAGCGCGCTGAGCGGCCCGCGGTGCAGCCGGTGTGCCCGGCCCCGCGCGGCGGCCGGGGGACGTCCCGGCGCGGGGAAGGCGGCTTCCCTCGAGAGCGGTGGGAGGGAAGAGGCGCGAGGGGCTGCGGCGGCTCCGCGGGCCCCTTAGGGAGGCTCGGCGCCGAGCTCGCGGTCACCGCTGTCGGACGCGCTCTGCCTGGGAGCTGCGGTGTCTTTGTTGCTGGTGAAGGTCAGAGCACGGCGAGAGCGGAGCCGTACCCGGGGCAGGACGCGACTCTCCCTCCGCGGCAAAACCAGACAGAACTGTCGCGAGGGGGGTTCTGAGCCTGCACGAGCGCATCAGCAAAAGGTGGTTTTTTTCTTTAATATTTGCCAGTTTGCATTTTATCATATGTTTGGGGCTTTCCTCTGAAAAATAACTCTTACGTTCAGCTCCAAGCTGCTTTTCACCAAAAACAAAAGTACGCAAAGCTCTGGGAGCTCTGGCAGGTACGACGTGCGCGTCGCCGGCCGGCCGCACAGACGTGTGACAGCCGCGGGCCTGCGGGCTGCTGATTGCAGAGGAGCCACGTTGGCGATCACCAGCTGGGCTTCTGGCTCTAAGTGCGACTCAGGAAAGAAACATTTTCTTCACTGTCGCCTTCAGAACAGCTGACAAGTTCTGTGCTTTGTAACATTGCTTGAGGAAATGCAAAAACCTAACGGAGCGAAAGAGACGCTGCAGTCGAGGTCAGGGTTGCGCCTCGGAAATAATCTCTGCTTCATCAGGGCAGCCGGGGGGCTCGGCCAGTGCCCGGCGCGCCGCCGGCCGGAGCGGGGCTGCGGCGGCTCTCGCGGAGCGGCCGGGGCTGCGGCGCGGCCGCCAGCTGCGCTGCTGGCCGCAGGCGCGGTGCACGCCGACCGCCGCTGCTCCGCGGAACGAGCGAGGCCGCGGAGAAGGCGGTGGTGCCGAGCGGTCGTGTCCCGGCTGACGGGCACGGGGAGCCCCCATCCGCGCCCCGTCCGACGGCACCGAGCCCCCGCGGAGCCGGGCAGGAGCTCTGCGCAGGAGCTCTGCGCAGCAGCGGCGGCAGCCCGGCTCCCGCGAGGAGACGCGGTCGGCGGGCCGAGCCTCCGCGAGGAGCCAGCGTGATCCTCCCGTAATCGCGTCCTCCAGGTGCGGTTTGGAAAAGGGCCCGAGGGTGAGACCCCAGGCAGGGCTGCAGCCCCGGGTAAGGGGCCGGCGGCAGCGAGCACGCCGCGGGACGTGGTGCTCCGCGGTGCTGTGCGGCGGCCGGGCCAGGCTGGGGTCCTGCTCTTCACGGACGTGTCGCGTTGGTCCTTAGGTGGCTGCAGCGACCCACAGCTAACGTCCCTGTCCCCGTGGGAGACGGTCTTTCTCTTGGGTATTCAGTAATACATGACGGAGTCGCTTGCTTTCGCGTGCCCCAAGTCCTCAGGGCACCTACAAGTGTAGCTAAAAGCCTCAACTTAGCATGACGGCCTCAGTCCCCAAAACATTCTCAGCTTTCTCTGATGACTCTCAATTTACTGCGTTAGAGACGGCAATGCTCAGAGGAGCAGATTTCTTTAAACAAGGAAATCGCTGTACACAGCTCTTGCACCGAGCTTCTCTTTCAACATATACCCAAAGGCTGTATGTTTATTTTCCTAGATAAGTCAGCTACTGAAAAACGAGCTTTCTAAGTTCACCTGAATTACTCTAGATTGATACTTAAAGAGAACATTAACCTCTGACACCTGGGGCAACAGGAGCCTGCTTTGTGCGTTCAGCAGCACAGGTGTTGGTGACAAGGGTGTAACTATACAAACATGGTCTATTTTTAACCAAATTAAAAGCTGGTACAATTTCAAATCCACATCCTAGTCCCTTGTCACCTTTGATTTTTCACTAGCTTTTTTTTTTTTTTTTTTTTTTTTTTTTTTTTTTTTTCCCTGCATGTTAAATGCAAAAAATCCCTCTCTTTTTGCCTGTTTCTCCCCCGGTGGATTTTCAATGAGACTCCACGTATAGGAGGAAGAGAAGAGACGAGAATGAGGAAATCGTTATTTAGCCCAAATCAGAAACCTGTGACTGACACTTTCATTAAGAGGAATTGATTAACTCTGAGTGATGGTGCTTGTTGCTCTTCCTGGCGGCTCGTGGGGCTGGGCGCTGCAGCAGCCCTCCTCCGCGGAGGGGCCTGTTTGCAAGGCTCGGATAATTGGGTCATGTTCTCCAGGCTGTTCAGCTGACATTTTCATGATTCACAGGTACCTTGGGAGAAAACAAAGCGCGGCTCCAAACAAAACACGGGCTGCTCCATCGTGCGGAGGTGGGAGGGTGGGGATGCGGATGTGGATGCGAAGCATTGCCTGCCAGAGCAGGCTGGGATGAACAGTATCTGCTGGGCACCCTCAGCAAGAGGGACGTTTTGCTGGAGTTTTAATTAAATGAAGTTGGCAGCTTGTTTCAAGTGCAGTAATCTTCATTTCATAGGGCGCTCTGCAATAGCGTCTGCTTTTAGAAAGTTAATGTTGTGTGAAACATCTGTAATTACAAGGAACAGGGCCAATGTGTCCATTCCTCATGACATTACAGGGTGCAGACAGAGATAGTCAAGGATGTGATTTCAATTAACGCAGTTCGTTAGGGAGGCGGCATGAGCGCGGCTGCCCCCGTGGACCTACTGGCCCCGGAGCTCGCTGGGCTCGTGGAACGGCCTCCGCCGCTCGGCAGCGCCGCCTCCTTCCCGCCTGGGCGGGCTGACGAGGGCGGCCGGGGCCGCGGCGCGGGGACGCGGGGCGGGCGCCGCGCCGGGGCCTGCATCACGCTGCCCGGTGCTGGAGCGCAATCGCAGCTACGTTTGTGCTCGAGCCCGGCGGCTGCGAGGGGCTGGGTCCCACCGCAGGGCTCGCACGTGGTCCCCCCGGGAAACCTCTGCTGAGCTACTTTTCCCTTGCACCCGAGTCCTTGGGTCCAGCCGCAACCGCGTGCGGCTGAGAGCAGCACCTTGGCGTCGCGCAGCCGCGTGCGGCTCCGTTGCGATGCGTCGGGATGGCTTAGGGCGGGCGTCCGCGCCCGGGAACGTTGCTTCCCGGGAGCCCCCCGGCCGGACGCGGCTTCCTGTGCCCCGCGGGCGGCAGCCGGGCGGGCGGCTGCAGCCGTCTCCGCCGCGAGCCGCCCGGGCGCTGCAGCCCTTCGCGGGTGCCGGGGCCGCGCGTGCCGGCGTCCGCCCCTCCGCACGAGCCCGTCGCCCCTCCTGCTTCGCTTCCCAACCGCAGCGGCTGCCGCGACCCACGAGTTTGGCAGCGAGCGGGCGGTGTGAGCCGCTGGGAAAAGCATTTTGTGAAGAGAGGTCTTCTGGCTTTCGAAGCTACCTCTGCAATTTAGCTGTTGAGTCTCTCCAAAGTTTGGCGCTGCCTGAACCCTGTGTGATAAATATAGCACCTGCGCCCCGCTGCTGGTGATAAAAGATTGCTGATGACCTTTCTGAATGAAATCTTAGAGTGTGTGGGATAAATGTGGAAAAGGTCACAAACGGAAACTTTTATTGTGTGGTAAAGTCCAATGTCATTCCTAATCAGCTCACAGACGCCTGGGCTGCTGCGCAAGCGCGCGCGCCGCCCCGTCCCGCTCCTCCCCGGGGGCGCGGGGAGGCGGCCGGAGGCGCGCGCACCCAAACGCGCCCGGCCGAGCTCGGGGGGCACTACCGTCGTCGCTTCGTACGGTTTGCGCCAACGTGAAGTGGTTGCAACGTCGGTGTCGGGGAAAGCGGGACGGGGACGAGGCGCGGCGCGCCGGCACGTTCGTTAGGTGCCGGCACGTTCGTTAGGTGCCACCGCACTTTGGAGACGCGTTCGTGCCGTGTCACAGGAGACGGGCCCAGCGCAGCCCCTGGTGAGGTCTGCGATCTCTCCTCTACAAAATGCAAGTGCTTGGTAGTGTTCTGGCAATAAAAGCATTACGTGGAAATTTATGCAAAAGAGGAGAAGATCAGGAACCCTCCCCGGGTGCCTTGTCCCCCGATGCAGCCAGTAAGCGTAAGCTGCAGGTGCAGCCGGGTGTTCTCGGCGCTCGCTGCAGGGACCCGTGAAGTGGGCTGACTCGCTAGCTTGTGTGCAAACATCTATTTGTGCCCCTGCAAACCCTTCTCTACCGCCTCAAGCCGGGGAGGGAAGGAGAAGGGCGTCTGTGTGTGAGCAAGCTGCAGAAAGGCTTGGTAGTATTCACGCTAATTCCTTGCTACACTGTGGATTGATACTATAACTGTGCTTAAAACTGCTTTAATGTTCACTTCAGTGTTGCAAACAACCGTTATAGTTGCAAGAAAAGCAAAAAGCATTTTGTTTTCAGAGACTCATTAATTGCAGCTGGGAGCCAACGTGCCTGTGAGAGGAATTCACACCATCTCTCCTGTCTCGCAGTTTTCTTCTGGCTGCATTTCACAACTGTTTCTAACAATTTGAGTTTACTTTGTATGAATGTTTTAAGAAAAAGTGTAATTGAAATTCTCTCCTCAATGCTAGGGGAAGATGACTCATACATCACTGTTATTTTCTGTATAATAAACAAGATGGAAAGGTAGGGTTGGAGGAGCCGGACTTAACAAATAGCTGAAGCTCTTTGCATTCAAAGAGAAATGACATTAACATTTAAATCCCAAACAGCCCTGCTAAGATTACAATTCCAGTCAGTGTAAAGGGCCCAGACAGCCGGGAGCAATGGTGCAAATACTTGTTTGCATTTATCTTTTGCAATAAATATTTCTGGTCGTGTGCATGAAAAATTATGTAATTTTCTGGGTTTCAAAATTTTTGGTTTTTCAACACATACCTCAGCAGTCTGCTGAGTCTGGGTCTTTCTGTAATGGGTGTAGGAAGCTAGAAGCAAGCTGTGGCCACGGCTCTTCCAGCAGAATTCCCGCTCGGCCTCCGGCAGGCCGAACCCCAGAGGGGAGCGGGACGTGGCGGGGCAGCAGCAGCCCCGCGAGGCGCCGGCGCTGGCCGTCCCGCCGGCCCTTTCCTCGCCCCCTCCCGCCGGGAATGCCAAGCAGTCACGTACTTCACCGAGCCGGGAAAAGAGAAAATATGTGGCGCCTTTCAGCAAAATTGACTTCCAAGTAAATAATGAGTGGAGTCACGATTATTTATTAAACAAAGCAATTTTTAATAGCCATATTTTAGGCTTCAAGTCTCTCGCTGCTAGTGCTGGGGAATCAGGGCGCTGTGCGACCGGTGATGGATGTTTCCTCCTGTCGGTAATCACATGTAAATAAGTGACTGGGTTCCCTCCTCCGGCTCCTCCGAAGCGGAGGTGTAATTCCCGGCAAGCAGTGCCGTGCCGTGCCGTGCCGGGCGGCAGGCAGGCGCGTGTGCCGGGCTCCGGCGCTCCCCGGCCCGGGGCGGGCGCTCGTGGTCCCGGGGCCGCCGGGACCCGCTCTCTTCCCGCGCGGGACCTCGCTTCTGAAAACCAAACTTCCCGCTGCCCAGCGCCGTAACGGGAGCGGGAAGGCTCCGGCGGCAGCTCCCGGCGCCCTCGGGACGGATGCGCGCGCGGGGCGCTGCCGGCGCTCGCTGCGCCGTCCCGGCTCCCGCCGTGCTCGCGGCCCCGTGCTCCGGCAGCCTCCCGGGGCTGCTCGCTCTCGCCCGCCGCCGCGGAGCTGCGCCTGGGAGAGGAGGAATCACGGAAAACAAATCGGTTTCCCTCCACACTTCCCTCTTTTGCTAAAAGCCCCAGAGTAATAATCTGAGTGGCATTGTTTAGCCAATTACTAATTTACTAGGAATTAACTTTAATGCATTAATAAATGTTGTCATTTTCCTGACAAATTATCATAATAATGCATTTTAATGGGCTGCAGGAGTCAGGAGAATAGTAGGAAATAAATATATTTTAGTATTACTTATTCAGTACATCTGTACCTAATTATATTTGCAGAATAATTACACTGCCACCGCTTCCCCGAACTGCATTCGTGCCAGCAGCAGGCCCGCGGTAAATCCCCGCCAGGCCGAGAAGGGCCCCTCCGCGGCCGTGGTCACGGCGTTCCATCGCCCGCCGCGGTCCGGCCGGGCGCCCGCCAGCGCCGCGGTTTAGTTACCTCCTCGCGGGAGAGACCAATTCGGGAGGCGGATGGCGGAGCAGGCCCCCCGCGCGCAGCAGCGGCGGCGGCCCTCGCCGGCCCCGGGGCTGTGCCGAGGGCAGACGGCGGGGCCGCGGGCACCGCGTTGGTGCCGGCAGCCCGGGTCAGGGCGCAGGGGCCTCCAGGCCGCCTCCAGGCTGCTTCCAGGCCGCCTCCAGGCGCGGAGCGCGGTCCGCCGCGCCGCCGCAAAGGTCAGCGCCGAGGCTCACCGTGGCACGGCTCCATCCTGCCGCCCTGCATGGGCTCTGAAGGGTCCTGGACGGCAGCAACAAACCACAATTATGCGAGACCTTTCGGTCATAACACATTTATTCAGAGCTCGTGCATAAATATTAATGTCCCTGAAGATTTTGAACAATTATTTGGCACAAGCAGAGCAAATATTTAAATAAAATCTGACTGCTGTGCCTTGCAAGCAGCCAGGGCGGTTCCGCACGCAGCAGCGCCTCTGGCGAAGCTGGTCCCCGCGCTGGCGTTTCTGACGGCCCGAAGTTCGCTGCGGCACGTGGGGCTCGCGGCTCGCCGAACGCTGCCCGCGCCTCTCCCCTTTCCAAGGTGACTTGTCTTAAGCGTGCGCGGCGCTGCACACGGGGGCAGCCCGGGACGGGCCTGGCGCTGGCCGAGGGGGCACAGGACCTGGATGGGGACAGGACAGGGATGGGACCGGGATGGGGACCTGCTCCTGCTCCCGGCAGAGCCCCGGCAGAGGCGACGCGGAGCCGCCCGAGGTGCAAGCAGATCCCCACGGAGGCAGGATTGCAGCCACCTCGGCCTCGTGTTAGTTCGACCCGATGCGGCGAACGCTGTTATTACCGCAGATGCCGGTGCTATTAGTAATAACTGGCCACTAATTTTAGCACCCTTTTCCCCTTGTTATCACCATCTCTCCAAAGGCGATACACCTGCCGCGGGAAGGCCAATTTATCTGCACTAACGCACAGTGACATATTTGCTGTCATCAGACAGCTTTAAAGGTTATAAAATTATAACCGGTTCCTCCTGGCATTGATAAAGTACGAGTGCTTCAGCCAAATCGCCGTTCCCCTGGTTAGCAATGCTCCGGTCGCCCTGCAGAGAACGCGCGGCCCGCGGGAGCTGCAGCCGTCCTCGCCGCTGGCCTGCGGGCTTGGGCGCCTTGGCTCGAAGGGGGGCACGGGGCAGGGGCAGGGGCAGGGGCCGCCCCTCGGCGCCGGGAACGCGCCGTGGCGGAGCCCCCGCGGCCGGTCCCCGAGGCAGCCCCGCGTGGCCGCTGCCCGCCGGGGGCTGGGCCGCCGCCGCTGCGGCAGGCGCTCGGGGCTCCGACCCCGCTCCCCGCCGGCCCGGGGCGGCAGCGTGCTTACACCCCCTCTCCAGTGTTTTTCTGCAAAGGTGGTTCAAAAATCTCCGTTTTGTTTCACAGAAGAATGAAAATGGATCCCCCAGGCGTGAGTGGCGAACCCCGGCCGGGCTGCACGCTCAGAGGAGGCGCCTCCTCCTCCTCCTCCTCCTCCTCCTCCCCCCTGGAGAGAGCAGCTCTCCGTCCTGATGCCCCAGCGAGGCCTGGAGCTGCTCCGAAATCCAGCTGCTTTGCTATTTCTGCACTGCTTGCAGTGGTGCTCTACAGACCTGAAAGAAAGGGCAATAATTCATCCGCTGGTGCAGCCGCTGTGTGATCTGTCCTCGTGGCAGGGAGATGAGCTCTTTGCTCTAGGAAATGCAGAGACATCGTGGATTCTGCCTCTTTTCTGATCAGGCTGCGCACTAATGACACGATCGATGCTCATTGATTGTTTAAAGCCATAATATCAGGATGCTATCAGCCAAAGTGGCAATTGCACAGAGACCCAGCGTCTCTGGCAATCACAGTGCCAAGCAGAGATAACAAGTGGCCCCGTTCAGCAGTGATGGAACAACTGCTAAGTGCGCGCTGCTCAGGCGGACGTGCCGCCGCCTTCCGCGTGGGCGGATGAGCGGTGCCGCTCTCTGGGCAAGGCTGGGGGACGATCAGGCTCCTGCTCCGCCAGCGTCCCAGCGCGAGCTGCCGTTGCACCGAAGCAGCGAGTGTCATTCAGAGGTCTGTCTGTGCCAGCTGAAAGAAAAGGAATGTTTTCTGCCTTGAGGCTTATGAGGATTCTCCAGGTGGACTTGAGAGTGCTCCGCAGTCTCCTCTTGACGGGGTGTTGGTAGTGTTTGGCTCTTACCCCCAGTTACAAAAGATGGGTGAGGTTTTAAAGCAGGTTTGTGGGACGTGCGTGGACAGTCTGCATCTCCACCGCGCCTGCTCCCCTCCCAGACTCGCAGGAGGTCGCTGCGCCCCTCTGCCATCGGTCCAACAGGCACCGGCCTTGCAGCTGGCCTTGCTCTCAAGGAGCAGGACCACACGCTTCCTTCTTTCAGCCTTCCCTTCAAGGCCCTGGTCTGCTCTTCTTGTGCGCTGATCTCAGCCAGCGTTCAGCAAACAAGGGTACCAGATGCACGCAGGAAAGGGCCTGTTTTGCAAATATTCTGGGCATACCTAAAGCTTAAGCAAAATTGGATCAAGAAGAACAAAATAGTCATAGATGTAACAGTACATAGATGTAAGAGGGGAAAAGTAGCAAATTTCAGTGATTCTCTGCTAAAATGTGATGATTCAGGGCTACACATGTTGGCACCAATATGTCTAAAATAAAAATAATTGCAGACCTTTAAAATAAAGCAATCTCTTCAGATGAGGAACAATTATATATTTCAAAGCAGGTGCACATGTCCTTACACCTAGTAATTATCAATTACAGAAGATGCCTACTTTGTTATCCTAACAGGATCTCCAGTTACCTTTTAAGGGCTAATTGCAGTGCATTTAATTCAGAAATCAAACACTAATGGTTTTGACCTTTATGCTTATTTCTGAGGGGTGATAACACTTCGAAAGCCACACAACACTGATCTGCCCGTTTTTTGCAGCGCACTTCCCACCGTTTAACGCCCCGCAGCCCCGCGGGGAGAAGCCAGCCGCTATCTCCGGTGCGCCGCCGCCGCATCCCGCTGCTCCGGGGCGGAGGCCGAGCCGGTCGGAGGGAGCGCGCGGAGGGAAGGGCGGCAAGCGCCGTCCCGGAGTAACTGCAGGTACATTCGCGGGGCGCACGCCCCGGGCCTTGGTCCGCCCCGGCGCCGTACGCGTGCATCGGGTGTCCAGCTCGGCTCTCCGGATGCACGAAGCATTTTCCACCCTGGCTTCAACCCTGGCTTCCAGTCTGATCTCACGGAAATACAGAGCAGCGAAGGTCGCTTCCAACTCCAGGTTATTTACAATGGAGTTTGTAAATGTCCCTGCAGACTTCTTCAGTCAAGCAGGGGTGGAGAGAGGCTGGAGGAAAGCTTTCCATTGCACTTTGTCATAACCCTGCAGTGGGCTTTGTTCGTAAGTACTTTTCTTGTCACCATGCGATTTTTAAAAATCACCTTTTAAATCACTCTGAAAAGCATCCATTGAAGTCTGGTCAAGTAACAGCTTTGGGGAACAGAACTGCGCACGGTGCCGTGAAAGCTGTAAACAGAGCTGAGTGAATCATTGATTTATTGTATTTCAGCACTTTGTCTATGCATTAAACTTTGGCAGGCATCTCATGACGGCCCTCCAAAGCGTTCGCTCCTGTGCAGTATATTCCAGTCTCTTCATCTCATTTAAATGTTGAGAGAGCGATTTCAGGGCGTTCAAGCCAGGGATGGGCAGAGGCCGCCAGTGAAAGACGAGCGTCTCCCAGCCCTCCTGCAGCCGGGGCAGAGCAGCCACGCCGGGACCCTCGCGGGCTGCGCCCCGCGGGAGCTGGCCCCGCTCCCCGCATCCCCCTGCCCCTCGGCCCCATGCCCCTCGGCCCCACATGTCCCCACGCCTCCCCGTGCCCCTCGGCTCCGTGCGTCCCGGCGAGCCACGGGCCGGGGGCGGCGGGGTCCCCGAGGAGCTCGCCCCGGCCGGCAGAGCCGAGCGGCAGCTCCTGGGATTAGTGCGGCCGCCGCAGGTCGCACGTTAGCAGTTGCCTCCCCAAACAGTTTCACGGGAGTCGCTGTTATTGCATCTCTGCGTGTCTCAGCGAGTGAAGCGTCCTCATCTGTTCCTTCTTCAAAGCAGATTTGATCTCCACATTCAATAAGCATATGTCCTAGCTAAATCCTTTTTTTAAAGACCCTGTTTTCCTCTCTGTCTTTGAGCAAGATGATTCTCTCTTGCCTAATTAAAAGCCTCATTTCCATTAGGAACCTTTGAATTATGCTGGATTTTCTGCTTGAGGTTTCCTGCAGCAGGCACCGAGGCGGGCGCCCGGGCGGCGGGCTGGGCTGCCCCATAGGCTCGCAGCTCTCCTGCCACCAGGAGCGACCCGGGCAGCGCCGAGCCCCGGGCAGCGCCGAGCCCCGGGCAGCACTGCATGTCCGGGCCGCGCCGAGCCCTGGGCAGCCCCGAGCCCCGGGCAGCACTGCATGTCCGGGCAGCACTGCATGTCCGGGCAGCGCCGAGCCCCAGGCAGCCCCGAGCCCCGGGCAGCACTGCATGTCCGGGCAGCGCCGAGCCCTGGGCAGCCCCGAGCCCCGGGCAGCACTGCATGTCCGGGCAGCACTGCATGTCCGGGCAGCGCCGAGCCCCAGGCAGCCCCGAGCCCCGGGCAGCACTGCATGTCCGGGCCGCGCCGAGCCCTGGGCAGCCCCGAGCCCCGGGCAGCACTGCATGTCCGGGCAGCACTGCATGTCCGGGCAGCGCCGAGCCCCAGGCAGCCCCGAGCCCCGGGCAGCACTGCATGTCCGGGCAGCGCCGAGCCCTGGGCAGCGCCATGTGTCCGGGCAGCGCCGAGCCCCGGGCAGCACCACATGTCCCAGCGGCACCGAGCCCTGGGCAGCGCCGCGTGTCCCAGTGGCGCCGAGCAGGCGCCGAGCCCCAGGCAGCGCCAAGCCCCGGGCAGTCCCTGCCGTGGGAAGAGGCGCAGCGCGTGCACAGAGCACTGCAAGGACGAGGATGGGAGGGGAAGGGAAGGGAGGAACTCCCGGCCCCTTGGCAGGGGAGAGCCAGATCCAGGCTCAGGGAAACCGAAAACCAGAGAAACGTTAAATGTAAGCGTGCCAGGAACGCCCAGGGTAACTGGGTTTCAGCACCACCTGTTCTCGTTGTAAATGAGCTGGACGCTCTCCTCTACTCCCAGTGCAAATCGTCCTCGGTGCCGGCCGACGGCGAAACCCTGTGCGTTCTGCCCAGCGCTCAGCCCTCCCTCTGGAGTCCGTGTTTGCTCCCTTCCCCTCTCCCGGTCTGCATTGCATTTGGGAGTGTTAATATTTAATTGGTGGGTTTTGCTATTTTTGTCTCCTGGTGTGTTGCCGCAGTTGCGGGCTGGAGGTCAGCAGCCTGTCGGAGCGGGAGAGCGGCTGATAGCGGTTCATCAGGCTTTTTGTAATTTATTTGTTATTGCTGTTTCACCAGCCGCTTCCCAGGCTCCTTGGCTGTCTGGCCCCTGTTATTTACAGGCATCCCTCCTCCTCCCATCGCGCCGCGATCGCGGCGGCAGGGTGGCCGCGGGCGACACCGACGGCTCGCCGGCACCGCGCCGGCGGCGGGGAGCGCTGCCGAGCCCCTTCCCTCGCACCTTGCGGGCACGCGCCGCCTGTTGTCCAGGCAAAGGTTTCCATGACACTAAATAAAGTGAAATATGATTTTGCACAGCTGGAGCCTTCGATGCCAGTTAGGGACGAGAAACGTACGCCGGGCAGGGACTGGCGCGCAGCAAATTGCAGGGGCTCGGATCTGCGACGCCAACAGCCGGAAAAGTACCGATTTTTAGCTGGCTCAACCAGATGTCTATGTTCAAAATCGTGTGTTGCTTGTGTGTCTTGCGTGAGGTGCCTCTGCCTGGAGCAAGGACGTTGCTCGAGCGAGGCTGTGCGGCACAGGAGCGCTGCAGGGGCCGTGGCCGGGGCGGCGCGGGGGCGGCCGGGGCGGCACAGCAGGCGCAGCTCGCCCCGCTTCCACGTGCCGCCTCCCCGCTCCCGGGCGCGCTGAGCCCCGGCTGCGCTCCCGGGTTAGCCGGCACGGCTTGCTAACAGCAGCGCCGTTAAGATCAGCTCCTTGCGTGTGCGCATCCCTGCAGTTGGCTGCGGGACTGCTGCTTGTATAGGGATTTTATTTAAATACCTTTAAGGTGCAACTTCCGATGGGATCGTCTCTGTGAAGCTTGCAGGGGAGCTTTACAGATTTTAACAGGTTTAATTAAATGTTATAGGATATCAAGTATACTATGTTAATTAGTGTTAATTTGGAAACTGTCTGAATTGTAGGGACTCGGTAAGAAATAATTAAAATCCATTCTCATTCTTTGTTGCCTACAGAACACGCGCTGCTCTTCCGGCCCTCGTTCCGTTAGAAGCAAAGGGCACGTCTGGGCCCAGCGTGCACCGCCCGCGTGGGGACGAGATCGGTGGGCAAAACCCCGCTCAGAGGAAACGTCGGAATAAAACCGGCACAGGTGCTGCCGTGTTTTGCGTTAAGATCTAGCTGCTTAATTAGGCAGCTGAAAAGCAGCTTTCTGCAGTTGTAGCTCAGCTGATCCCCCCGGCTCAGAAAGGCGCCCTGGCTGCCGCAGAAAAACGATGCGATGAATAGAAAAATGCCCAGGTAAGGGCGTGCGGCGGGGTGCGCGCAGGGCGCCTGGCCGGCGGGCGCTGCGTCCGCGCCGGCTGCCCGCCCAGCGCCTGCGACGGGCGATCGCGCAGGCGGCGGCGCAAATTAGCCGTGAAATTGGGAGCCGGAGAGGAGCTTTGAAATGAAGAATTTAGGGGGGAGTTTGTAAAATGTTTAAAAGGCAGAAATAGCACAAAGCCGCAGCTTTAATTATTGCAGTTTTAATCAGTGAAACAGGTTATTTTTTTTTTTCCCCCAGACCCTGATCCCAAAGGTAATTGGAATTGTGAGCGGAGCGTGATTAGCGTGCGAGCTGCGGAATTGGGAAGCGAGGCAACGCGGCCGGATCCGGCTGCGCGGCCGAGCGGGGGCCGCAGCGGGGACGGGCCGCGGCTGCGCCCGGGGGGGTCCCCGTGCCCCTTCCCCGCCGCCGCCGCCCCCGGAGCGGGGCCGAGTCGAGGCCGCGGAGCAGCGCTGCCGGCGGCCGCTCCTACCTCCCCGCGCAGCGTCCTGCGGGACGTCGGAGGAGCGGCTCCGTTCTCGGAAAAGCCGCGCGGGAGTCGTCCGGTGGCAACGCAGGAATGCGCCCGCGCCCGGTCGCGTCCAGGTAATCGGGAGTAAATAACCGCTCTGACCCTTAAAGCGGGTGGCGTCGTACTCCCAGTACACGACAGAAACAAAATCCAGATTTTCGTTCGTGTTCCACACGCATAGTGAAAATGAACCTTAGTCTCCAGCAATTCTGAGCCTAATGAAAAACAAATGAGGTTTTAAATCAACGCCCAAATGCAGAACTCCGCCGCCGCCGGCTGCTGCTGCAGGACAGACACGATTTCCAGGGCTTCTCACTGAATCTGAGCAAGTTTATTAGATTTTGAGTGAGGCAGTTGCCAAAACGCCCCCGCCGGGAACAAAACGGGGAGGGAGAGGCAGGGGTGCCGGGGGCGGGCTCCTGCGGGCTCCGCGCGCCCGGAGTCTCGGTGGCCGAGGTTTGTGCTGCGCTGCTGCATGTCGCTCGTCCGGTCCAGAGTCCCCGGCCTCGCCGGGTCCCTGCTCTTGCCGGGCTCCCTCTTGCGCCGCCCTTAAATCACGTCTGGGCACGACATAATTCTCCCACGTGCCCGGCGAGTCCCAGTTACTCGATCAGTTCAGATTCCATAAAAATGTAAATAATCAAAGCCCTTCTGCTGTTATTTATAACAGTTTGCTCCAGGCTGTAATTTATGTATTAATTTCAGCTGCGAGTTTCTGAAGGGAGGGGAAAAGAGAAGATTAACATCGGGGCGTGCGCCCACCTCCATGCCCGCGGCGCCCCGCGCTGCCGGGGCTCCGGGCAGCCCGGTGCGGGGCCGGGGCCGGCGGCGGTGGAGGGGCTGCGCGTGCCGCGTCCCTGCCACGTCCCTTGCGGCGGCGGTGGCAGGACCTGCAGCTCCTCAGCCCGAGCTATTAGCTATCTGTTAAGTGCCGTATCTGATCCAGACACGGCGTTGTATGCATCTCTCTGCGAGTAAGCCCCTGCTTGACACAGCTGGTGATTGCTTTTTTAAAACCATGCAGGGAGGATCAGTTCCTTCACCCACTGATAAGGTATCAGGTGACAGAGGGATCAGCATCCACCACATAAATCTGCAACTAATCCTTCGGAATCAATATTTTTCATTAAGAACCTGTGAGAGTTGGGCCATTATAGGGAAAAATCTGTTTAGGTTGACACCTTGATGAAGTTATTCAGTTCAGGGGCTTAAGTCATTGAGAGGTAATAAAGAGCAAAGAGCACAGAAGGATCGAGGTCCCAGTTATGAGAGCTTGCACCGGGAATAGGGGCTTTATTGCAGTGAGAAATTATCATGCTGAATTATTGTGGAATTATGAAAACTTTAAAGGGTTGGCAGCACTGCCCAGATGTTCCCGCAAGCTGAGGGTGCCCAGATGTTCCCGCAGGCTGAAGGTGCTCAGATGTTCCTCCAGGCTGAAGGCGCTGCCCAGATGTTTTGATGCTCTTGAGCACGAAGTGCCCTCTCTCGCCACGTGTTTCTCCCCCGAGCGCGCCCATGGGGCCGCTTGCAGGCCCGCTGTGCGCAGGCTCCCGTTGTCCACTCGGAGGACCCGGCTGCCAGCCCAGAAGCTGCCTGTGCTGCCGAAACGGCTCCTGCCAGCCCGGGCGCTGTGCCGGGACGCGTTTCGCTCTGGGCTGTGGGTGCAGGACTCCCTGGGCCCGCGGAGTCCCCCAGGCCGGGCTTCCCGTGCGTGTCTTTGGGAAGAAAAGAGCGATTTCCAAGGAAGCCGCGCGAGCGCAGCCGCCGGGGACGCGCCTTTCCAGGCGAACGCCCCTCCCGGCGCGGCACGAGGCGCCCCTCGGCCCTGGGTGAACTCGGAGGGAGCCGGTGCACGCGAGCACGACCGCAGCGCGAGGCGGGACCTGCCCTGACGCGCGGGGTGCCGCGGGCTTCGCGGCAGACGGTGCTCGCCGCGGTGCCGCCGGCCGCGTGCCGCCCTCCGAGCGCCGGCTTCTGTAACTGAGGAAGTCGAGCTTCTCCTGAAGTTTTCTTTATAGGTTAACCAAGGTTAATCGTATGAGCTGCAAATGAAAATGCCTGGCCCATAAATCCCCAAGCCTCATTAAAGAGGATTAAATGATACGACTACTTTGTAAATCCTAAAATTTCCATGCAAACCTCTCAAACAATAACATGAGAAACCTCTGACCCGCTCGGTCTCTGCCGACCCTCGCGCTGCCGCCGGGAAGGAGGAGGAAGCGCGGCGCCGGCCCCGCCGTGGGGGGAGGCCGGGCTGCCGGCGGGCCCCAGCGCCGGGTCCGACCGCGGCCGCAGGCTGCGGCGGCGCCGTTAACGGCGCTGCGTTTCGTGGCTTGGCGCTGTTGTCCCGGTGCACCGAGCCAGGCTCCCGGCCGCGCTCCGGGAGCGTCGCCACGCCATCCCGGGCCGCTGCCGGCGGCTGCGCGCCCGGCGCGGGAGGCTGCTGCCGCTGCCGCGGCGGTGCCGGCCCTGCCGCCTCCCCGAGCTGCCCTCCGTAGCTGAGGCAACAAATGGAAGCAAATAATAATCTCTAACATCTGGGTAATGCTGGAGAAATTTTGCAGTAACTGACTTGGCTCTGGGCCATGATTGAGGTGTTTTGTTCCAGAAATTGTTTTGCAGCTCATACAGAAATCATCTGTTTCCATCGTTGCCGAATATCCCTAACCAACGCTGAAACAAGCCGGGGGGGGGGGGAAGACACGGCGACAACCTTGGAGGCTGGAGCCGAGGGGGCGGGAGCTCCCGGGCCGTGGGACGGGCGGCCGGAGCGCTGCTCTCCCGGGAGGAGCGCGCTCGGTGGCTGGCCCTCGCGGGCCCGGGCGAGTGCTGCTCCGCTGCCGCGCAGGGGGGACGCAAAGCACCCAAATCTTAACGAGCAATTAAAAGCTAATCAAAGGGAAGTCTGTCAGATAAGGATGGTTGTGTGGTTTTATACTTGGCTTTGCATCTGTTTGTGGAGCAAAACATATTGTCAGAGAGATTTGTAGCCTTGAGATTTGCATTGTGGTTCCTGGATCTAATTCAATTCCAAATTGATGGTTTTGGAAGGATGGGATTTTTATGTTAACAGCAACCTTTATCTTAGCTTAAATCTAACTGCTATGTGCTCTGTAAGTACGTGCGTGTGCTGGACCCATTTCCTTAATTCATAATCGTGCCGAGAACTGCAGTCGGTTCCTCTTCTCTCTCCCAACGTTTCCTTTTACGCAGGCAGTGAGATAATGATTTGTCTTGAAGCAAAGCTCTCCTCTGGCTGCGGAGACTAAGCACGCTGTCCCCGCGCCTGCAAGCCGGGTCCCTGCTCCGCTCGGCAGCGCCCGGGCATCCCCCGTTTCGCTTCGTGGCGACGGGGCGCTGGCAAGGCGCAGCCTCGTGCAGCGAGGCCTCAGCCTCGGCCGGGCGTTGGATCAGCTGCCTGCGTTGTCCAGATTTCAGTATTTGTTCGATTTTCATTTTGGCTGGCTTCAAAAGAAGATCCCCCCCCCAAAAAAAACTTAAAATGAAAGCAAACTTTGCAGGCTTTTCCCACAGTCGTCCCTCCTGCTTTTTGCCAGTTGCTGAGTCGCTTTAAGTGTTTTGGTTAAATTTCACATTTGGAAAGGGGGGGGGCTGGGAAAGTACTCCGGGTGTTGAGTCCCTGCAGCGCCTTCCCCAGCCCTCTCCGGCCACGCGCTCGCTCCGGGTGGCCCGGCGCTGCGGCCCCCGGGAAGGCAGCACCCGGGGGGGACACGCGTGCACGGAGCCGGCGGCGGCGGCCGAACCCAGGGACGCGGCGCACGGCGGCTCCCCGCGGCGCTTGGGCTTTGTCCAGCTCGCGTTGGAAGGTCTGCAAACCGCGCAGTCGCGCTGGTAATGACTTCCCAGGCCGGGAGCTGAACCCACATGCATTATGCACAGCTACATGCCCGGTGATTACACCCAAAGCCTCTCCGCTCCACTGCAGGCCACGAACCTTCCGGTCGCCTGCAATTAACGGATTATGTCGTTCCCGGTTCAGAAGATGCTCGTATCTCAAGAGTTTTGCTGAGTAAATGCTGCTCTCAGAGATCTGAACAGAAACTAACCGTGCAGTGTCTTTCACGTTCCTGATCTATTGATCCACCACCGGGAGCTGGAATCCCTCTAGAAACACTCTCCCGACTCACCCGCTCCGCATCACTTTGGCTTCTTAGCTAAATCCCCTCCGAATCCTTGCAGCAGTCTAGCTGAGAGCTGATTCTGCTGGATAAGGTGCAGCAGCTCCCCGGAGTTGACTAAACCGGCAAATGGCTTGTGAATCAGAGTTGCCTCGTGTTGCCTAACGTGGTCCCATCAATAATAGATACCAGCAAACCTCCAAGGGAGCTAAAAATTTCCCTTTTAGTTATGAATTATGGATGCAGTTTAGTGTAATGTAGACGTATCTCAAAGGTTTTTCTCAGTTTATATGCTAGTAAAAGCTAGCAATTTACTTGTGTTACCTCTACAGGCCTTTTAGAATAAAGAAATTCTCTCTTTGGCCATAAATTCCAGCATTAATGAAAGCGAAGACAAATTTTGAACATGCAGTTTCAAGTGCAGCATTAGCATGTTGAGGTGGGCAGAAGCACAGCGCTTCCCTGGGCCTTCAGTGCTGCGCGTCGCAGCCAGGATGGCGGGCAAGGCCGTGCTGGCAGCGCCACGCGGTGCCTGTCCCCTGCGGTCGGAGCTGACCCCGGCATGTGCGGACCCTGGAGCTATCCAGAGTGGTCAGTGCCAGGTCTCCAGTGGACTGGAGCTGTGGGAGCTCTTTTCTGCAGAGTCCTCCTCCTTGGAGCCTTCCTCCATAGAGCCTTCTCTGAGGACCCTCCTCCATGGACCCTCCTCCATGCAACCTCTCATGTGGAGCCCACCACAAAGAACGCTACTCCACGGAGCCTCCTCTTTGGATCTTCCTCTGTGGATTCTAGTCCATGGACCTGCTCCATGGAGCCCCCTCTGCGGACCCTCCTCCATAGAGCCCTCCTCCACGGACCCTTCTGCATGGACCCTCCTCTGCAGATCCTCCTCCATGGAGGACCTCCTCCTCCTCCACAGACCCTGCTTCGCAGAGCCCTCCTCTACCTCTTGTGTCCCACTCCCGTATTTGTCGATACCGGAGGTGTTTTCTCCCAGAATGATGCTCCACGCGTCATCTGCTGTGCAGCAGCCAGAGGTTCAGCATCAGGCAAGGAGCTGCCAGCTGAAATGAGACCTCTGCCTCAGTGGCTCAGCTCTATAAATGAGCGGTGTCATCTGCCCATTACCCGCGGCACCCATGCATGCCTTGATGTACGGCCCAGGGTCCTTATAGATCTGCAGGAGATGCTTGAAAAGCCCATGTGAATCTCCCAGGGTCAGAGGGCTAATGGTTTTTTTAATGCCTTCTGATAATTAATACTCTACATCTACAGTGAAAGATCATTATGAAAAGATTTGCCATAACTACAGTCGCTCCTTCTCTAACATGTAATGAACAGCAGTCCCGAGGGGTCGGCTTCTGTCAGAAAAAGAAATCCATAGCTGCAGATTCGTGTCAGCACTGCCGCAGCCCCGGCGAGCTGCGCGCCCGGCGCTCCCGAGCCGCGGGAGCCCCGGCGTGCCTGCAGCTCCGCAGCACCAGGGCCCCGGCTGCCGAGGGACCGGCCGCTCTCTCGGGGGGCGAAACCCCGCAGCGGCGATGCCTATGCGGTTTCTACACCAAACCCTTTCCTTTTAATGCTGACAAACGTGCTCTTTAAGCACATCTTTTGCAGACATTACTTTTCAATTTGCAAGTTTAATTTTCTTCTGTTTTTTTCAGAGGGGAGCTGACGTATCTGTATTTATTTTTTAAAGAAAGAACAAACTTTTATAGACCTTCTGCAAAACCTAGTAAAAATATAATCTTTTCTTGTGCCAGACAACTGGTGCCTGCTGACTCAATTGCTTTTATATATGACAAGGCTTGAAAAAAATGATTGTCATTGCCTAACTCTGAACAGATTGGAGTGAAGTGCAGGATCATCAATCAGAGATGCCATGTCGCGCGTGCAGAATCCAACATGCTGGTGCCAGGATAATCTTGATTTTTTTTCCTAAATTTTTGCTACAGCCTTTGCTTCTGAGCTTTCCCGACTTTTGCCGTGAGCAGCTTACGCAGCAGCCTTGCGATGTAATACCGAATACACACGTGCTGCAGGTCAGACACTGCTTCCAGCTGATGCTTGTCAGGCAGAATAATAATTGATACACTTCTGCAGGAAGAAACTGTCTTCAATTTAATAAATATGTAAAACAGTGTTTAACAGCCTTGAAATAAACTGTTGAACTATGTGGTCCAAAGAGCTAATCTCATCGGCTTTTACTGACTGCACAGTCGTTTGCATCTATGTTTAAGAGTGTCAGACACACTTTGCAACTGCAGGCATCCCATACTCCCATTCCTGCTTCTTTCAACTTTCCAAGATTTTATATCTATAACCAGTATACTCCATTTTTCCCTGAATTTAGGGCAAGACCAGGAAAGAAGTAGCTGTGAGACGGTGTGTTGCTGAGATACATCTTCTGTCCTTTCATCCACCAGCGACTGGGAGAGGGGACGTGGGACAGGGCACCTGCAGGACCACGCCAGCGGCGAGAGCTGGGCTGAAGGTGCCGAGGGACCACGCCAGGCTCGGCCCACGAGCAGCAGATAACCCGGCTCTGAACTGTGACCTTGACATCTTCCCAGCGGTAATTACCAGGAGACCTGCTGCAGGATGTCCCTTCTTCATAAACGTCTCCGTGATTTGCTACCTCAATATCACGGAAACACAGCTGAGGAGTTCGAGCGCAGGAAAGCACAGTCTCCACCACGGGATGATCCACTTTGGGATGATGCTGGAAAACGGGGTCCCCTTCCAGCCCACAAGCCCTCGGTGTTGGAGGGACACAGTGGCTCATCCCCTCACGCTTCAGTGGCGCCTGGGCTGCTGCAGGACCCCATGAGTCATCGTCCCGTTAAGCCTTTATCCATAGGTAAAGATCCCCTTCTGCAGATGTTCCAAGATGGCAAGTGTTGTCAGTTCATAAATCCATCAAGTGACAACCCAGTGTTTCGCTGAAGTGCACAGAGGTGGTATTTCTTGGAAGTTTTGTGGTATATGTACTTAAACAGGATTATTGATTCATGTACGTATGTGGACCAGCGTTGGAGACGATCAATACGTGCATTATTAATGTGCTGTGCTTATACCTTGCGATTACTCATGAAAAAGTGGCCTTTACTGGTGGCCAGAGTTCAGACTGTTCAGTTGTGATATATGCTTTTTAAAATTGCTGGATTTGAGTCATTGGGGTTTTCAGTCCTTAGGTCAAGTGAGTTACTGTCTCCTTTGCTTTTCACTTTTTCTCTTACATGGCTTTATGAATATCATGAAGAGGAAGTATATTACTGACACGTCACGCCTTCCCTCTTTTTTTTTCCAAGTAGATTTGTGGTACGGGAATTTCCCAGTTTTTTGCCTCCACTATTCGTTCAGACCCCACAGAGATGCTGCTTTCCGATGCCATGGGAAGAAGGGGGTCGGAGAGTAGCTCTGCCCTGCCCAGGGTCCTCTTCGGGGACACGGCTGTGGCAGCGCCCTGGCACAGGGAGGTTTGCACCCAAACAGAAGCTCTGGTTTGGTGTTAAAATGCTTATCCCTATGGTTTTAACTCCTCTGAATCCTAGGAATACCGGTCACTTCCGAGCATCGTGCCTGCGGGGTTGTTCCTCCTTCCCCTGCAGGAGTTGCAGAGCTGGGTGCAGGTGGAAGGGAAGGGGACAGGGAGGACGTGCATCACTCATTACACCTCCGGCATCAGCTGAGGCTGGGCAAAATCGCCAGCTAGACAGGCTGATCTCTGCTTGTGACTTATGCACGGCTGAAATGTGGTGTAAGAAAGGCCGCGGGAGGGGGCAAGGGACTGCAATGTGGACGTTGCTCTTCTTCCTTGTGGAACACTGTCCTTGGTACCAGGAGTCAATCTCGCCAGTGAATTCACTGACCTTTGAAATCAACCGTCTCTGAAAGCACAATGCAGTTTTCACTACTTGGGGGATATGTGCAGAAAAGCTAAAACATAAGAGGACTTGAGTTACAACAAGCCAGTTTGAACTCTGGAGTATTTAATTCACTAATTAAGCACAGCTCTTGCAAACTGGGATTTACTGAAAAGGAAGATGCTGGGGGGATATTTCTGAATGCTGCTCTACAGCTCAAAATTAATTCTTTGAGATTTTGCTTGGATTAAAAGGCAGAGCCAGACTGGAGCCAGTAATTAGTAGAGTAGGGATCCTGCAGCGGCAGCCAAGGGAGCAGTTACTCTTGGGGAAAAGGTCTGTCTGGAAAGGCAGCTCTTCCCTGGCCAGCAAGGCAGTGGGGCAATGCAGAGGACACCAGTGTCTTGTGCCTGCCCCTGGGTGCAGCGCGCTTGAGCAAGTGCACAAGGCACGAGATGGGCAAAAAGATCGACAAAATGCTGCCGCTGGGCTCGGACGTCCCGGGTGCGAGAGCGCGATGGCACAGGCGGCTCCGGCACCGGGAGCCTCCCGAGCCGTGCTGGCGCCGGGCCGTTCCCTGCCGCCGTGCTCCCGCCCGGCCACGCTGCGTGCACACTGCCGCCTGGCTGCCGGGTGACCGACGGCTCTGGAGGGGGGACGGGATGGGATGGGATGGGATGGGATGGGACAATGGGGCAGGCTGGAATGGGGCAGGAAGGGATGGGACAGGGCAGGATGGGGCAGGAGGGGATGGGACAAGACGGAGCAGGATGGGGACAGGATGGGATGGGACAGTATGGAATAGGGAAGGACGGGACAGGATGGGGAAGGATGAGATGGGACGAGACACCCGCCCTGTGGGGCGAAGCATGCCAGGCAAGGTTGTCTGCAGCCACAATTTGAGTTGGTCTAGGCCCTCCAGACAGAATACATCCGGCTGGAAAGTCCTGTCTCACTGACACTGAGATGTTTGGAAGGGAAGTGTCAGCCCTGATGAAACTCTCAATGGAAAAACTTGAAATGATTTGAAGTACAAATGCCATATTTCGTTACAGTGTGCTCTCTTTGTTTTGTTCCAGCTTTCCTACAGCAAATTCCTACAGGTCTTCTGTGAGATCCCATCACTTTGATAATATCAAACTGAAGTATTTCAGTGGGATCCTTCCACAGTTTCTAAACTCACTTTCTCCATGACTTTCCAGCCCACAAGACATTTGAAAATTTTACTTTGTCTTGATTTTCAAGGATGATTTTCATCGAGGAAGGGAAACTCATTTTCCATGTGGGTTGCAAAGCAGGAGTGGCACGAAGCAGTGCGGGTGCCCAGCGCGAGGCGATGTGGGCTCGGAGGCGTTCGATGTCTGGGGGAAGGCAAGGGGTGGTGGGTGCCTGGCGGGGAAAGGAGGCTGGGAGAGCTGCGGACCTGGGACAGGGCACGCTGGAACACGTGCCGGCCACGGCTGTCCCCAGCCCCTACCCACTGCCACAGCCCCAGGCTCGCCACGGGGCGACAAGCAAGGTCTGGTGTGAAATACTCCTCTCTGCATTTGACTTGTGATTTGCTGCTTGCAAGGCTTTGAAAAGGCAAATAGTTACTCGATTGATCTCCTCTTGTTAGTTTGGAAAGGCACCGTCAGCCAGTGACCCAGATCCTACTTCTTTGCAGTGCATTCTCATTAGGAACGGCAGGACAAGCTCAGGCACCAAAAATCAAAGGCACAAGATCTGTGCAGCACTTCTGAGGGATGCGGCAGCATCACAGGGCGCTCGCATGCTGAACGAGAGCGTGCGAGGGGTGCCAGTGCTGCCCGAGCAGGGCTGGTGCCCACGAGCTCTGCGCTGGAGATGTCGGTGATGCCTGAGCGGGGCTGGTGCCCGCGGGCTCTGCGCTGGGGATGTTGGTGCTGCCCGAGTGGGGCTGGTGCCCGCGGGCTCTGCGCTGGGGATGCCAGTGCTGCCCGAGTGGGGCTGGTGCCCGCAGGCTCTGCGCTGGGGATGTTGGTGCTGCCCGAGTGGGGCTGGTGCCCGCGGGCTCTGCACTGGGGATGCCAGTGCTGCCCGAGTGGGGCTGGTGCCCGCGGGCTCTGCGCTGGGGATGTTGGTGCTGCCCGAGTGGGGCTGGTGCCCGCAGGCTCTGTGCTGGGGATGTCGGTGATGCCCGAGTGGGGCTGGTGCCCGCGGGCTCTGCGCTGGGGATGTTGGTGCTGCCCGAGCGGGGCTGGTGCCCGCGGGCTCTGCTCTGGGGATGTTGGTGCTGCCCGAGCGGGGCTGGTGCCCGCGGGCTCTGTGCTGGGGATGTTGGTGCTGCCCGAGTGGGGCTGGTGCCCGCGGGCTCTGCGCTGGGGATGTTGGTGCTGCCCGAGCGGGGCTGGTGCCCGCGGGCTCTGCTCTGGGGATGTTGGTGCTGCCCGAGCGGGGCTGGTGCCCGCGGGCTCTGTGCTGGGGATGTTGGTGCTGCCCGAGTGGGGCTGGTGCCCGCGGGCTCTGTGCTGGGGATGCCGGTGCTGCCCGAGCGGGGCTGGTGCCCGCGGGCTCTGTGCTGGGGATGTTGGTGCTGCCCGAGCGGGGCTGGTGCCCGCGGGCTCTGCTCTGGGGATGTTGGTGCTGCCCGAGCGGGGCTGGTGCCCGCGGGCTCTGTGCTGGGGATGTTGGTGCTGCCCGAGTGGGGCTGGTGCCCGCGGGCTCTGCTCTGGGGATGCCGGTGCTGCCCGAGCGGGGCTGGTGCCCGCGGGCTCTGTGCTGGGGATGTTGGTGCTGCCCGAGCGGGGCTGGTGCCCGCGGGCTCTGCTCTGGGGATGCCGGTGCTGCCCGAGTGGGGCTGGTGCCCGCGGGCTCTGCGCTGGGGATGTCGGTGCTGCCCGAGTGGGGCTGGTGCCCGCGGGCTCTGCGCTGGGGATGTCGGTGCTGCCCGAGCCTGCAGTGAAGCCGAGGGCTGCCTGAGCTTCACCCTAAGCCCTCTGAGGGGCCCTGGTCACCTGCGGTCCTGTGGGTCCCCAGAGGCATCAGCCACTTGTCTGAGCACACCAGGCAAAAGCCTTCCCAAGGATTTCCATGCCAAGCAACCCGTTGCTGCCGTAAATCTGCTCCGTCTCGCTCGCTCTCTGCCTCTCATTTACATAGCTTTTCTTTCATCTTGCAGCCCAGGCACCGACTCTGACAGCCCCTTCCCCAGAGGATGCCCTGATTAAAGCGCGAATATTCAGAGGTGGCTCTGGATCACAGGCCCCCGTCAGCTCGAATCACGCGCGGTGGAAGAGCCCCGCGGCCCCAGCCCGGGTGAGCACCGTGTGCGCAAACCGCTTTGACTCGCGCTGTGCGGAAGCCGTAAACCTGCAGAGCCAAAGGCGGGAGAAGGAAAGGAGGAAGGGTGTTTTAGTTCGGAGTGGGGGAATCTGCAACCCCCACAGCAAGGACAGAGGTTTGTGAGCTGCTCGTGAGAAACGAGAAACCCAGAGATTACAATAATTTTGCTAAGGAGTTCTCAGCTCTGGCAGGAGCTCCTCTGCAAGGAAGCGTCACCGACGTGTTCAGCAGCTGGTGACAGCCTCCAGCTCCGCCAGGGCACGGCCGCTTCCGGACGCCCGTGGGTGAGCCCCGCCAGCAGCTGCAAGGGGCCGCGCGCCCGCGCACGGCACAGAGCACTTTCCCCAGGGATAAGCAAAGGTTTCGCACAGGGAACCCACCTAGCGCGGCAGAACAAGGCGTCGCAGGCAGAATCTGCCCTTGGCGCAATCGTTGCCCTTCTTGGGAAGAACCGTTAAAAAACGACCCGCCCGCGAATGGTGCGAACTGGCGACTGTGCGAGCTGTGCGCTGGTAGCGCTGGGCCGGAGCATCCCCCAGCGAGCGCCACCGGCCCCGTCCTCCCCTCCCGCTCCCGGGACGTGTCCCTCCACCCACGCTCCTCTCGTGGGGTTCATCCCAGGGCTTCCTCCTTGGTCGCTCCCAAGGGAGGAGACCCTGGATCTCCCGTTCCCCAGACCGACTCCTTCAGTCCCCTATCAAGGTGTGCTGCAGCTTTAACTGTTTTCCCAGTAATGAAACTTTTTTACTCTTACATTATAATCTGCTTAGTGTAAATGGCTTGTCCACCCAGCCCTGCAAATCACTTGCTATCATTGCAGTCAATGGTCTGTGTCAACCCAATTTCACAGACAAACGCTCCTCTCCCTGACCACAGCCACTGACATGGATAACTCTGATTTACAAAGCCAATAAAAATAGATTCACTGAATTACTAAGAACCACTGACTTAATATAGGAGATTAAAATCTCCAAATTTAGGGTGACTAGAAGGCATTTAATATGTGAATAGCGGCAAATGGGTTATAGAAATGTCAGCCTAGCCAGGGTCAGATGCCACAGTACGGTGATTTATTGGCGAGAAAAGGGCTAATTGATAAGTTACCTTTACCGCTTTTTTCCAATCGCTTGGGTATTTATATCACAGTTTGTTTGTCATCTTTTGCTTTTGGGGTCAACCAAAATTTTTATGGTAAGAAAAATCTCAGAGTCCTGTTTGCAAAGTCACGGCAAAAGGTGGGATTTAGCTGAAAATAATCTGGTCTCTGACAGGCATCTTGAAAAAGTCCAAATAAATAAACTCAACAAAGAACGTGAGTGATAACGAGATGCAGGATGCATCCCCAGGGGAAGGCTCGCGCCTCCTCGTGTCCACGTGGGAGTAGCAGGTCCGGGCTAGCGCCTCGTCCTGCAGCCGGGCCCCCAGGCTTGGCGACGGCCGGATCTTCGGGTCGCGGCCCTCTTTCCACAGGGAGGAGTTTGGCTCTTGAGGATCTCTGCATTTTTCATCTCAGCCCACTTGCCAGTGCTGCCAGCAGCGGTCTCCAAGGCCAAAGCCTTGCGCCGGCGCAGCACGGTCCTGCCAGCCCCGCCTGCCTGGGCGCCTACGCTGCGCGCAGGGTCGGGGCTTTGCACCACCCACAGAGGCACGTGGCGCAAACGGGATGAAGGAGCCAGGTGAAAATGCAGCTTCCTGTAACAAATTAGGAAAGATGTTAGATTGCAAACAAAGAGCTTGGACAGACTTTAAACTTCACTCTACCTTTGCAAAGGTGTCAGCTGGAATTATTTTGGGCATTTACTTACATGGTCTAGTGCATCACCAGCCTAAACAGTTTTTTTAAATAATGGAGTTTGCTGCTTGGCTCATGCATAAAAAACAGCAAGAACACGACCTAGTTGCATAATGTTTTTAGTAATAAGTAGAGTCAAAAGTGTTCAGCTCAGCTGTCGGCACAGTGAGAACATCCTGCACTGAGACAGCCATGGCCACATCTTGCAAGGAAGGGCTGGGGAAGAGCTGGAGCAGCTGGGGAGGGCAGGGAGGAGGCATCTCTGGGGACCAAGAAGTGCTGCTGGCAGCACTGAGGGAAACATGCTCCTCACCAGCACCTGCCTCGCTGGTGGAGGAGGCCATAAGCAGGGGCAGGGCCCTGCCAGGCCACGGGAACTGGCACCATCCTCCCTCTACAAGCCGCCATCTCAATCCCCCAAACTGCTATTTTCTTCTCCAAGGCTCCAGCACCCGATGGCTCCTTCCTCAAATCTCCTCCCTCCCCAGCGCTGCTCCTGACACCGGTACAGAGCAGTCAGCTCAGCATGCGTCCAGCTGCCTGTCCGTGTGTCCGGCTGCCTATCCCCAGCTCCCCGTCTGGAGGCTCCTTCCTCCGACCAGGATGGTCCCAGGAGAGGCTTTGTCCCTGCCACTCCCATGCTGCATCACCGCGTCCGTGCGTCCACGAGGGCCCAGACCCTGCCTCCCTTGGCACAGGAGGGCAGCGCTAGCTTTCCTACCCAAACAGCTCCATCTCCAGGTAAATCTCTGTTCCCAGAGAAATTGAGACCATGAACCATTTTACTTTTTCACTGTTAAATAACTGGTGCGTGAAATATGTTTCTATAGGAACCCTTACAGATACCGGCTGAGTGTAACCCCAGCCACAGGCAGGAGGTGGTCACTGGCGTCTATCTGCAGGAGAGAGCTGCAGCAGACGCGGTTTGTCCGAGCCTCTCCCCGCGCCGCTCACCGTCGCCTCCTTCCCACTCGCTCTACGGAGTGGAGTCGCTGGGCTCCTGCGGCCAGAGGCGGCTCCACCAGGACCTGCAGCTCTGCTGAGATGGGACAGCACAGCACAACTTGGCACGGGATGGGATGGGACAGGACAGCATGGCATGGGATGGGATGGGACAGGACAGGATGGACCTGCCATGCACAGGGCCAGCGCCACACAGGCTGCTGCACTTCCCGTGGAGGCTCCCCGGGACCTCTGCAGGTGCAGTTACGGCAAAGGAAACTTGCCCCGGAGCGGGGCCTGGGTAGAGATAGGACCAAAGAGCCCAGCTGCCACCTGTGGGCTCACTGGACACCTCCTGCGCCAGTGAGATGGGGAGACCTTCTCCGGTTGGATGTCCAGGTGCAAGACACAGGTGATGAGCGAGGGCTCCTGCGTCTTGCACCCGGGAGGAACCTGCCCCCGGGCGTCGGTGTGTCAGACCACCCTCGCAGCAGCTCCAGCCCGGCCAGTGCCGCAGCGAACAGCACGGCGAGAGGAGGGGCGAAGGCAGGCAGGAGGCTCCCGCTCGGCGCGCGTGCGCGGGGCGAGCCGGGCCGGCACCGCGGGACTGCGGGCACTGGCGGCCTGGGCAGGACGCGGCGGCAGCGGCGGCAGGGGCTGCGGCGGGGACGGCGCGCAGGGCAGCACTGGCGCTGCGGGGCCTCCGTGCGCTCGGGGCCCTCGCGTACCAAGTGGCATTTTGATTGATGCCACTTGACGTACAGAGAACTCCCCGCAGCCGGGCTGCCGCGGACTCTGACTTGCTTCGCTAATTAACAGCCTCCCTCCCGTTTTAATTCCTTTGCCCCTGAACTCCCTGTTCTGGATCATCTCCTAATGCGACACTAACTGCCTGCGACAGGCAGCGAGGACAGACCGGGCGGCCCAGCGCAGTGGGGACACCGCAGCCCAGCCCCCGCGCTGAGCCATGCCGAGCCGCACCGAACCGTGCCGCGCCGCGGGGGGACACCCCTGCCCGCGCCTGCCGTGCCCCTGCTCCGGCCAGATGTGCCCTGCTCCGGCCAGATGTGCCATGTGCTCTAGACAGATCTGCTCTACTCTAACCAGATGTGACCTGCTTCAGTCAGATGCGCCCTTGCTCTAGCCAGATGTGCCCCACTTCAGCCAAACAGGCCCTGCTCCAGCCACGTGTGTCCCAGCTCCAGCCAGCTGTGGCCCTTCAGCACCAGCTTCAAGGGGCTTGTGCAAAGTAGGGCTGGAATTTCCCTCCCCTCCCAAATTCCACGCTTTGTGGGAGCCCTTCTGAATTAAAGTCCTTTTCCAATGTCGAGCCTCCCCAAAAGCACACGTCTTTCTGCAGCGCCCATTCGGGCCGCCGCCTGCTCGTGGGCTGCCTCGGCCCCGTAGCGCTCCTGCACCCGCCGCTGTTTGCCGGCTGAGATTAGCTCTGCATAAAAACACAGCACATGACCACGCACACACACACACACACACACACACCCTTTGGCAAAGTAATTCCTAAAATAAAGGACACGGAGAATATACAGCTCCCAGCAGGGGCAGGGCAGAGAGCCAGGCTTTGCGCACAGCTGCAAACTGTGCTCCGGCTTGTTTCTAGTTAAAGCTGATCAAAGTGGGACTTGTAAAATGGGATTTCTGAAGAAAGGAAAGAGCCTGCACAGGGGACCGATGAACCGTAAAGGTCCCCCAGGGCTTTCTTGGAGCTTTGGGAGTCATTCTCAATATAACCGAAAGGAAGCTGTGTTTAAAGACAGGGTTTAACTCTCTGACCTGTGCTTTATCCTGGCTGTAAGCAAAACCCTGGCGAGCAGCGCCGCGGAGAGGGCAGGTCTCCCGGTGCACCCGGGGCTGGGCAGCGGCTCCGAGAGCAGAGCCCTTCCCAGGAGAGAGGGAAAGCGCTTCTCCCTGCCCAATTCCTCGCTCCGGAAGAGAGGTTGTGCTCCGCTGCGGAAACGCTCGCTCCTCCGCTGCGAGGACCCCGGGAAGCAGTGCCGGAGCACCAGGAGCAGGAGCTGCACCAGGCGGCTGGTGGCTCCTGCCACGCTGGGTCGGCCGATCCCCACTTGGCTTTGGAGTTTATTTATGGACCCAAAGTTAAAGGTGAATGGAAAATGCCGTAGGGATGTGGAGAGCTGGACGGGAGCAGGGGGAGATGCCAAGGCCCCGCGTCCCCCCTCGCCGTGGGTGTCCTCGCAGGGGGACCGAGCTCCAGGCAGAGCCGGGGCGACACTCCCACCGCCGGGCCGGGGCTGCGCCGGAGGCAGCCCGGCCACGCCGGCCCCTCGCACACACATCGCCCCGCTGGGGGAACTGTGTTTATTTTCCTGGCTTGCATTTGTATTCAGCCCCAACATCCTGTCAGATTGGAAGCTGTTTGCCACAAAAACATGTGCAGTAATTTTACATAAACAAGTTACCAAGCTGGAGTTTTACTGCAGTGGGTAATACTGGGTCAGGCCCTCTCTCAGCAATGTCTCTCTCACTGTAATTAATATTGATTTTGTGCAGCTGAAATATAGCTACAAAATTTAATTTTGCTGCTAAGATTTTTGACATCACTGTTCTTAGAGATTAATGTGGGATTTAATGAAGGATTTGGCCTCTCGTCTGTGATGTTCCCTCATTCCATCATGTGCCACAGCTCCGCCGCCAACCGCTCCGTCGCGTGCCTGGCATCCCCGCAGGCTGCGAGCATCCCGCCCCGCATGGCCCCGTGCTGTGGCTGTGTCCACCCTACACACAGCACGGCACAGCACAGCATGGCACGGCACTGCACAACACTGCACAACATGGCATGGCACTGCACAGCATGGCACGGCACTGCACAGCACAGCACAACATGGCATGGCACTGCACAGCATGGCATGGCATTGCACAGCACAGCACTGCACAGCATGGCACAGCAGAGCATGGCACAGCAGAGCATGGCATGGCATAGCATAGCAGGGCACAGCACAGCAAGGCACTGCACAGCACAGCACTGCACAGCATGGCACACACGACATGGCACAGGATAGCATAGCACAGCATAGCATGGCATGGCACAGCACCACACCACACAGCACAGTACAGCACTGCACCACAGGGCACAGCACAACACAGCATGGCATGGTATGGCACAGCACAGACAGCACGGCATGATACAGCATGGCACAGGATGGCATGGCATGACGTGGCACAGCATGGCATGGCACGGCATGGCATGACACAGCACACCTGAGCAGGACCGCAGCATTGCCTGACCTTGGGGAAAGCAGTACAGCCGGCCAGCCCTGGCCATGGGAACGCAGCGGAAAGGGCACAGGGACAGCACTCACCCCTGCTAGTGCCTCCAACTGGAAACATCAGCTGGAGCGAGGACCATGTGGCCGGAGCAGATTTTTCGCTTATCAAATCAAGGAGCAGTTGGATTAGAGGATTAGAAAACCACATTAATTACTAATGACTTCCCCAGGCCCTGTGCAATTTCGACATGCACATTTGGTGCAGCGGGCAGGAGCGCGCTGCGCCCGCGGCTCGGAGCAGGGGAGGGCAGAGGGGCGCGGGAGCCGCTCGGGAAGGACGGCGCGCGGCAGCGGGGCTCAGCGGCCGCCGGGCACCGTGCCGGGGCACGACTGGCTGCTCCCCGGCCGGGGTGGGCGGCAGGGACGGGGCCAGCGGCGCCTCTGCCCCCGCGGGTAATTAACTGAGCAAACAGGCGCTCGTAAACCACGGCTACACTCCCCATTACCCAGGGCAGCCGGGCTGATTTCCATCTGCTTCCTGACCTGGATACTGGATTGCAGCAGAGGATGCGAACGCGCCAGCGGGAAGGAAGCTCCCCTGTGCCTGCGGGCGCCTTCGGCCTGGGCTGTGCCACTCGCGCGGAGGAGGCGGAGGAACGGACGGAGCGGGGCCGGGCCGGGCCGGGCCGGGCCGGGCCGCACCACTCCCGCTCCCGGCGGCGGCGGGGCTGCGCCTGGCCCCTCCGCGGGCCCGTGGAAGAGAGACCATCCCGGTGGTGGGGGGCGGCCAAGGGGGCTCCTGCTCCTGCTCCTGCTCCTGCCTCCTTCCCTCTCCCCCTCCCCCTCCTCCTCTCTCTCCCCTCCCTCCCCCCACCCC